>NC_088860.1:35672858-36032025 GCF_963853765.1 Magallana gigas
TAGGGTAAGGGTTGCCAAGGTGTCTTTCAACATTGCAAAGTATTTAAGAACATTAAATCATCCAGAGACGTATATAAATAGCTTTGTCATTTAAATCTATATTTTTAGTGCTGACTTAAGCATCTTGGAAAAAGCATACCTATCAATGTCTGCAGGCCTAAGAACAGCTGATATTACTTGTGTATTGTGAAAAATCAATACTGCTACAATTTTAGCTGAACATGCAAAAGCCCATGCATGCAGAATGTAGTACAGATACAATGATATATGTTTTAGTCACAAAATAAGGACCATAATTGTGTTGAAATTATTTACCCCCTCCCTATCCCCCCTTCCTCCCACTCTATGTATTCTATTTATATCGTACAGACACCTGTTTAAGGACGTCAATGAACCGTGACGGCCAGGTAGCAAGCAATGAACAATGTTTATGTTATAAAGAAAGCTGCAGAAATATGTATCTCGCCTTTATCACTAGCTTATATCCAACAGTTTTACAAATTGTATTTATTCACTGGGTTGATTTCAAAATAGCAACAGACCATTCAGGTTTGCCCCTGAAAATTTTCAAGATCCACCACTATAATTTAAGCTGGATCTTAGCTTGATCTGCAATTGTTATTTATTCTTTTTCTATTAATTGTTGGTAGGGATATTGAATGTTTTTATTTGGTGGTAGCATTGTGTATTTGTAAACTGTGCTGTATGGATGTTAACCGGTCTTTGTTTATTTTTCACCCTTTGGTACCCCTCATACATTATGCAAATGATCTCCAAATCAATGACAAACTCCCACAATGCAACTTTCTTCCCTGCCAGAAGCAAATGGCGGAGATACAGTCAGATGTAGGTCCGTTGTTCTCTACATTTTATTGTTGAAAGCGCGATGCGTTTATCGATGATACCTCTAGTGGAAGGTTATTCGCATCTGAATCATCGTGGAAATTGTTAAATATGGAGCAATTTCACGCGTCTTGGTCAAATAAACGTAATTTTACCTTGATATTTGCAGGCGGGTCTTCGAATGTCAGGAGCATGTATCTATCCCATCTGCAATTTGGATCCCTTGATCTTATCTAAACATAATAAAATTAAACACACTTACTAATCAAAATTTCCGACCTCTGTCGACTAACGGATTTCTCTGAATTCGAGTGTTTTTACCTTCATAAACGTCTCGACCGAAGCTTTGGCGATATCAATCAAAGAAGTTCCCAAATATGTACGCTGGTTCATAGAAGCACTTGTATCAACGAGAAATAAAATGATTGTCATGATTGGTATTCATCTGACGGACCTGAAATGTTTAAGATAAGCAAATAGAGCAACTGTCATTCAGAGCTCGACATGGCCCATCCACTCTCTACCGCGGCGCACTATAAAGTGCTGCCTTACAGAGTAGTTTGCACGCCACGAAAAACCTGTCACGTGATCTCCTCGCCATTACGCATTGGATTAGACGGAGACCTCTAGTAATTAGAGTTTTCACATTTTTCAACTTCTAGGTACTTCATATTTATTTTTTCATTGATTTATACATATATTTTAAAACAGTAATGTAGTTTTTCGTGTTTATGAGGAATGTAACGTTAGCAAACAGAGTGATCTCGTTCTATTTTGTGAATGAAAATATTTCTTGGCACTACGCCGAGATATATATCGACACTTTTAAGCTGATGTGACTATTTTGCTTAGCTGAAATGACTGAATTTTTTTGGCAGATTATTGAGAGTTTTTTCAATGAAGCGAAGAAAAAGAAACCCCCGGATGTTATGTCTAAATATAGCATCCACGTGGTTTTGTTTACTACCAACACGTGCTATGGTGGAATCAATTTGCTAATGCGGCAGTTGCAGTTGCTAGCGATCATTGTCGGCATCGTTCGAGCGTGCCCCGAAGACTGTAAATGTTTCAGCAAAACTCTGGACTGTAGTTTCAGAAGGCTGAAGGAGCTCTTCAATATCCATGACAACTATCAGATCTGGAATTTCAGTGGCAATTCATTAAGCAATGATAAATATAGAACCAAGTGTTACAGATTCCGTGCAGATTCTTGATATTAGTCATAACGAACTTGGCAATGTTAAAGAGCCCTCTTTCCTACGATTTGGTCAATTAAGAGAATTGAACTTATCACACAATGAATTAAATGATTTTAAAAGTTCCTTACCCCCAGGACTTGGGGTTTTATATCTCAGTAACAATTTAATACATACATGGCCACATCTTTATTTAGCTCAAGCATCTCAAGTTACGAAAATTCATTTTGATCATAATTTACTTAATAACATGAGCTGTGAAGCTGATGCAGATTCTCTCTTACACAGACTAATAAATCTAGATTTATCATACAACCACATTGAACATATTGATAAATGTATTTTGAAAACTATGCCAGATTTAACCGATTTAAACTTGTCCAATAACAAATTATCTGCAATAAAAGAAGGGTTATTTGACTCCAATACACAGCTACAAAAGTTAGATTTATCAAAGAACATGTTAAGAAAAATTCCTGGGGGCATCTTTGAAAATCTCCCAAATTTGGCATACCTATTTTTATCACACAATAAACTTGTAACTTTTCCACTTCATTTACCTGTTTTTGAAGTATTAGATTTGTCTTTTAATGAAATTTCATGTGTGAAAGAGGATAAAAAGAAGGATGTATACCCCCATGAGATTCTCTTGTTGGGAGGAAATCCATTTCATTGTGACTGCAAAATTCGATGGTTGAAAGAATTCATTGAAATGAGGGAATATCAATTGCATTACTTTGATATTCCAGAGGAAAAGTTCATTCCAATTTGTCACAGTCCTTATAACCTGTTTAACGAACCTTGGAACATGCTGAGTACCGATTTATTCATCTGTGATTATGACAACATTCACGAGGAGGAGGATACTATATTCGAAAATTCTGAACATGAAAGTGAAGATAACTTAAAATTAGAAGCAGTGAATATTGCAGAAAACTCTGTGAAATTGCAATGGAAAAGCATTCAAGTGACTTCTCTAATTGAATCAACATATCAACTAAAATACCATCGGTTCGGCCATAGGAACAAAGAGACAATACGCTCTTTTAGATCCACCACTTCTTCTTATGTCCTTCGCAATCTCATGGCTGGTACAGCTTATATCATCTGCTTGCAAGAGGTCACTTCCATCAGTAATAAAGAATTGGACTGTGTTGAGCTTATCACAGCTGAGGACAGTTCCCTATTGGCCTACTTATTTTTTGCTTGCATTTTATCAGTTTTGTTTTTCTTTTTTCGTAACTAAATTGCAGCTGTCAGGATTGATCTAAAATTCCATCAGATGACTTAAAGATTATTGTGTTTGGGGGGGGGGGGGGGGGGGTTGTAATTTGTAAAGGGGAGGAACAGATTTTTTCATAAAGAATTAAAAAATTTTTAGTTTTGAAACTCATTGTACTGTTGTTAGAGAAAGGGATATGCATGTTTTAGGTTGTTTTTTTTTTGCTAACACTGGAATCTATATGTTGAGGGATAGTTATAGCTGCAGGTCTGTAGGTCCTAGTCTGGCTCTGCGGAAATTCGGATGGACGACCTGGGAGCTACAGTGCCACCCATCCAAGGACATCCATACAATTTTTTCAGACTCAGGAAGCTACAGACCTGCAGCTTAGGTAGTTTGAGATTTTTCTTCATTTATAAGATAATGAGATTTTATTTGGAGGAAAGAGGGATGTGCCATAATCAATGTTTTTTACTTCATGTCTATGATGTCTTTCTTTACAATGAGTGTAAAGCAGTTAATTGAAAATGGAAGTAAATATACCATAGTCATCAAGCGAAATAAAGAATATCTAAAATATTTGTATTTCAGCTGATTATGATTTTAAAAAACTATTTTTCATTTAATAAAATTAACTCAGAAATGTAGTTAAAGTTTCTTCTTTTTACACCTTAATCACTGAGATCACCATTATTGCATTTATTACAAGTTTTATGTAGCAGACCAATTGATAAATTAATGAAGCACAGTTATTAAGTTTCTTGATCTCTTACAACAGATCTATAACAATTTTTATTGTGCCCGTACTATTGCAGTGCTGACATGACTACTCCTTCCACACTCCATTAATACCTATCCAGTTGTAGCCATGCACTTTAAAGCAATATGAGCCTTTAGTTTACTGACTGAACACCTAGGACTGCTGAGCCATAGTAACATTACCATACTAAGAAAGGAGGAATGAGCATACAAAACCATTTTAACAAGAGCTTGGACTTTGTGTAGTTGTGTCAATCAGCAATGTGACGTAGGTCTGTCTATTTCACTGTAGGCCACTCAGTCATGGCTCTTTGAAATCAACAAGATTTGTCTGGCTTTTGAGCTAAGACTACTCAATTGGTGCATATTTCGCTTGAACCCGGCTCATTTTTAATTTGTTTTGACGCAGGAAATAGATAGCTACACCCCACTGAAAGTCCAAGGTCTTGTTAAAATGGTTCTAAATATAATGAAAAGGTTTGGCTGAAGTGGGAATCAAACCCAGACCCCCCCCCCCCCCCAAATAGCCCCTGCAACTTGGCCCTATAAAATGATGAGCTATACCCAGGCTATATAATGCTATACAATGTATATGGTTCATGAAATACAATAGTCAATTGATTGTCTACTACTGAAGCGGGAAAGGCTGGCTGGCTTAGTAAAGAGGTGATAATGATATAATTAAAACATTGATTTTTATGTAGGTAAATATTTTTCCTTTAGTTACTACAATAATTACTATCATAGCTAAGAAAATTATCAAAGAAAAGACACACCATAAGATGATAACATCATTATCAGCTTTTAACTACCCCGGCATACAGTGATTTGGATCATTCCATGATTATTAATGTGTCATCAAAGGTGTGATGAAAATATCAGCAATGATGTGATGAAGAGTCCGCATATGTCCGCAAAGATGTGATGAAATCAAGGGAGAATCCTTATATCAGCAAAGATGCGATGAAAATTTCCTATTAGCAAGAGTGTGATGAAAAGTAAGCAAAATGTCCTCCTTTTAGCAAGGACGTGATATGAATATATTAATTTAAAATATATCAGAAATATTGCTTTTTTTTTTTTTTTTTTTTTACATGTAAACAAAATGCATCAAAAGTAGTCAAATATCAATTACTTATTTTTTTAAGAGAATATGTATGTCTCTACCATAATCATATCCTCTTAGCTGCTTCCTTTGAAATTGTATATCTTTATAAGGTAATAAATATTATTTTTAATTTTCACATAAGGAAATTCTAAAAAAAAACAAACAAAAAATACCAAACAACATATAAATGTTTTATATTTCATTAAAATAACAAACTTTGGAAGCGATAACACCATAAAACATGTCTGAATATGAATAAAATCAAACAACGGATAGGTAAAGTGTAGGATAAATCCAATTTCATACAAAAAAAAAATCACATAAACAGAAATGATAACACAAACAAACCACCTCTGGAAAATAGAGGACCTTAGCCACAAATCTTTTGCAATATTTGGTGTTAACTTTAAAAGTTTTTTTTATAATGTTGCACGAATGTTCTTTATCGGGAGCAACTTAAAAGATGATGGTTCACCCACCCAATTGATTAGTTGTTTGGTTTACAGTGAGTGTCTTTTATAGGAACAATATCTTTTTTATCTGAGTTTTTAAAAAAGAAATGTACATATGTTTAGTTCACTTCGAAATTTCCAAAGCTAGTAACACCAGCTGTTTCAGTCCATCTTCCTCACCAAAACCATTCCCAAAGAGGGGGAGGGAGGGGCCTTGGATAAAAAGGAATTTGACAATTGACAATTTAGTTACTTATACTCTACATTCATGCTCAAATCATGCGGGGTGGTAGCCTAGGATTCCTCTTGAAATATTAATGTATTTAAGCCAACCCTCCTCCTCCCCAGATAAATGGAGAAAATTTCCTGAATGAGAAACTGAATATTTACCATTCCACAGAGTCCAAAATAAAATCGAAACTTATCTAAACTGACAAAATAAATTATATGTAATTCTTGCTTCATAAGGAAATAATATTGAGATAAAAGCCCATCAAGATGTATTTCAATATGAAATGGCCCAGCTGATAATATATAATCCATCACAGAAGCAGTGGAAGCATATTGAATAAATATCACTCTTCATCTATCTCCTTCTGTGGAGAATTCAATTTATAGTTGAA
Source organism: Magallana gigas (assembly GCF_963853765.1). Classification (NCBI taxonomy): domain Eukaryota; kingdom Metazoa; phylum Mollusca; class Bivalvia; order Ostreida; family Ostreidae; genus Magallana; species Magallana gigas. The sequence continues at coordinate 35,679,062 of NC_088860.1, forward strand.
ATGTTTTCACTAAATGAATAAATTAATATAAAAAGATAAAAAAAACATTGCCCATGAGAGTCTTTTGTTATTTCCTTTAAAAACTGACGAAACAAACAAGGAAATATTTCTCAAAAGTGCCCTTGGCTAGCTGCATGCTTTATCCAAAAAATTCCACATCTTTCAAGAAATAATGATGCCTATGGCATCTTTATTTCTTGAATCGCTAGGAGTTATTTTCTGAAGATTCATTTTCTGTGTCCAGATCTTCCACTTCCTCATCATCTTCGAAGTCCTCCTCCTTACCAACAACTTGTTTCCCATTCTCCTGTCTTCCATCCAAATTAACCCCAGGATTTCCTTGAACCTCTTGTTCAGATGTCTGAACAGGTTCTACCGTCTGAACACCTGGTTCACCACTTCCTTCCTTCTGGGAAACAGTTAAACTTTCATCATTTCCATTTGTCATTTTAAAACGAGAATCTTTTCCTCCTGCCTTTCCACCGAACACAGGAATTTGAGTATGATAAGTCTTTATGGTTTGGAATTTACACTTGGAAAAAGCCATGATGCAGTGCAAGTTTCCGCCTGCTTTCTTGGCTTTCCGCCGCTGCATGCCTTTTTCCAGTCTGCGAATGTCCAGGAAATCGGGGTTGACACACCCAATATCTGTTACTATATCCATCCATCTGTGTATGGAAACAACAATTTCAGTACTTGTTATATTTATAGTGTTATATACATATATTCGCTCCGATCGCTTGTTCGCGCTGAGTGGTTTCGCTCCGAACACATGATCGCCCCGAGTGGATTCGCCGGGATTGTATTAATAAACACTACAATACACACTGCTTGTTGCTTTTGTTTTTAAATATGTAAATTAAATGTTTTAGAAAGTAATTTAGTTTAAATAGACAATAATTTTATACACATGCACGAACATCGCCTGAGCAGTTTAATTAGTCGGCAATTAATCCATCTTCAATAAAACCGTTAAATAAATAGCTTTGATTGCGATCTAATTTGGAGAACTAAATGATGGGTATCTCAAGAATTCGTTAGCGCGTTTTTTTTTTTTGGGACCAGTATTCTGAAAGAGTATAGCAAAGAAATGGTCTGTGAATGCTGCCTCTACTGCCATAAGCTGCTGAGTACCTAAAATATAATGCATTATATGATATAATAGATTATAAAATGATTTAAATAATGCATAAAATTCCATAAGATGCCCGCATATACATGTTAAATTAATGTATTATTAATTATATTTTCAATCGAACTTTGAATATTTTCTATTTTGCAAGCTATATAATTTTTTTTATGTCCATTTGGCCAATGCATAATTATAAATTATCAATGTCGTATTTTGTAAACTGTTTATAATGACCATATATACCGGTATGTAGAAGAATTAATCGTTCTTAAGAATTTTCCCCTGTTAAATTAAATATTAAATCTTCCAGACTTATTCCAAACAGAGTAATTGTAAATATATATCAAATAGTGTTGATATACAGTATAAAAATAGCAATAACAAAAAGAAAATTAATTATTAAATAAATCTTCCATACTATTTGATAAAGTTTATTTATTGATTTTTTAATAATATTGATTTTATAATAATAATATCCATAAATATATTAAATAAGAAATGCCTAGACTAAACATTGTTTTATGAAGTGTCCTTAGTATAATTCTGAAAGAGATATACATGTAGGTATATTAAATAATTTAAATAATATTGGTGTTGTATATATGTGTTTTCTCTATATTTTCTCTATATTTTCTGTGACTTTTATATTACAATAAATCTATAAAAGTTAACATGCCTTCTTCTGTTCTTCTGTTCACCATATAATTAAGTTAAAGAGAGTTAAAGAGAAATAGATGATAAAGATCACAACAGCATAATTATCTATATATACAAGATATATACTACATAATTAATTAAGAAAACCTTGCAAGTTATATGAACATTATACATAATTTAGTGAAATCACGGAAAATTGGCAAAAAATGATTTCACTCCCATGAAAATAACATGACAAATTTTCATAAAAGCATTAAGAAAGCAATGTAAGTAATGTTAAAATTTTACATAACTAAGTAAAATCACGGATACATATCAATGAAATGGCTAAAAATGCCTTCACTACACAAATGTTTATAAATGGCATTTATTAAGACAGCTCGATTAGGTGAAATCACGATAATCTTAAATTATTCCATAAAACACAACGTTAGCAATTATTTGGGGTTTGCTTAGATCAATAAATACAGGTAATCCTTGATCGTTAATAATATTTATATAATATATTGAAAAGGGGCGAATCCACTCGGCGCGAAACCTCTCAGCGCGAACAAGTGATCGGAGCGAAACCACCCGTTACCGTATTTACCTTAATCAATGAATATTACTGTTGAATCACTTTTATTCCTGGAGGTCAATGTTCGTGGGTAGCCAAAATTTACCTTGTTCATGGGGAGCATAATTTTGGGATAATTTTAATAAACATTAAACAAATGTTAGTATATACGTGCGTGGGGGTTTAAATTCATGGGCAGGGGTTACCCACGAAAGGCATGTACATTGGACCCCCAAGAACGATGATGATTTTACAGTATCAATGAGATGAGAGAAAATGACTCTTTAGTGAGTCTACGAGTTACTGATCTACATACTGATGTTGTAAGTAGCATGAGTGAGTACCTTTTACAGTGTATGGCTGGGTGACCACTGGCGGGGTCTCCAATCAGGATCCAAGTATTTAGATCCTCCTGAGGTAGTACACCCCTGAAAATCATAGATCATATCATCTCCCACTGCATAACTATGATCAAAATAATAATCTAACTCTGAAAATGTTAAAGCTTATCATCTCTATACATAACTATGCATATTTATCATTTTTCATTGTAAATTCCAGTACTTCTCGGAAAATCATATACTAGTACATGTAATATATATCTTATCATCTTGGGATGTAGCTTGGATTACTGGTATATTACATTGCAAATTTGTTTACACCTCTTAAAATCATTGATCTTTCATTTGACAGCATGTTTTAAACAAAATACAAAAGTCATGAATTTGGGGCACACCCCTCTATTAATGACCTTAATCATTTCTGTGGGATAAGAGAGTAATACTTCAAATATCCAATTGTTTTTGTATTCAGTGTTGAATAACAAAAATTAAATACATGTGCATGTGTACCAGGTTTAACATGCATGTATATCTTTTTTTATTAACAAAAGAAGGAAATATAGTTTTCCATAGAATTGTGGACAAACACATTTTCATGCAATGTCAGGAGATCTGTGTAAAATAAAATGTGAGTCAATGGGAAAGTACTTATTCAATGACATGTAATTTTTCACCATTCAGCAAGAGAGGATTTATTTATTACTTTTCCTTATGGAAACAAATGACATGACAAATATGCAAAAACATGTATCTTTTATTTTTCCTTCTTACACAAATAAACTTAAAGCATCCTCATTACATAGAACTGACCGTCCAGGCTACAAGAAACAGATCAAGTACCTGGTACTGTAGTACTGAGTTTTTTTTATGAGGGTGAAAAGTATTTGCATTTTGATCCAAAATAAGGTGCATATATTTTATTAGCTATTTTATGTTGCAATTTCTAAATTTTTGTATCTGAGATGAAACCACAAAATTTAGTCCCCTCAAAAACTATCACCCCTGCAAATAATTCATTGATACGTAATAAACCTTACGCGTAGGCCTCTGTGCACTTGATAGGAGTGTCCTCGAACCCCATTGGACAGAAGTAGTGGTTCTGGCAGTGGTAGATGAAGGCAGTTGTGGTGTCCTGGAGGCCGCGCTTCAGGCTGACCAGGGCCTCCTCGGGGGACGTCCCGTATGTCTTGTTCTTACCCTGGGTCTTGTACAAGAAGTAGGCCCGTCCCCTGACCTTGAAGTGGTCGTTCAGCATTTTGAACCATCTGTAAATTTTTTTTTTTAATTTAGGTAGTGTATTTGACAATAACTGCTCTTAAGTCATAAATAAATGTTGTGGTTTTAGAAATCTGAAGATAAAATTATTGAGACAAATACTGATAATTAATAAACATGAAATGAGTACCTTTTACAGTGAATGAAAATATTTTGAGGTATTTTTTCAAGGTTAAAGAAATTTATGTGGGCTTAACTATAATTTCATCACTACTTACAAATTAAATTAGAAATTTGTACACGCTATAAATATAAATTCCCTTAATAACATGAAGTTTAAATTGAGTACATGTAAGGATTATCTGGTATTAAATAATGTATCCATATAAGTATTCTTCTTGCTTTAAATGAAAAAAAAAAATATTCTCTATTATTTCTATTTTAAAAAGCAAAATAAAAATTGTTTACCTCAAAAGTGTGGCATTTCCAGTAAATGGTCCAAAGCGAATCTCTCCAAATGGAGGCTTAAATCCCAGAATTGTCAAAGCCTCTTCTTGTGTGATAGGATTTAGACTGATATTAATTAAAGAATAAAGATCGATATTTAGAAGAAAGGATGTTAATATTCATTAAATATGTCGGTGTTTATTAAGTTTTTTTAACTGGTAAATTTTCAAAAATGATTTTTTTACTACATGTACTTACAACAATAAATATGCATGAAAACAACAATTGATTTAACATATTATAATTTGATATACTCATTAATTCAAAATGAGCCTTTCAATTTTTGACAACCAGTAAAACACTTTAGTAACAGAAAACCTATATATGTTTAGGTATATTTGAACTTCAAGAGTAACTTGATTCTAGTGTAATAAGTACATGTTCAGTACTTACTTTCCATTGCCCAAAGTACTGAAGAGAAAGTTCCAGCAGGACACAAGGGAGGTCAATCCGCACGACTTGCTGTACTGTGGTCGACTGATACAGTTCCTGCCAATGTCAAAAGACAAATATCAAAGTATTTTCAAAACATAGAATTTGCACTTGAATTTGCAATTTCGCATAATTCTTTAAATGATAGGTGAAATAAATCAAATGTAAGACATTAAAAATCCCCTACAAAATTTAGATATCAAATGGAAAACTTAGAAATACTAGTAAACAAAACTCAAACAATTAATATTATTTTATGAATTCAATTTCAAAAGTGAAAATTTTTTGTATCCGACTCTCTGTGAAAAAAAAGTTCTTTCAAAAGATTTTCTTTTCTTTTTTTATTAAACTATGAAATAATGTTGCTATTTATTAATAACAAGAATTTTTAAATTTTCTTTAATTAGTCCTACTGATAGGAGGTGAACTCTTTCCCCACATTACCATCGCTTTTGGTCCAGTACTTTTCGGGAGGAAATCTCGGCTGAAGTGGCCGTCACTTTGGGAGGAACAAAATTCTCGTAAGATTCATCTGTTTCCTTGGGCTGGAGTTGACTAGTGAGAACTGAAAGGTAGATTCCATACTGAACCTGTACATTCAATTTATACCTCAGCAAAATATACCAATCTATTCCAAAAAGTAGAAAGATAGGAGCAATGCAACATGAGGTCTGGACATTAATTCTTGGGATTAACCTGTCCATACATCAAGAAATTTCTGCATTTCAGGACCAATATAACGAATATAAATGGCTGTACCAAAAACAATTGTAATCATGCATGAAAATTTTTTCTCCAAATTACCAGACACTAAAAGCAGTCATAATAAAGCAGTATAAAAAACCTTTTATTAGAAGAATGAAACAAAAAAAAGCAAACATGCAAAAAAATAAAACAAACCGGGTTTTCTTCCACTTCTTCCATGAGGAAGCATATCTGAAACATCCACCTCCCATGCAAGGCTCCCATCCCCATCATCCAGGTCATTCCCAACCAATTGACCCGAACATAAAATACCAGAGTTACCGGGAATCTGTGAACCCCCGTCTCTGATGGGTGGCAAGCGAAACGGCCTCTCCTCAGATTTCACAAATCCGGATGAGTTTTCCGGGGAATCTCCCATTGTTGCAATGTACATCTGCTTGGCACTGTTGGATTTCTTGAGCTCCGAGCCTTTTGCTGAGTTGGCGGATTTTCGGACCTCGGCTGTTGGATTGCTGTACGTCGGATTATAGCGATGTTCGGTAAGTGTGTGCTCTCCTATCTTTGGCAGTTTGTCTGCTGGTTGGGATTGCCTTGTGATGTTGGTTCCGGATGACTGACTTCCTGAGGCTCCTTCTACTGAGAGTCTTCTTGTCAGGTTCCCTGATACAGCAAACCAAAATACTAATTCAAGTACAGTACAATACAGGGGCATGTCAAAATATGTATATACAGTGAAGATTATTGTAAATACTTTTACATTTGTTACTAATGGTATAAAAAATTTACTTACATGTATATTATAATACATGTATGCCTTATTTCCAAGTCTGCAATTGTTTCCAACAAATGAAAGTAGATTATAACTTTTTTTTTCATTGTTCATGACTTTGTATTATAAAAAGAGGGGGAGGCTACCTACAAAAACCTTGTGTGTCTTTATCTTTGGAGGTTTCACTAAGATGTTAGCCTTCTTCCAAAGGAAGAGGGTATAAATGTACCTTTATATTGTAGATCTCATGCTTTAATTAGCCTAGGGTGGAAACTGTTTACCTAGATTGGCCTGTTGTAGTACTCTGGCAGTGTCCACTGCAGCCTCAAAGTTCTCATTGGTCACATGGTTAAGCAGCTCCTCCACCTCCTTCACAAGCCTGGCAACAATGCTAGCATCAATCATGGCTGGAGCTGGCACCGTGGGCTGTCAAAGCACAACAGAATGTTTTCAGGCTAAGAAATTAGGTGCAAAGTTATTCAGCATTCAGACCAAATCTCAACTGCATTTTCCGAGATAAACAAAATTACAATCATATTTAACTACTGTTAATACTGTAGAAACACATATTTTCGTTGGGTCAAAATTTCATTGTTTTTAAACGAAATAAGATTTCGTTGGTATTTAATTTCGTCATATCGTAACCTCTTTGTATTCATTAATACTCTGGTTAAAAATTCGTCATGGATTTAATTTCGTTGATTTATTCTGCCATCGAAAATAACGAAATTAAATCCTCAACGAATATTTCTGCTTCTACAGTATATTAATTTACCGGTATATAAATCTGCATTGTTTAAACATGAAGGTACAAACTGGACAACTTATCTGCTACAATGCAGTACTCTCTGATCCTAAAGCTTTGTTAAGATGTTGAATGAATTAATATCCCATCCCTCCCCAAAACAAAAATGAGGCCGACTATATTTTTGAAGCTAGACACAACAGTCCAAGACATAAAAAATGTCAACATATTTGCTACCTGAATATTTCAAAGATGCATAGCAAAACATTGACGTTTGAATTTTTAAGATGCACAATACCTGAGTAGGAGGGGGGAGACTGTCGCTGGCGTCGAAAAACTCCTCCTCCTCATCCTCGTCCTGACCGTCATCATCGTCGTCAGAGTAGGGCACAAACTGGGGGCAACTGCTGCGGCTGGTGGGGCCCTTAGGAGGGTCTTCCGGGCGGGGCTCATCGGGCGGGGCGGGGACCAGTCCAGAGATCGACTTTCTACTGGAGTTCCCCATTGATCGCTGAAAGTTCCAAATTGTATGTGAATTCGTTATACATTAATTATGCATTGAATAATGATCAAACTAAACAGATTTTTCGCAGTGTCTGGCTAAAGCTGGGGCATGTAAAGAGTATCAGATGGGATTTTTATGTGTCATCTAGTGTATATATCACCTACATGTTGAATAAGCCAGTGCAATTTACTTGATGGAAAAGGCAAGGTTTTAATCAATATTTAACAACAATATGTGGTATAATTGGGAAAAAAACAGACAGATCATTGACTCAGGGAAATACATGTAGATTACTTTTTCATATGCTTGTTATCTAAATATTAATTATCTTCAATACATTACAAAAAAAATTGTTAATATTAGAAGTATACACTCAGTTACAATTAAAATGACACGCATGCAATTTGAAAGACCACAAAATTCAGTGAGAGTCAAATCAACATAACTTCTATTTACGGAGACTTGTTCAATCAATACCCTTAAAAAAGTAATCAATGAAATTATGTAGTCTTCAGAATTTAAGCATGCACACAAACAAACAATCAAAATGCTAATAAAAATTGATTTAAAAGTAAATGAAAGAAATTTCTGATCACTTGATTGAAAACCGTGGAAGATGAAGTAAAATTGCCCTTGAACTTGAGACTGACTTTGCGACCCAGCAGGTCCATGCTTCGGGTCAAGGTCGGTCCTCGTAGAATTGTCTTAAAATAGCTATTGGAATTTTCCATGATTATCACATGTCATGCACTGTCCCACATTATTTACATAAAATATTATTCTGTAAGTTTCTGTTTGTTAATTCTAACTGCAATTTTGAGCACACATATCACTTCTTATAAATGCGAAGGAAAAAACCCACAAAAAATCTCTTGCATCCATTTCTACTCTGGAGCAATCACATGTTTTTGATTGAATTAAGATGTGCATTTTTTTTTGAACTCCTATATTCGTTAGCACTAAATAAGAGATAAAATATACTCCGGCATGTAACATTTTTCATCCCAATCACTGAACCTTCTAAGTTTTCCGGCTGAACGTTAATCATGCATCAAGAACAAAAAATGATTTTGTCCTAATTCGAATAAAAAGTCTCCTGTTTTAATCTTTGAAATGTAGGTGTCCATTTCTGCATCCTTTGTGCAAATAACAATTCAAAGCAAGAACATTTGAGTCGGTTCAAATCTGTGATTTAAAATCCACACAAGGGAATGAAATCTTTCCTGACTCTTTAATGACTTGAGCAAACATGTCGTAAAAGAATAATCAAAACACTGCACTGTGTTAGAGTGAATTTTTAAAACACAAGCCGCCAAAATATCCTGGTGTATCACACAATCAAATGTTATGTAAGGTTAGTTCATAACACAGCGAACTAACAGAAGTTATTATACTGGGTGTAATGCAAAGTTAAGCAAAAAAAGAAGAAGGAAAAAAATCAGCAATCCGACATTAAGTTTAATGAATTGTTGTTAAGAAATGTCAGGCTGGGTTTAAATTGACAGATAACTGTATGGCGATACAATTGTTATATTGTACACTGCAAGGTGTATAGAGAACAGTGTATATACCCCAGATAAGTTATGTACCTTGGATATCAACCTCATGTCTGTTGTCTGCACTGACACTGAAATGTAAAAATCAAGCTTACATATGAGAGAGAGAGAGAGAGAGAGAGAGAGAGAGAGAGAGACAAAAGAAATAGTCCTTGGGGAGGGGTCCTACAAAGAACAAAGCAGATTAAAATTACTGCCAAGAATTTCTTTTTCATGCAGTTTTGCATAAATTATTACCAAGACATTTTTTAAAAGGTGTGAAGCTCGTCTCCATTAAAAGGAGTTGAAATGGTTGAAGTAAATTAAAGCATTATTTATGAATGAATATTGACCAAGAGAAATAACTCTGAGAGCAATAACTCTAAGAGAGAGAGAGAGACAGAGACCAAGAGAGAAAGAGAGAGAGAGAGAGAATAAATTTACAAGAGAGTCTGAGAAAAGACACAAAAGAAAGAGAGACCAAGAGAGAGAGAGAGAGAAAGAGAGAGACAGGGAGAGGGACAGAGACAGAGACCAAGAGAGACAGAGAGAGACCAAGAGAGACAGAGAGACAGAGAGACAGAGAGAGAGTATACTAATTCAAAAGGACAAGAGAGAGAGAAAGAGAACTTTAGTCATCATTAAACATCTGTTGTCAAGAAGCAGTAGTCAATAAGTAATAAACGGTATACACATAGTAACTTCAATATCCCATTACTCTTATTTTCAAGGGATTGTGGCAAAATAGAACTACTTATCTCTACAATGTAAAGTAAAATTCTTTAATATCTGAAATAAGAATTTTAAATCAATACTCATTTTTATTATTCATGTATGATCATTTAAATTAACCCTTATATAGAGCCTGTTCAACTGTTTTTGATGTTGGACATACAATGCAATTATAATAGGCCGACAAGAATGGTTGAACTTTTGATATCCCATATTTATGTAAAATTCAACTGATTAAGATTCATTATTTCCGAATCTACTAAAGTGTACTCGGAATCATTAGAATAATCACTCGATCTGTCCATGAAAATGATTTAGCCACATCAATATAAAAGACTGCAAAGTCTGGGTAAGGAATTTTTCAAATCATTTCACCGAGGGTCAATAAGCACATATATCATATATATCTAATGATGTGTATTTATAAATTTTTAGAATTTTTATCTCAACCCAATAATTAATGTTGTTTTTTTTTTTTACATAAAAACCTCCCAAATGCTCTAATCAAAACTACTGTTATTGTATTTAACTTTTATCATTTACATCAACTTAAATTTGAAGAGTATAACATTTCGAGCTATTTCTCTGGATTTATTTTGATATAAATAATTGCTAGAAAAACAAACTGTTAAGGAGAGAGATGGAATACATTTGTCAATCTGTATATTCTTATAATTCTTTTAAATCATTATCCTACACAAACATTTTATTTATATTAAAAATTACAAATTATCAAAAATAACAGTAAAGATAGCTGATCAGTGAGAAGGTTTAAAACATGTCCCATATCAGTTCATGTATTTCTCTATCTTGGGGAATGGAATAAATTACCTCATTTACTTCTCGATGCAAATCCAAAATATTCTCCAAATTTGTTCCAAGTATTGCATTTCCTCACTTTTCACACAAACTTTGTATCCCAATATCATGGCATTGACATTATGACAGAAACATGGAGAGGCATAAATACTTACTTTACCTTTTAAACATGTGATTGTTTTACCAAGTAAACTGTTCAATGAAATGGAAATCAGATTAAAGACTTAGACTGAAAATAACACTGAACTGAATAGCATAGCACGCTGATTCTCCAAAGATTTAATTTAAAATTGAAAGAAAAGCTATTTAAAAATGGCAGGTTACTATTATGATTATATTTTCTTCATTTATGTATTCATATTTTTTTCAACACATGTTTCTTATCACTTCAGAATTATATCATTTTAGTTTATCTGTTCAAATTTATGGAAATTAAAGTAAAGCAAATTCTTTAATCACTAACTGCACGTACTTTCTGGTAAGCATTACCGTAACTATCATATACCAAACCGGGTAGTGGAATTTTTACACATTATACAAAGGGAATAAAGGTTGTAGAAAACAATCCATTTATAAGCCTCAAGACAAACAAAAAATGCATCAATTTTAACTCAATCATATATCTATCAATTAATTCAATCCCCATTAATGAAATTAAGAAACCTCCTTGCCCAAATCTTCAATCTCCAAACAAATACAAATACATGTACTTTTAAGACCCCTTCATCTGGGCCTCCCCACAAACTGACACAAAATCTGATGACTTTATCCAACAGAGCAAATCATATTTTCAGTAATCTGGTAATAGTACCCCAGCAACTGTTTGAACTAAAAAGACAACCATAAACAACTTCCACCAGACCCATCCACCCCCATTCTTTAACCAAGAAGTATGAAAGGAAAACTTTTTGCCTTGTTGTTTAAACTCCAATAACTTAATTTACCTGCATCATGTTTTTCCTCCTGTATCAGTTCTCGCTGTATGGACACTTATTGATTGCATGTACAATGATTATGTATATTAAGAAGTAAGCTGTAAGGGCCTCTGAATCACCGGGAGTCATGGTCTATCACATTTTCAAATCAATGAAGAAAAAAAAAGAATTTGTTTCTGTCATTATATACTCTGAAGACAAAATGCACTCTGTCATTCGAGAGTTAATCAAATGAAATAGACTTTTTTCAACGATAATAACGTCTATACTGTCTAGCTGTAATGGCAGCAGCTGTATTAAACTACGAATACAGGATTATGTTGAATACTTATAGAGAGCATACTTAACCCTGCTTTCAGCTAATCATTCAATTGCAGTTAAGATGTATTTCAATCAGTCATTGTTTTAAAATGATATCGGATTGTAAACAGTGGGGAAATCTTGAGTGGGGGAAACGTTTGCAAATTTCGCAGCAACGTAAAGATCGATCGAATTATATCACCATTTTATCAGAAATTTCGCAGCAATGAACGTAAAGTATTATCACCATTTTAGCAGAATCTAAACAACATACCATAGCTGAAACATTACAAACACCAAATCTAATTTGTAAGTTTTCCAATTCCACAGCTACAATTCAAAACCTAATTCCAAAAATATCTCCTTTCAAAGGAGTAGATGTGTTCTGATCAAAGGGCAATAACTCTTATCATTTTCCCTGTATCTATGAAACACAAAAATATTGATATTTTATGAAATCATTTCTTAATACCAAAGGAGGAATGAACAAAATACAAATAAATAAACCATTGAATTGAACCCTTGATCCCTGCATCTCTAGTCAAGTTCCAATGAAAGGATCATGCAACTATCAAATTCGAAGGTTGATCTTTATATATATTTAATTATGTGCCTCAATAAATACAATCACTAAAATAAACCAAGATTTGTAATAACAGACCAAAACGGTAAAAAAAAACAACAACATAAAACAAGATGAAAAACATCCATGTATTAGTGCAAGTTTAAAAATTAGTTTCATCAAATGTCAATGAGTAATTTAAAGGCAGCTAGCACTTTATTAGGCTCTAACTATCAACAAACTTACTTCGATCTTATCATGACTAAGTAACAAGTCTTGTCATGTGCATGGTTCTTGTAGCCTTACCTTGCGAAGCATCCAGATTTTAGATCCACTCGTCCCTTGCCTAATTGGCTTAAAATCACATTTCATAAGATTTCTCATGACAAGATTTACATGTTGTCAAAATGTGCAAATTTTAGCAGCTTAAATTGAAATAAAAACCTTAAAAGTTATTATCTAATGTTTATTGCACATGTTAGTTGATAAAAGGGTATAAATACAATCATCTGGTTTCAGAGAATTGAATTGATTTTTTAAAAGGGGTCGGTAATCTATTTCCAAACCTTTCTATTGACCTGGCCAAGCCAAGTGCTGAGGGTTTATATTGATCGTTTAAACTGCCCTACATTGAAGATCCATTGAAAACGAGTACATTTACATTCAGTTTGCAAATGCGTTTGGTCATTAATTGTTATGAATCTATTTTGATAACTGTAGAAACAATGCAGCTCCCAGACATTCAGTAACAATTAAATGACTTTAATCCAACATTTCCAATTTTATATCTCCCCTCTCTCTCTCTCTCTCTCTCTCCCTCTCTCAAATCTAATTCTTGTTTATTCTTTTTCTTCTGGATTTTTCACTGATTAAAATCTTTCTCTTTAAATCTTTCGTGAGATTTTTGTGTCACATCTCTCTTGACGTGTCTTGACAATGTGTCACTATTCTCCCTTTCTCTTTACTTATTAATAAATTCTTGTCATTCAACTTTTTCTTCAGACCCCTCTCTCTCTCTCTCTCTCTCTCTCTCTCTCTCTCTCTCTCTCTCTCTCTCTCTCTCTCTCTCTCTCTCTCTCAAAGATTCAACTATCTACAAGTTAAAACCAAATCAATTGATCTATACAGATTTAAATCCTGCTGAATATTGTCTGGAGTTTCTTTAAATACCTAGTAAGTATTTTAGTTTCCAACTCCATTGAACAAAATACACCAACAAAACGGACGCCATTTGTTATTTATTCTTAACTGCAAATTTAATGACAAGTTTCTATATGTCTTCCTCTCAGTGTGCACAATTCAGAAGTCAATTGAATAAGTTTGTATTGATCATTCAGACGAAATGCGTCCCACAATGACAATAACTCCACATGTTTAATAGAAAGAAGAAGGACTCAAAAAAGGAAAGCTCTAAGTAGACCATATACAACATACATTGACAACCATGATTCACAGGACGCGTTAGTCATTCATTATTTGAACACTCTAACAAAAAATCAACCCAATTGAAGTCTGCTAGGATTAAAGCAAATGAACGTAGCAATTAAGTTTAACTGAATACCACAAATCATGCACTATATCGTTTAAAGTCTTCCTTAAATAAGCAAATATCTTACATGTTTGCTAAACCACCAACAACCCCTCCCCTTTTTTGCACGTACATACACACACACACACACACAAATGCACACCAAATATGGTATTCACCTACCTCAAGTGTAAACCAGTCCTTTGCTGGCATCTGTCTTGTTATATGAAGAAGTTTATTCACATTTGTAACATTCTCAGAATTATCTTCACCCTGAAATCAAGAGGCTCTTAACTTTATTTAAATTTCTCATGAAGATTTAAATATACAGATTATGTATATAAGGTACCAAGCACCATGGAAAGGCTGAAAGCATTATAAGCAAATAGAGATATAGTCACATAGAGCATTTATGTGAATTCTTTAAAAATATTCAATGTACATGTTTAAAAAGGAAATAAAAAACATTAAGGATCAGCTTAAATAAAATCTGAGACAATGCAGTACTGTTGAACCTTTGTAATCTAAAATTAAATATACAAAGAAATATTTCCAACACTATGTTATGTCGAGTACAATGAACTCTATCATCCACCACATTGTATAATAATAACTGTTTGATGTGACATAATAATATATTTTGAAACTTGTTTATAAAACAAGTGTTGTACAGTTACACCTCTATCACTCGACACTTAAATTTGTACTGTAATAACCAGATGAATGGTCTATAAATTGACTCTGTACCTGGAAACTTATTTATCCGAAACTATGTATTTAGTACAGTTAAACATCTATCATCCTACACTAATCTGTACAGTAAAAGCTGTTAAATCTCTGACACCATGTTCAATGATATTGTCATTTCTTATGTTATGTACACTATATACAGTGAAACCTGTCTTATCTGACACTTTATAGAGTGTAATCTGACTTACCCGACAGTACTTGTACAACATACATTTGTATAATGATACCTGTCTTATCTGATAACTTTGTTTAGTGAGACAAGTCTTATAATTAATATACAGCAATGTGAAAAAAATGACTATTTATAATGACTATTTCAGAGATTACATTTAACTATACTCTATGAACTTAAAAACTGTGATTCAAGATAGTCACTGGCCCACACTCTATGGAATTACAAATCTTGTGCCGATATCTCATCTTAAATAAAGTTTTCTAGCTGGTAAAAAAAAAAAAAACCAAAACATTTTAAAGTCACAAACTTTATGAAAATTATATTTAAAGGTTCAATAAAAGTTATATTCTGCAACTGGTCATTTTTATCTTATTTCAAACTTGTATAATGCTCTAGAACTTTTTCACTTTGACGGATTTTGTTGAGTGATGCTTGTTATAATACATTTTAGACTGACCTTAATTTATAGTGTATTATAATAAGTAAATAGATAGGCACTGTGAACTAACTCTCTTGTAACAAATCAACACTTTAAAAAAGTGATTGTGAATATTAGCTTCACTTTCCAAAGTGTCACACCATAAAACATATTTGGTCGGAGCAATTTGAATAATTTTAAAGGGGTACGCCGGGTGGAGATGATCATGGGCTTAAGTTTAGATTAGGTTATATAGTTTGTCCCAAGTTATTGCTTCCATCAATTTTTGATGATTTTTAATAAAGATACACGTACCTGAGAAAGAAATACAATTGAAATCGATGAAAGCTAGGGAATATAATATCCAAGATATCTTCATTGAACAATTATCCCTTTTTACTCATAAAATTTCAATGGAACGAAAACAAATTTCTTACGGAGATTTGTAATGGGAAATGTTTACATCTTATCTCCATTCGGAATACACTCGGAATACATCGCGCAATTTTTTAACATTATCATCCGGGCTTATTAATGGCTGAGGCAATGCAAAATCTCCGTAGACTTTCAATTCTTGGATGTGTATTGAAACCTGAAGCGGTAGAGGGGGCGTTTCAAAACAGATAATCTGGACATTTTTCATATTAGTGGATGAAAGTAGTTTGAGCACAAAGGTATTCACTATTATTGAAATATCAAGCAAAAAGTGGTGGAAGCAAAAACTCGGGACAGCTAGAGTACAGGAAGCAATATGCTGTTTGGATAGGAGCTAGATGACAATGAAATGATTTATGAACCTTTCCCAACAGTCACACTATAAAACATTTCAAATATCAAACATATTATAAACTCTTTTTTAGATAAAGAAAGACAAGTGCCTTACATGCGCAAATCCCACCCCCTGGAAAATTTAATTTTATTAAATTCACATGGTAAAATTATTGCATATATGCATTAGACCCCCCTCCTCCAAGAAAATTTTTCTTGATCCCCGCATACCTTATTTTATGAAAAATGTATGTGCATGAGTGTATTCCATATCTTACCAAAAAAACTGTCTGTTTGTTTACACTGTATTCAGGAAGTTGAAAATGCACTATAATTTTAAACTCCATTGTAGAGGAATGAAATTATTTCAGAATTATGACATACTTTCTACTTGAAATTTCAGTACATAATCCTTAGAATGAAAATTCTGCCTTCACAAATTTTTAGGAATAGATTTGAAGCCTTTTTTCACGCACTATTCTTTTACGGATTTATCCACTTTAACATGTTTAATTTGAAGTTTAGTATTCGTAAGCTGTATCCTGTCTAAACCCACGTGAAAATCTTATTGTGTAAGCTTTGGTAAAAATAATTCTTTACCAAGTTTGCATATTATTTCATGCTTGATGTCATTGTTGAAAGTTGTTTTTAGGTTTAGCTTGCCAAATCTTCCGATTTCAATAGCAGAACCAGCCTATCTAAAACCTACTCAATCACGCGCTTGGTTTTCATTCCGAGCAAAAGCGGAAGTTGTTTTAGGCACTTCCGGAACAAATCGCTGTATCAGACGACATACATATTGCACCATGCCAGAAAAGAAAGAATTTAAAAGATTGCCGACGGACGTGAAGCCCGAGAACTATACTCTGCGGCTTCAGCCAGATCTTGATAAGTTCACCTTCAAAGGACAGGAAACAATTGATGTCAAGGTAGATAAATTGCATTGTTTCTATCGCAGATGGACCCGAACCGGCTTTTTAATTTATTGGATTTATTTTGTATAAAATGATTTAAAGTAACATTTAAAGCAATATCGGCATTTAGATTCCAAATAAAGCTGCAAAGAATCTTACTTCATTAGCACCCCCCTTTCCCATCCCTATCAAAATTCTTAATTTTCCATGCAGCATAGATATTTTATCTATGGTTGCAAATATGATTGCACTTTAAACGCATTTCTCAATTTTCGGAGTTTTCCCTTGGATAGGTTTTTTGTTACACTGAAATTCATTTCAATGTCAAGAAAATTACAACAACCCCACCGAATAGAAAAATCAATGTGATGTGTAGTTTATGTGATCCTCAGGGGTTTTTTTTGTCTATCAAGGCCTCGGATTTTTTGCCGGAATTAACTTCCTCTTTGCAAATGCCAAGTTGATTTTAAAAACTAAAAAAAAAGATATGTTGTCAATGTCAATGTGGTATTTAAATTTAATTATATTATAAAGGCATTTGATAGAAAGCAGTCCAATACCTCTTTTATTTAACATTTGGTACCTGCAGATCTAACAAACTAAAGAATAAAATAAACAATTTTTATACACAACTTTTGGCACAGATTGAAATTTGAAGAGACAACCTTATATATATAGATTTATTCCCATATCATAAACATGATATTACGCTGTGAAATCAATCTGTAGTGTTTACTACAGCTACTCCTGCTATATAATGTAGCAGCTGGAACAGCTTTTAATATATAGCCTATATCAAAAACCAAAAATGTACATTGGTTTACTTATATGTATAAGAATATTAAAGTACATTTAATAAGAAGCTACTGCAATTTGCAGATCCTTGCTAACTTGATGAAAATGAAAAACTCAAATATATGTAATGTTCATTTAATTTTTTCCTTATGTGTTAATGGTTTTTTTTTTTTTGGGGGGGGGGGGGGGGGGGGGTTGCACTTGTGATAAATCCCAGCGATTTGTGCCCTGTTTTTACTAAGTATTTTATGATGTGTTTTACATCTAATTATTTGTATTTTATCAGGTTCTCTCAAGCACGACCAGTATCACCCTGAACAGTGAGGAAATAGAAATTCAATCCGCTTGTTATAAAGCTGCAGGTACAGTATAATTTACAATATGACACATAAGGCCAAACAAAAATCCCAAAGTAAAGAGATATTTCCTCCTTTTTGAAAAATAAAATGTTAGTGTAGAAAGATAATGAGAAGTTAAAATGAATTTTAAAAAGGAAATGTCTTGATCTTCAAATTTAGAATGTTTGAGACAAGGTTATGATGACTTTTGACAGATGCCTCATAAATCACTATGAATTTCCTCAGACTTTTGATTAAAAGTATAAATTTTTGGGTAAAATTCTTGAAGAGCTAGATGATCTTCAATGGAGTCATCATTTCAAAAATTTTAGACTTGGTAAGCTCAATCTTCCAAGATTATTACAAATTCTGATATAATTGCAAACCTATGCTTATTTAAGATTTTCTATTGTACAGATGCTGGAGACCAGAATTTAAAAGCAGAGGTGAAATTTGAACCAGAAAATGCTTCAGTGGTTTTGTCATTTCCCAGTGCTCTTCAGGTAACTGTTCCTGTTCAAGTCCCCATTTTATCAAACATCTGTAGATGATGATGGAGAAAATAACATTATGGTATTGCTGGATTTTAGGGAAATTAAATAGTTTGGTAAAGAAATTGGGATCAGCAATGAATACTGGAAATGTAATATATGTCTAGCATGATCAGGGTTCTCTCTAAAACCTGAGGGGCGGGGAATTTCTCCGCCTATATTGACGTAATTACCCGGCTATTATTGCATTTCAACCACAATCTAGCTATAAGCTAGACCCCCAGAACCCGGGCCCTTCTACTTACATTTTTTCCCCTTCTACTTCAATTTTTAGAGACAACCCTGACTGCATGCACAATATTTGATTGGAAATAACTTTTCTAAAAGTTTTTGTGTATGAGAGACATTTAGAACCATTTTAACAAGAGCTTGGACTTTTGGAGGTTGTGTCAAACAGCAATGTGACATAAGCCTGTCTATTTCATTGCTGCCCACTCAGGCATGGCTGTATGAAATCAACGAGATTTGTCTGACTTTTGAGCAAAGACTACATAGTCTGTGTATATTACACTTGAAACAAGCATCATTTTTATCAGCCAAACAAGTTTCATAGAGTATACTTCTGCATGTGTTATGCCTTTTGTGGTTGGTTTAATGATTGCATATGGACCATTATGTTAAATTGTTGCCATAACCCTGTGATTGTAGCCAGGAAGTGGGCAGCTGTGCATTGACTTCACAGGAGAGCTGAACGACAAGATGAAAGGTTTCTACAGAAGCAAGTATTCCTCACCTTCTGGAGAGGAGAAGTATGGAGCTGTCACACAGTTTGAGGTTCATATTCATTTATTTATATGTTTCCTTTGTATAAATGTTTCAAAGATCTTAAGAGGTTTGAAACAACAAATATTAGAGAAATTCTTAAAATTTGCTAAATTTAATATTCAAAGAGGCTTGTACTTATACATGAATGTACATGGCGAAAATGTATCAATTAGACAAAAACTTTTTGTTTCAAATTCAGTACCTGTAATTTCAATATCAACCCAAACATCTGGCCTGAGAAATTAAAAATTATTTTTGGCTGAGCAATTTGATTTTGCATTTTGTAGGCCACAGATGCCCGTAGAGCTTTCCCTTGCTGGGATGAACCTGCTGTCAAGGCCACATTTGATGTTACCCTGGTGGTTCCAAAAAACAGAGTAGCTCTCTCCAACATGGTGAGTCCACATTTCCTATGTAAAGGCTTTGTTGACAACATTCATTAAAAAATATATTTGTTGCTATATTTGATCTGTTTGATGAACTGGAGACAATGCCTTGCCGACAACATTCATTTGAAAAACATTTAATGCTATTTTTTATCTGTAGAAGAATCTAGAGAAACTGAATTTGCTATAATTTTTTAATACACTGTAAATACATTTACTTGTACTTTTTCAATAAGCATGATATGCTATACTTTTCTTTATATATTTTCTTTGATTACGAGAAAGAGTGCGCTTCTGTATTTGTTTTGATATTGAAATGTTGACCTAATAGCATGACATTGATTGATTCAACATTATAGCCAGTGAAATCGGAGAACGATCTGCCAGAAGACAGCACCTGGAAGGTGGTCACCTACGAGCGGACCCCCATCATGTCCACCTACCTGCTGGCCTTTGTTGTTGGGGAGTACGATTATGTAGAGGACAAGGATTCGGACGGGGTGCTGGTCAGGGTCTACACCCCCGTGGGCAAAAAGGAGCAGGGACAGTTCGCCCTGGAGGTGGCGGTCAAGACGCTGCCATTCTACAACAAATATTTCCAGATCGCCTACCCCCTCCCCAAAATTGACCTCATCGCTATTGCTGACTTTGCTGCAGGTTTTCTGTCATTTATTGCACACATTTAACAGAAATCAATATTTTTTCAAGTTTGACAAAATTATTGAATTTATTCTGAGAATGAAATTGTTAGAATTACCATAGCATCAGATACAAAGAGTTAATCATGAAAGGTAATTTGTTACACAAGTTTTTATAATAAATGCTAGTTCTCTAAATAACATGTGAGACTTACTGAATAGATATCTTTTTATTGTACCAGTAAATGGAAACTTGCATGTGATACATCCAGAATTTTGACCAATCAGATTGAATGTTTATTAGGTGCGATGGAGAACTGGGGCCTGGTGACATACCGTGAGACGGCCTTGCTGATTGATCCCAAGAACTCCTCCTCCAAATCCAAGCAGTGGGTGGCGCTGGTGGTGGGGCATGAGCTGGCTCACCAGTGGTTTGGGAACCTTGTCACAATGGTAAGTTTGAGTGACTGGACAGTAATAGGCACTAATAGGCATATGAAATCAAATGTTTCTCTGCTTGATGATGGACATTTAGTTGTATTGTATTACCCTTTGTTTTTTAAATATCCCTGAAGGTATATTCTTTTGTTGATTTCGTCCTTTTTCTAAATTTCTACAAAAAATTCATTTCTGTGGGTTAGGGTTATTTACATGAAGAGTTCTGCCTCACAAGACAGATTATTATCTCAAAACATGGTTGATTGTAATATGTTCTTGTTCAAAAAATTATTCAGTAAATTGTACTGAATTTATTCCTGTGCTTCTAGGAATGGTGGACTCACCTGTGGCTTAATGAGGGCTTTGCCTCCTGGATTGAATACCTCTGTGTGGACTACTGCTTCCCCGAGTTTGACATTTGGACACAGTTCGTGAACTCGGACCTAGGCAGAGCTCTGGAGATGGATGCTTTACACAATAGTCATGCTATAGAGGTAGGGAACCAGTGGAAGCATTGTAGACATTAAAATACAAAATCTAGTAAGTTTTTCCAGCTTTGCCTTGCCTTCTATGGATGTTACCAACCAGACACATTTCTGTAGATAGTCAGTAACACATGTACCTGTAATATGGTGCTTAGGGAGAAGTTTGGTTGCTGTAATATTTACCTGCATACTTAAATGAGAAAAGATTAAGGAAATATTGATGTACAAATTGTACATGTATTTAATTGACAGAAATACACATGTTGTTCAAAATGATTCATTGTTGATAACATCTACTTTATTTTAACCTTTGCATTATGATCAATCTGGCTTTATAGCAGGTCAGCCAATTACAAATTTAATTGATTTGATGCTCCCTTCAGATCCCAGTGGGGCATCCTGATGAGGTGGATGAAATTTTTGATGCCATTTCCTACAGTAAAGGAGCCTCGGTCATCAGAATGCTGCACGACTATGTTGGAGATGAGGTATGTAATAATGGGACGAATCCTGTTGTATGATAAAGAAGTGCTTGTCTGATAAGGTGGGTAATTATTTACAAGGATGTTACATACCTGTGTTGAAGAGAACATATTAAGTGGTACATTTGACATGCATTGTGAAGGCGTTTGTCAAACAAATACAGGAGGTAGGTAATTAGTAAGACTACGTCGGAAATGTGGTTAATACATACAATGAATTCCCAAAGAAAAGGGTGGGGCAATATGTTTTAATACATGATATAATTCTTAAATAACCTTTTGGTATACAAAGCTTTTTATTGTTTTTCAGAGCTTCAAGAAAGGAATGAACCAGTACCTGACAAAATTCAAATACAAGAACGCAGTCACTGAAGATCTGTGGGAGTCCCTTGGGAAAGCCAGCGGGAAACCGGTCCTTGATGTGATGACAACCTGGACCAAACAGATGGGGTACCCCGTAGTGAAGGCAAGGAGCTTACATTGTAGATTTTCAATTTCATAAGTCATTAAGTGAGAGGTGCAATGAACTTTGAATCAATTTTTTTTTTACATATTCTGATGTAGATAATTCTATTATTAGGTCAGTGAGAAACAAGATGGCAGTAACAGAGTTTTGACCTTGACCCAAGAGAAGTTTTGTGCTGATGGAGTACAGGAGAAAGGTAACACTGGAGTGACTGTATGTTGTGTGTGTTGGACATTGTGACAAAAGTAGAATGTTTTTCCCAAGTAATAGAGCTGTCCATTATGTATGAGATAAAATTACAACTGAAAGAATGATAGCAAGTTAAGAATTGTGAATCCAAGTTATCAAATAGTTACTGTAGTCTACACATAATTTATTAGATATACTGTTGAATCATTAGAATTCGCGATGGCTCAATTTTCGTGGTATTCATGGATAGCCCACCCCCACGAATTTAAATCCTCAATGAAAACAATTTTAGAAAGAGTTATCTTTGTTGCTGAAACAGTAACCGACGCATCCACGAAATTATATCCCCACGAATCAGCAAAAAAGTCATAATCCACGAAAATTGGCCCCCACGAATTTAAATGATTCCACAGTATCAGATGATAGTTTCACTTGGTAATTTGTGTAAGGTTACATTCTGTTATGACTGTATTTTAGAGGGCTCTTTCTCCTGGATGGTGCCAGTATCAATCAGCACAGCCAGCGATCCAAAGAAAGCTGCTGTAGTTACTCTGCTGGACAAAACCTCAATGGATGTCACAGTTTCTAATGTCAGCCCAGACCAGTGGGTTAAGGTAGGTGACAGTTCCCAATGTCAGCCCAGACCAGTGGGTTAAGGTAGGTGACAGTTCCCAATGTCAGCCCAGACCAGTGGGTTAAGGTAGGTCACATTTCTCATTATCACTCCGGACCAGTGGGTCAAGGTAGGTCCCAGTTCCCAATGCAACCCTAGACCAGTGGGTTAAGGTAGGTCCCAGTTCCCAATGTCAGCCCAGACCAGTGGGTTAAGGTAGGTGACAGTTCCCAATGTCAGCCCAGACCAGTGGGTTAAGGTAGGTGACAGTTCCCAATGTCAGCCCAGACCAGTGGGTTAAGGTAAGTCACATTTCTCATTATCACTCCGGACCAGTGGGTCAAGGTAGGTCCCAGTTCCCAATGCAACCCTAGACCAGTGGGTTAAGGTAGGTCCCAGTTCCCAATGTCACTCCAGACCAGTGGGTTTAGGTAGGTGACAGTTCCTAATGTCACCCAGACCAGTGGGTTAAGGTAGGTGACAGTTCCCAATGTCAATTCAGACCAGTGGGTTAAGGTAGGTGACAGTTCCCAATGTCAGCCCAGACCAGTGGGTTAAGGTAGGTGACAGTTCCTAATGTCACTCCAGACCAGTGGGTTAAGGTAGGTGACAGTTCCCAATGTCAGCCCAGACCAGTGGGTTAAGGTAGGTGACAGTTCCCAATGTCAGCCCAGACCAGTGGGTTAAGGTAGTTGACAGTTCCCAATGTCACTTCAGACCAGTGGGTTAAGGTAGGTGACAGTTCCCAATGTCACTCCAGACCAGTGTGTTAAGGTAGGTGACAGTTCCTAACGTCACCCCAGACCAGTGGGTCAAGGTAGGTGACAGTTTCCAATGTCACCCCAGACCAGTGGGTAAGGTATGTCAAATAGACTATTGTAGCACCCCAAGTTTGTTTGACAATAGTATTTCTCCTTACCCAATAAAAATCAATTATTAGTTGAATCTGACAAATGTTTTTTTTGAAAATTATTTACTTTAAGTTAGCATGGATAGTAATGAATAAATTATTTTAAAAGAATTTGTTATTCAAATACATGTATTCACATGGAATTGCTTTGATTTTGATTTTGATATTTCACTTCATAAACATTCAAGAAGAGAGAGAAGGTAAAAATTCTTGTTGTACTTTATAACATCCTATCAATTATCTATCCAGTGGTAATTGACCGCCTTCATCTATTACAGGTAAACTGTGAGTCTGTGGGTGTGTACCGGGTCCAGTACAGCTCAGAGACCCTTGACAGATTCATTCCTGCCATCAAGAATAAAACTCTGCCTCCCAGAGACAGGCTTGGTCTGCAGAATGACCTCTTTGCACTTGTAAGTTATCTTATGATATACGTTTTGTAGACCCCAGTAAAAAAGATGGCCTTTGAAACTATAAACTTGTAAATTCAAAGTATCATACTGTGGGGATTCCCCATTATAAATCTCCATACGAAATCAGTTTTTGTTCCAGAGAATTTTTCTGAGTTGAAAATAATAATGCATGAATGGTGTACTTCTTTCTCAGGTATATGTATTTTTATCAAAAATCATCCAAATGTGTTGCAGAAATATCTTGGGACAGACTATAGTGCATTTCACCAAAGATTGATTTAAACTGTACAAGCATAACAATGCCTTCCACTATATTTCAGGCTAGGGCAGGGATGATCTCCACTGTGGATGTTCTGAAGGTGGTGGGAGCCTTCGTCAATGAGGATGACTACACGGTGTGGAGCGATCTCACGGGGAACCTAGGACAGATCAGCATCCTGTTACAGAACACGGACGGATTCGAGGACTTCAAGACCTTCAGCAAGAAACTGTACAAACCGGTGGCCCAGTCCCTAGGCTGGGACGCCAAGGAAAGTGAAGGTTTGTCTGCAATCTATCTGTAAGATCTGTAAATAGCTGTTTTGTTTATCCATCCATCTTATCAGTTTTATATTATTTGTTTGTTTTTACTTGCTTGTATGCGTCTATTGATATTCTTCCTGCATCATCAGATGATGCATTTGGAAGTAATCTGTAAGTTGTGATTCCTGTAGGGTGTTTTTAATTTTGATATTGGAAGTGCACTCTATCTCTCTGTAGCAATACTGCATGTACATGTATTATACCTGGTACACTATAAGCATACTGGTCATATTACTAAACAAGATATTTACATGTACTAATATGTATGATGCAATACTAAGAATACTTCATTGTCATACTAGGAATAATGACAATAAACTAGATATTTGCCTGAATGTACATGTATAAACTTATGTTCCAGGTCCGTTAGCGGCCATGCTTCGAGAGTTGGCTCTGACACGGCTAGGCAAGTACGGAGATGAGGAGACAGTAACAGAGGCCCGCAAAAGGTTCGAAAATCACGTGTCAGGAAAGGTCCCCCTCCCTGCTGATCTGAAGGGACCAGTAAGTACTGGATAGATTAACATAGATACAGTAAAATCATCTTATTGTTTCTAAATGTTTTTTAAACCAGAACTTATATATTGTAGAATCCTAATTAAATGCGAGGAATTAATATGCGTGTAAAATTGCAAGAAGCACATCTCGCAGATTTTAAAATCTTGCTTTTGTTTTTTGGACAGATGAAAACTAGTTGAAACTATGATAAAAATTTGGGGTTCTCGATATTGTTTTATAGCGATTTAATGCAAAACTGTTGAATCGTGGAATTATGTACTCGCAAAAAATAAGGAATCTACAGTATTCAAAGTTAAAATGTCTATAAAATTCAACACAAAAAGATTGTGTCATAAAAAATAATATTGATATCAGATTGGTATGGCTCCATACCATCTCCATGTTAATTGTTTGTCCTTGTTAGAATGAAATTTGTAAACAAATTCTCACCTGTCCACATCTCATTTACAGGTGTATTTGACGGTGATGGTCAATGGGGATGAAACCACATTCAATCAAATGATGAAGGTAAGTAAGAAATAAAGTCTCTCTCTCTCTCTCTCTCTCTCTGAGATTGTACAATTTAAATATTTTGCACTAATCATTTTCAAATTAAAAATATCACTCTTATTTGGAGGTGATTTTCTTAACTAATTATTGATTAAATCATACTAAGGATACACTTTACACATTAACTAATTCAAATTCACCAAAAAAAATATAATCATTGCACAGGAGAGGAGGTGCAAAAGGTGGGGTTGTTCCTTACAAATGTCTGAATTTTTCTTTACTTAGTTGTACGACGAGGCAGACATGCAGGAAGAAAAAGTTCGCATTAGCCGCTGTATCGGATCCATTAAAAGTGACGAACTGAAGAAGAAAGTGCTTGACTTTGCTATGTCTGATAAAGTTAGATCCCAGGACACAGTGTTTGTGATTGGCGGAGTTACCGGAACTGTTCAAGGCAGAGAACTCTGCTGGCAGTTTGTCCAGGACAAGTGGACAGAGCTACACGAAAGATACAAAGGAGGATTCCTGCTGTCTCGACTCGTGGAGGTAACATTTCTTTGTAATATAATGTACTCTATTCTCTCTCAGCTGCATAATGCTTTTAATTAATTTTATTATATTCTATTTCTTTGTCTTGTTAAATTGGAATTTTGTTTATTTGTGACATTCATTTTCTGATGTTTGTTACTATTTTTTATTTTTTAAATCATTATCTGGTTTTTTTTAAATTGCTGAAACAGATTGTATTTTCAAAACAAAAAAAACCTAATTTTTTATATCACCTTATGATATTTACTAATGGGGACATAAATTTCTAAAACAATATCATCAAATTCCAATGCAATCATATTTCTGACACATATTAGTTTTTTCTTTTTTTATCAATAATTGAATGAATTTTGTGTTTCATCTTGCCAGGTTTCCACAGACAACTTTGTAACAGAGGCTCGTGCTAAGGAAGTAGAGGTAAGCTTCACAGTTTTGGGTTTTTTTGTTTTTTTTTACCAAAAAACATGTTGAGAATTGACAAGAAACATGTATTAACTTAATAGATTTTACATTTGATGATAAGATTATGGTAATTAAACTGATGTCTCTCCGATCCCCATTTACACCAATGTTTTATTAGGCATTGGACTCATTAAAATGTTCAGTTAGATTTTCAGATAAACTAATGCATGTATTGTCAAGTGTACATTTTATATTTTATCTATATAATCTAAATTGCTTTAATGTCTTTGCAGAAATTCTTTGAGACCCATTCTGCTCCAGCAGCTGAGAGAAAGATCCAGCAGTCCGTCGAAAACATTCGACTGAACGCCAAGTGGATGGAGCGCGAGTCCACGAGTGTGCTGAAATTCCTGCGCAGTCAGTGAAACTGAAATTGTACAGGGCAGCGACCAAAGGACCAGGAGTTATTTATGAACAAATTGTCATGTGAAATTTCATCTTGTCTTTTCTTTTCTTTACAATATTAAAGGAACATTTATAAATGTTGTGCAGTCCTGTAGTTTGTTGTGATTTTAAATCTACTTCAATACAAAATTAAGAAAATATTTAAGGTGGGATAGGACGTTTGTCAATATTAATGTGGAATATAGTACATTATCATAGAGATACTTTCACTGGTTTAAAATTTTAAAATTTTACATCAATTACCCCAAAAATACCTTTTAAAAATTTTTTGGAAAGGTAAAAATTTTAAAATCCTCAACGGGAATCACTCATGGCTTACAGATTCGTAGTGAACCATCTAACCCACCGTTGTTACGTGTAGGTAACAATTTTGCGGAAAAAAAATAAAAATTACGCTTGATTTTATCGTTTATTTCGATAAATAGTACATCACAACATGGAGGTGTCCCATACCACCTTAAACTGATTGAGAAAGATATTTGAAATTTGATTTTGAGATTTTAGTGTATTTAGGCGTGATGGGCCACTTTGTTTTATATGAAATTAAAATTTGTAAATCAAACATGTATTAATAAAAGTGAATGAATAAAGTGGATTTTTTAAAAATAATTTGATTGGTTTATTGGACAGATTTCTTTCTTGATCATGTTCTAGAATCTATGAAGCTGAAAAATGTTGCAAATAAATATTGCTGTACATATCTTTTATAGATTCCAATTGATCCAAGTTAGAACGTACACAATATTTTTAACATTTTCTGTGGCTTTATCATCAAAAACTATTTTGTATCCGACTTTGTGTATAAAATATTTTTTATAACATCTGCAACTAACTTGAAGGATACCTGCCTGGTGTGGAATGGATTGACTGTAGGGCTCTTTGGATCTGAATATAGAACATTAGATTCATCCAAGCTGTTGGATTATTTTTTTTTAATTTTTTTTACATATAAATTTAACTTTTTGTTTTTTGTTTGTTTTTATAAATTTAACTTTTGATTTCATCTTGATATTATTACCATATGCGTATCGGCACGTCTAAACTAAATACATCTCTTAAATGAGTATTTACAACTCAGAGTATCAGTGGGCTATTCAGAGATATACATGTATGTAACTATTCCTCGAAGCTCGTTTCCTGTTGTCGACAAATTACATGTATATATACATGTAGTTGTCACAGGTACAGGTTCATTCCATTTCGCCAGGTGTATCTATTTTTAGAAAAGGGTACTTCCCAAACTAACAATAAAATACCTGAAACCTATTTGCCATCATACTATCATGACAGCAATGTTATCTGGATAGGTCCGGTGAGATCTGCTTTGAATTAATGGGCCAAACGCATTACTTTAAATATAGAAACAAAAACTATAATTTTTAGCTCACCGAGACGAAGTCAAGGAGAGCTTATGCTATACCCTCGGCGTCGGCGTCGGCGGTGGCGTCGGCGTCGGCGTCCGGACCTGGTTAAAGTTTTTGTTGCAGGTCCTGTATCTAAGCTATTACTTGTCCTATCTTCACCAAACTTGCATGGATGATGCATCTGGACCTACTTATGGACTTGAAAGACTTGGATGCTGAATCTGGGTCCTAAATTTCAGATGCTGGAGGAGGTTAAGGTTGTTGGACCAGGTTAAAGTTTTTGTTGCAGGTGGCCTTTGATAGCAGTATCTTAGTTACTGCTGGTCTGTACTTCACCAAACTTGCATGGATGGTGTGCCTTATGATACTGATGCACCAGACAGGCTTGAGTGCTGAATCTGAGCTATAGGTTTCGGATGCTGGAGGAGGTTAAGGTTTTTGGAGCAGGTAAAAGTTTTTGTTGCGGGTGCCCATTGATAGCAATATCTAAGTTACTACTGGTCCTAACTTCACCAAACTTGTATGGATGATGCGTCTTATGATACTGATGCACCTGACAAGCTTGAATGCTGAATCTGAGCCATAGGTTTCAGATGCTGGAAGAGGTTAAGGTTTTTAGAGCTGGTTAAAGTTTTTGTTGCAGGTGCCCTCTGATGATTAATCTTAGTTACTACTGGTCCTAACTTCACCAAACTTGTATGGATGGTGCGTCTTATGATACTGATGCACCTGACAAGCTTGAATGCTGAATCTGAGCAATAGGTTTCGGATGCTGGAAGAGGTTAAGGTTTTTAGAGCTGGTAAAGTTTTTGAAACAGGTGCCCTCTGATGATTATATCTTAGTTACTACTGGTCCTAACTTCACCAAACTTGTATGGATGGTGCGTCTTATGATACTGATGCACCTGACAAGCTTGAATGCTGAATCTGAGCAATAGGTTTCGGATGCTGGAGGAGGTTAAGGTTTTAAGAGCTGGTTAGATAAAGTTTTTGAAACAGGTGCCCTCTGATGATGATATCTTAGTTATTACTTGTCCTTACTTCACCAGACTTCCATGGATGGTGTGTCTTATGATACTGATGCACCTGACAGGCTTGAATGCATAGTCTGGTTTCGGAGGCTGGATAAAGTTAAGTTTTTAGGAACAGGTCACATGTTTAATAGATGATAGTACTATTTCAAACATAGTTGATTTAACTGTAATATGAATGAATCGCAGAGGTAGCTTCAGATGCAGAGCTTGATCTCCATTATCAAGGATGCTAAAAAATAAATCTTAGTTATTACTGGTCCTAACTTCACCAAACTTGAAAGGATGGTGTGTCTTATGATACAGATGCACCTGACAGGCATGGATGCTGAATCTGAGCCATAGGTTGCGGATGCTGGAGGAAGTTAAGGTTTTAATTGCTAGTGCCCTCTGATGATGATATCTTAGTTATTACTGGTCCAAACTTCACCAAAATTGCATGGATGATGCGTCTTATGATACAAATGCACCTGATGGGCTTGAATGCTGAATCTGAGCCATAGGTTTCGGATGCTGGATGAGGTTTAGTTTTTTGGAACAGGTCACATGTTTTATAGATGATAGCTTGCATAGTTGATTTAACTTTATTATAAATTAAATGCAGAGGTTGCTTCAGAAGCAGAGCCTGATCTCCATTATCAAGGATGCTAAAGAAATCTCCTACCTCACTCAAACCAGCTCGATAGAAAGATGTGTTTGTTGATAAATGATATAACATGATTCCTATAATAAAGTATTGTATGATATGAAACAGTATTGTTTGATATGATACAATATGATATCATATGTTATATTATAAAAAGTTATACGATACGATATGATATTGTATCAATTTTTTTGATATTTTATGATATGATTATGTATCATGATATTGTTATGTATAGTATTGTATATTATGATACAATATTGTATAATATTATATTGTATTTTTAATTTATTATTTTATCACATGATACAATTATATAAGATATTGCAAAATATTATATTGTATCCTATGATACAATATTGTATATTCTATAATATTGTATCATACAATATTGTATAATATGATATTGGTTTCAGTAATATAGTATTATATCACATGAAATTGTATTATATGATATTGTAATATTATATAATATTGTATCATACGATATTGTATGATATGATATTGGTTGATATGATATATTATCATATCACATGAAATTGTATTTATATGATATTGTAATATATTTTATTGTGTCATATGATGCAATATGTATAATATAATAATGTATTTTATAATATTTTACCATATCACATAATATTGTATCATTTGATAACATACAATGTTGGAATCAAATTATATTGTATTATATGATATAATATCATATAATGTATCAAATATGTTTCAGTGTCATTCAATACAATATCATTTTATATTATACAATATAATATCATGTTTTAGTGTTATGATGTATAATGTAATATGATATTGTAATATGATACTATATTGTATTATATTTTATGATATTGTATTATGTGATCAAATACAATAAGGTATAACACAATACAATGTCATATCATACGTTACAATATCAAATCTTATTATTGTTTATTACGGTATTTTATTTATTATATGATATATATTATATTAGAAATATGACATGATGCAATATTTAATTTTATATCATTGTATTGATTAACATATGAACATATGATTATCATAAAAAAATTTATCAGATGATATACGATATTTTGTCAAAACAGAATCCATGAATATCCAAGATCATAAAGTATGATTTTCATATAAAATGATAAAGGTGGTCTTATGAAGGTGATGTCTCATAAGGGTGATGCTCCGTCTCGGTGAGCTTAGTAATCTATGATTACCTATGTTTAAATATATATGTTGAGTTATGCAAATACGGTCGGGAGATCAAATCCAGTTGGGGCGAATTACATTACAGTCATTACTTTCAAAATTAACATGTTGCCGATATGCATTGCAATGCTTTATCATTACATTTAGCATTACCGCTAAGCCTGGTCGGGGTGACTAAAGGGCTTTATGATAGATTTGAACACCCCGACTGTATCATGGTTTTTTGTTTACTTACATTTATATAATTTTCACCACATAAATTATTGACATTTTGACGTTATTTTTTCGTTCATTTCGTATAATTTATGTTACCTTGATTATCACAGACTAAGACAAAGGGGGAAAAACATAATGTATTATATTTTTCCCCGGTTTCTTAGTCTGTGATAATGTAATGAATTACTTCACCATGAAATTATAATTCGCCCCAAGCCTGAAATAATGTTATTATTTAAACAATACAATACTTTCTTTGACGAGGTATGAAGGTCGCGACATTGCAGAAAAAATACATTATGCGGGTTATGTAATTTTTTTCTGCAATGATAGCTACCTTCATAACCCGCATGAATCATATAAGAAAGCATTTTATTGTTTATACATGTATGTACATCTTTGTTTCAATAAATTAAAATTAATGTTAATGTACACCAATATGTCAGCTAAAAAGAAACAGCCGAATTGTCTCCTATGGGAATTTGAGTCTGACATCATCATGATTATTTCGTGCAGTCCGTGATTAGGCGGAGGCGCCAATTTCAATTGCTTTTATAACCTTCTACGTCACAGGTCAAATCCCCCCCCCCTTTTTAGGGTACTTCCAACGGATGTTATTTAAACTAAGGGCATGCTACTTGTCAAACGACAACACTCCACTTTTCCAGAGGAACGACGATAACTCCTCCTTTTGTATGCACAGGGTCTGAAGCATGCTGTTAAAACATTACATGTATATATATATATGTGTATAAATAATTAATAGATGCGCTGGTAATGAATCTTTTAATAAGAATAACGGCAATTGTATACTTTTATTTGAAAAAGGGAAGATCAGAAATTAAGATGAATTTAATTGATTCGCGCAATAATCTAATACATTTTAGATAGTGGCTAATTAAAACAACAAGTGGGTGTGGTGGTCTTGTTTCATAGAGACCCCAGCGGCGATTTTGTGTAAGCTCAAAATACATAAAATTATGTCAATTTGATATTTCCAAAGAGAACGTAATAGGAAACTATTATCAAATACTTCAAAGTAAATGTACGTTCTGTAGAATTGATGAACGAAGATTATCTTCATGTGTTACGCAAGACGTAAAAATATTATTTCTGATGTCTTGAATATCAATGAGGTTGCATTAAATCTTGGAAGCTTGCGAAGCACGACTTCTGGTGAGATAATGGGTTGCATAATGAAGTATTCCGCGTCCTCTGAAGAATAAAACTACTGTACTCGCCCGGGTATAATTACCGCATCCGTTCCTCAGATTCTACATGTAATTAACAGTTTGATGGCTTCGATGTAAATTTCAAATGTTACCGAATAGTATTGGATAAATTTTATATGTTGTAAAATGTGAGCAACCCGTTAAGCTGCTTTGTATAGAAAGTCTTTTCTGTGTGTATTGCAAGAAAGTACGGTTCCATTTTTTCCCCCGGCAATTTCGGCTCTCATGCACTCAGACTTTTTGTCATTTATTGAGTGTATAGTTATGAACAGTTTATTAGCGTTAATTCCTCTTAAACCGCTGCACAGAATTTCCAAACCTTTGTACGAAATGTACATGTTACCTGGATAATCCGGTTCCATTAGTTTTCCGCGAAATTTTGCACTTCTGAATTTAGAACGCTGCTGTTGTTGAAGACAAAATTATATTTGCATATTTGCTGACATACTTATCTCGTGAATTGCAATCAACTTTTCGTTAAAAAAAAATAGAAGAAATCATACCTGGTGGATGTTAATTTATCAAAATATCTCTAAAAAAATGTTTTTTTCTTTGATCATTGTGCTTGAAATTCATAAAACATAGATGGTTTATTGGATTCATATTTTACACGTACCTAAAGATTATTCAAAGTCATAATTACTTCAATAAATCTTCAGTTACGTTAAAGGCATACGATTAAATTTGGGAAAAACGCATGCTTTTTTTAATCACCTTTGTAAATATTCTTCACTACTTTTTACACACAAACTCCATTTGCCACATTTGATAAAATCTAGTAAACATGCAATTATCCATAAAAAAAAAACCAAAAAAAAAAAACAAAAACAAAAAACAAACAAACAAAAAAACCCTACATTTACGTTTGCATCTCATGGGGTTAAAAACAACTTACATTTCGGAAAGAATAGTGCCTTTTTTTTTTAGGCAATTAAGGTGGTATGGGACATTTTCATGTTTGGCGTATCTTTGATTATAAATGTTTTCTCTCCCGAAATTTTAACCTAACGTTTAACAGTGTAGAGCACTAGGTTAGATGGTTAGCTATACGAATCTGTACGTCGGAGGTTCGAAACCCTCTTAGCCTTTTATAACTTAATTTTACCTATCAAAAATTATTCAAAATTAATTCTTTGAGCAAATATTTTGTTAAATATAAAATCGGTAAGAGAATATTTTGATTATAATGAATTTTATTCACATTAATATCGACAGGTGTCGCATACTACCATAATTTTGTTAGGTAATTTTAATAATGCCTCCACCTATCAATACTCTCAGGACTTTGATTTTTTTCTTCTGTTGCTGTAGGTTTAAGAATATGTTAATAGGTGGGTGCTTATATGTCAAAATATGGAGGCACCACCAAGATAACAGACCTAAAAAAAGACCTTGTGGAAGTTACTATATATATATAGGATATCTGTGTCAATGTCCTAAATGAAGAAGTTCCGATGCTGAATCTGCGTTGGTCATAAGGTCGATGATCCCGTCTTGGTATCGCTCCTTCAGGGTCTGCAGTCTCCTCGTGATGTTCGTGTACTGCTTTGTCGGTTGACGAATGGTTCCTCCTGATTGTTTCTGCATCTGTAGAATTTCTTAGCCGTTCTGGATGTCCTTGAAGATCTTGATGACAGTGTAGATGTGTGGGTGCGCGTGTAGGGCCATCCTCTTCAGCTTCCCGTGCATGCCATGCTTCTAAGTTGTTATTGGTCCCTTGTCCATTGGTTCCGAAGTGATTCTAAATAACTCTCGCACCATTCACCCACTGTTCTGTCACATAGTCTGTAAAGGTCTCTGTCAATTCCGTCAGGTCGGCTTCATCGCGCGGTCTTCCAGGGCTTTGAACTACACGTCTTTGATGCTGTCTATAGGAACTAGGGGTAGGACGGGCTGCTCTTCTTATCAGTTTCTTCACGTTGACATCTTCTCTGTAGGGGATTTGTAAACCTGTGATCTGTGCCTTGCGCCAAACAGTCTGTGTGAAATGGAAGAAACATCCTTTGGTGGTGATTCCGGGGAAAACGTCTTTGATGGAGTTATGTACTGCAGTTTCGAAGTCGGAAGGGCATTGGTGGGAGAGAACTGCAGGCCGAGGTCGTTCATCTTGTCGGAAAGCAGAGTGAAGAGTTTTGTGTAGGTGGTTTGGTTCTTTCCTGGAAGAAGGGCACACACAACGGGCGTCATCTGGTCGTCAGTCATGATGTGGATGGTGAAGATCTGGTAGAACAGGCTGGGGCAGGTGTAGGAGGTTTCATCGCAGAAGAAGGTCTCGGAGGCAGCAAGGTCTTGAAGGTTGTCTGTTGTCGCAACGCAAGTATCTTGTTGTTCTGGAAGATGTCATCTAGTAGAAGGAATTGTTGTCCCGTCTCTGTCTGTCCATTTCCCCTCCAGTCTAATGTCTGCTGTAGTCTTTGGAAGTGGTGGTGTCTGTTTCCTGTGGGCTCTGTAGAGTGATTACCTGGCGGTGTTGAAAGTCGGCAGCCTCTCGATGAGCTCTCTGCTGGTGTCGTCCCATTCGTTGTCTCGGAGTTTCTTGAGTTCTTCGCTGAAAATGGAGGGGATGGGCCTAACTTCATCTGTACATCTTCTGGAGATGGCTGTCATAATTTGTTTGGCGACAACTTCAGTGTGGTCCGCTGCATGGGCGTGTTGCTGTCGTCCAAAACCTGTGGGGATGTCGTTCTCTGTTGAGATACTGGCGGAACATCTAGATGTAGTGCACCTCCAGAAGATCTTGTTGTCCGTTTTTCGTAACCCGGTAAATGTAGCCATTGAATGCGAGATTACGTCTCCCTCTTTTGTTGGTGATGAACTTAACGTTGATTTGTGCATTTGCCATTGTGAGTAAAAAATTGATGATGTCGGATTCTTTTCTTCTATTTATACAATTCTGCAGATTGTGTTCATTTATTTACAGCTTGGATGAGTTCGGTTCAACATAATTTATTTACAGCTTGGATGAGTTCAGTTTAACATCATTTATTTACAGCTTGGATGAGTTCAGTTTAACATCATTTATTTACAGCTTGGATGAGTTCAGTTTAACATCTTTACAGCAATTGATTTCAAAACTAATAATTAAAAAATATCAAAGGGAATTTTTTTCTACCATAATGATGTTCAATTACTTGGT
Source organism: Magallana gigas (assembly GCF_963853765.1). Lineage (NCBI taxonomy): Eukaryota > Metazoa > Mollusca > Bivalvia > Ostreida > Ostreidae > Magallana > Magallana gigas. The sequence continues at coordinate 35,715,359 of NC_088860.1, forward strand.
TTTATGACTTTGTAATTAAAAGATATTTAAGCTTATGTCGTTCATTTATTCACAGCTTGGACAAATTTGTTGAAGAAAGTGATTTTTTATAATAATTTTATCTCAGTCATAATTTAGATAATCATCATTTAAAATCTCTGATTTTTATTTATACCTTTACATATTATAATGTTTTATTTTTATTTTTTTAAGATGTAAATTTAAAAATGAAGAAAGATATTTAATTTTTATTTTTAATAATATTTAATGATTATCTTATTTCACGGAAACATTAAGGTTATAAAAAAAATATGGTATTTTTAATATAATGTCAGGTACATGCACCCATTAGCACTATTTATTGCATCTTTTTGTTTTTTTTTAAATTAAAAATAAGACAATGTCGTCTACCTGTGAACCAAAGTGTATACAGGTAAAGTCTACCTGTGTCACAAAGTATATACAGGTAAAGTCTACCTGTGTCCCCTTAGAGGGCCCCATAATTGCCTTGACCTATTATTATTTTTAATTGAGGAGTAGGCGTTCGGAGAACACACCCCTGTTACCTAGCTTTTCTCACCTTTGGCTGTCTTCTACCCTTATTTTTTTGGCTTACTTTAATGATTTGTTTTTACTGAACATCGTTTATATAGTCTATTATATAAATTAGATAGCACACAGTAGAGGAATTGAACAGACCTAAAATGCCGCCACCGACTTCAAAAGTCTGGAAATATTTTGAAAGAACTGAAGATTCAAAAAACGTAAAATGTCAGCTGTGCGAAGTAAACCTATCCTGATACGGGGGGATAGACAAATTTTGTCAATTCTCCAAGAAGCCGTAAATTCTCGGGAAAAGAGACAGATGATATTACACGTGCGATTGTTGATATGGTTGTGTTTGATTACATGCCGTTACAAATGGTCGAAAGCAAAGGCTTTAAAAAACTGATGTCCATCGTTGCATCAAACTACAACATACCGTCAATGTACTTGTTAATATTTATTAATATTTACACTTTTACCGAGTACCCGGGTACTCGATCGGCAAAACGTCCGAGTAACCGAGTACTAAAAATTGACCGACTTGACATCCCTAATATATATATATATATATATATATATATATATTAGGGATGTCAAATCGGTCAATTATATATATATATAGAGATCGTTAAAAATTCATTCGTATATCATTGGAGGTGTTACCGTGTAATATATCTTTTCTTGCATGTCAACATACTAGTTTGAAAATGTATAGTTCACATAATTATCTTGAATGCAAACATATTATCGTGCATGTTGACATGCACATTTAATGGTGTTATAACTTAATTGCACACAAGGGGCAGATGTAAATGCGACCATAAGCGACAATGGGAAAGATAAGATTTTTGATATTTTTTCTATAAATAAATATGCAAATCTTTTGTTTTTAATGAGATCCTACTATATAGCGAGTATTGGCTTTAGTTGGTTCTTGAAAGTGATCGGGTCAATGAACTGAGAAAAGCTAGTGACCTGGGGGGGGGGGGGGGGGGGGGGGGGGGTCATCCGAGGTCATTAAGGGTTAATAAACAACCCGTCAATCCGGACTAGACAGGAGCTAACGTATATTCATGCTTGGTCAGTTGGAATTCAAGAGGAAACTGTGTTCAAATCCCAAATTTGCATTAATAAAAAAATAATTCTTTAACTATGCTAGCTCTTGGTTAATATATAATCAATGAAAGGAGAATTAATATATTAACGTTAGGCCTATATAATTGTTGTATTTTGTTCCCCACGAATTAATTACACGTTTGAGAACAAAAATTATGAATTTTTGGTTGCAGGATTTATGCACCTCTCTTTCTCTCTCTCTCCTCTCTCTCTCTCTCTCTCTCTCTCTCTCTCTCTGTTTACAAACTATCATCAGTTGTCTGCCCCTTTCACACTGAACCGAGTTCATTCCGGTGTCACACCGGTTCTAGGAAGAAAAAGCCAACCAGTATTTATACGAAAAGTGCCTTGTTCTTTAAGCAGTGGATATTATTCCATCGCAGGGGCCAATAGACTAGATCTATAGGTATGCATTTAAATATTTACGCACTTTGACATAACGTAATTAAATACATCACAAACTATGAACAGCTGATTGCGCGGTTTTGTCTGTGCGCATGAAAGTTCATCGACTTCTTCCATCAGCATTTCCATATGTAATATGCATTTTGATTTTATTTTAAATTTCTAGACTGGAGAGTTACTTGGTCAATTGGATGCTAGATTTACGAAACAGAAAATTTGCAACAGACATGGTTGATCGTATAGAGTGTAGACTTTAGCAGTAATTTAATTTGGCGTCATCTTTGAACAACGGAATTTTCACTGCGGTAAGTGGAAAATTCGATATAATTTCTCTCGAGGAAGATCGATTGAAAGATTGCACTTAAAACGAGACAAGGTTAGATTAAGACAAGCTGTCTGCCATTGTTGTCAAATTGTTCATACAGTTGTACATTGTTTGGACGACTGTACAACATCAGCAAATTACGCATTTACAGGGCCGGCCTGAAACTGGCACACATGCAATCGTCGATGGAAAATTTTTGCATTAGTCACTTAAAAAACGAGTCGGACTTTTAAAAATATTTTTGAACTTATATTTAACACGACAATCACAACTGGATTTAATTTTTTTATTTTATTTTAATTATATAAACTTTTAGGCCTCCTGATCTAATTAAGAATGTTATATATATAGCCTTAATTAGGCTATGACCCCCCCCCCCCCCTTTTCAAAATTCACCGACCAAGGAAGAATGGTGTGTCATCTCCAATCCAGCCCTTCGATTCACTCATAATCACTAGCTTTCATCATTCAATGCAGTTTTCAGCAATTGACATAAATATTAAATTACTATAATATAATCACTATTATCACGTCCATCCGTAATATCAGGCGACTATTACTGTAACTATGTAAACAATCACTCGGTGCTGTCAATTTGGGAATCACCTTTCCCCAGGTACAATATCATGAGAAGAGTGAATGATAGGAAAAATGGCTCTTATCTTTTCGGACTTGCAGAAGAAAAGATAACCCTTCTCTCTTCCTTTTAACACAGGTCTCCCTTAGACTGAGGTTTAATATTGATCATTTGTCTTGACATTTTACAATTTTTTTAACAATATTATGAATGCAGCAAATTTCATAGAACTTAAAATTGGCAAGATGAGTTGAACTTTCAAGGGGTGGATCCGGGCACATTTTCTTGAAGAAGAACTACCTTGAATGCACTAATTTGTGATCATCACATTTAATACTAATCCGAGATTCCTCTGACTCTAACCCCGGCTTTTATATTAATTGGGACGTGCAATAAAAGCGGGGGTTAGAGTCAGAGGAATCTCGGATTAATTTAATACCTGATTACTTTTACATTGATGAAGTTGCATTAATAAAAAAATAATTCTTTAAATATGCTAGCTCTTGGTTAATATATAATCCGTGCATGTTTAGTATAGTAAGTAGTAATTCTGCAGAAGCATACATGTACTAATGTACATGTTAAGACACCTTTAAAGAGATTGTGCAGTCATAGACACCCTGGCCAATATGTTCTATTGTAGGAGGTGGTTTTGATGGGAATTTTAAGTCAACAATTGAAGGTACCTGAGTTAAGTTTGTGAAGATTTTGATAAAGATATACATCTATAATATTTATTGCAGGCGAAAATCATGTACTACAAAACACTCCTCAGTAAGTCTGGCCAAAGACTGTGTCAGGGTTTGAGCACCAGGTCTCTGGTCTTGGCCTCTACAAGTTCATCGTCCAATCAAATCTCAGCTTTCTCCAGTCTCACAGGGGGCGCCTCTCCATCTTCCCAGTCCCTTCAAAGGAAATGGCGTCTGGAATCTCGGGCCAACATCTCGACGTCTCAGGTCATGCCGGCTCAGGCCATGTTCCGTTCGGACCTGGTGAATTGTAAGCGAGTGGTCATTAAGCTGGGGAGTGCCGTCATCACCCGTGAGGATGAGTGTGGGCTGGCCCTGGGCAGGTTAGCCTCCATCGTGGAACAGGTAAGAGACATTTAAAGAGCTGTTTTATAAAAAGCTTGGACTTTCGTTGGGATGTAACTGTTGAAATTGACAGTGTTTCAACTGAAATATACAGCCCTTGATAAATTCGGATAGGTCTCTTAGTGTTAAATATATTCATATCATATCTATTAGCCAATGAATTGACAGTTGACCTTGAGTAGATATGGCACTCATCAAAGAGTTTAATTAACATGTACTGCCCAAATTCAATGCTCTGCTTAAAAATGGTTATATTAGACCTATTACCCACAATAACAGCTGTACCCCTCTTCCACGGGGTAAACTAATTTAGTTTGATGAAGTTTTTATCAGTATTCATGAATTTAATAAAATATCCCATTTTTTAGGATACAGTTCTTCATGGACAATGTTTCTGTCGTGACAAAATGATGTCAGATATTGGACATTGATGAACATTTGATTTGTTAGATATTCTGATCAACGAAATGCAGTCAAACGACGCGATCTCAAACTAGATGGGACTGTTTAAAAACTTTGAGATATCCGAGTTTTCATGATATGGAGGGTAAAATATAGTTAAAAAATAAGTGGTTGGGACTTACAAATCACTTTGAGATATCAATTGTATTCGAGAAATCAGCTAGTGTTCGAGATATCGAAGTTCAACTGTAATGGAAATTGATGTGAAATGAATACCGATGAAACCACAATACAAGACTTTAATCAAACATTTGCTGTTACTTAATTTTTCATCAAACTGTGTCAACTTAACCTGCTGAAGGATAATATTTAAGTTACATTCTGGGAAGAGGTTTATGATTTCATTACACGGGCAGTCATATTAATTATTAGTTTTAATTATTACTTGTAAAAATGGGGGACAGATTAGCAATGAAGATGAAATGTTTTTTTTTTTGGTTGCAGGCTTGCGAGTTGCACGCCATGAATAAACAGGTGATTATGGTGACTAGTGGTGCCATCGCGTTCGGAAAACAAAAACTCCATCAAGAAATGCTGATGTCCATGAGTATGCGACAGACTCTACATACAAGTAAAGTAAGTGTCCTAGTTAAAAAATCGCAATTAACAGAACGTGCCTTTTTTTTTCTAATGCTTGGTTTGATTAAGGGTAAATATGTTTTAATAGCTAGAGTTTGATAAAACGAATGATTGTTTTAATATATATAGTTATTGCAAGTTAGTGATTAATTTTATAGGGTACAACATATCTCCTTATAGACATATTAATTCAGTTTGAATATATTATATAATCCATCTTGAATTGATAACTTTAGATCATTTTAATCTCATACAGTTTTATCATTCTTTATCGGAAACCAACAATCAGACTTGCATAGGACCAGATCAAGAAAACTAATAAGAACTTTTCTTGTTTTTATGAACATTTATAATTCTCATTCCACCATTGAGAAAACAACTTCAGTATACTGTTTAGTTTTTGGTTCGTGGAAGTATGAAAAGATAACCATCTAATAAAAAAAACAAAACATGCAGCTGTTGATAGATGCATGCATATTACAGACATTATAGATTTATTAATAAAGCCATATTTGACCTGCATTCAGAAATAATCCATAAAGTATTGCTTACCAGTGGTATTTCTAAAATTCTTGCAGTAATCATTGTTAGTGAATGACATGTATATATATGTGTGTGTGTATATTTCTTTCAGACATACGTAAGTACTGGGTTTCATTTTCTCAGTGCTAGAATTGGGCATCTTTTCTGCAATCTGAGAATACTGTGAGTGTCATTAGTCTAATTATAGCTTAATTGAGATGATAAAAGTAAAAAAAAAAACAACTTTTAGAAAATAAATGATATGTGTCCTTGATTGCAGAATCTGTTTGCTTCTCTGTAATAGGTGAAAGCTTGCATGAACCAAAGCCTTTATAGGGGTGATTAAAATTCATCACTCAAGTCTTTTGAATAAAATTAATAGATTTGATGGGTCAAAATAATGCATGTTGGGCATTTGGATCTATAGAGTATGGATTACATTGTTTGTCAACATAACTCTCTCTTATTTATGACCTTGGTATAAGAATGAATTTTTAGTTTCTGAGGAGCCATTAAATGCTAAAACAGTGATAAATTTCACTGTCACTTGGAAAAAGGGGAATAACTCATTTTTTTTTGTAGTGGTAATTTTAATGTGAGGTACAGCTCACTACATATTTTAAATTAAACGTAATTGATTAGTTAAATTTCCTAATAATATGAAGATTGGAATAAAAATTGCCTTGTTTGGTTTTGAATTTAATATTACATGCAGATCAAAACTGACTCTTTAAGATGTACAGTAATATTATACTGTTAAAGTTAAATGTTGACTAATAATGGTTTGATTCCTATATTCCTCAGTACAAAGGTATGTTAGTGAAGAAAATTGAGTTACTTCCAAAAACAGAAGCAAAAAAAAAACAAAACAAAAAAAAACCAAAAAAAAAAAAAAACAAAGAAATAAAAAACCATGTGCATATTTTATTTTTTGAAATTTACTGGTAATTAATTACTTAGTCTCTGCCAGAAAAAAAACTTAAGATTTTTTTTTTGCTTCAGAATATAATTATCCTAAAACTTAATTGTGACTGTGCACACACTAGAGTATCTGAATGTCCAGCATATTTATAAATTTGCTAGATTCTCTTGGTGCAATCTGTGATCTGATGAACAAAAATCAGCTGTTCTGATACGCTACCGCTCTCGAGAGCTGTTCTGATCGCGTATCAGCAGGCTGATTTTAATCAGATTGCTCATGGAGTAGATATTTGGAAAATAAAATTGTAGTTAGGCCAAAACAAAATTATTGTATGTTTGGAATTGCCTCCCCCCTTATACCCCCCCCCCCCCTTCTTCCTGACTATTAAAATCTTATAAGCAAAATATAAAGGATTAAAAAAAAAAAATTAGTAAAACTTTAAATTTGAAAAATACCAAAAAAAATTACCCCCCCTTCCTCCTGGGTCAAAAGAACTCTAGGAGGCAATTCCAAACAAATATTTTTTTAATGATGGCCTTCTTTATTTGCACAAGTTTAACCTTTATTCTACATTTAAAGAAAACAGAAAGTATTATTATCAACTTATTTGGAATAAAATCTTGAGAAAAAATTTCCACTGGCTCTATCATTGCTAAAACACATACATGTATTTAATTATCTTCAAGTTTTCCTCTAATTAAGCTATTTTGTATGTATATATGTAATCCAAAATTTTGCAATTTCTCAAAATCTTAAGTGAGATTCAATGCAAAATCATGAAAAAAAGTTAAAAATTTCCTACAACAAATACATTGTAATTTCATAATTGAATAAATTCATTTGAATCCCCTTTATCTTATTTTAATGGTACACTGAAACATTTAGATTTCATTGTAGATGATTTGTAAGATCTATGTTAGGCTAAATGAAATTATGTTTTGTTTTTCAGGTAAAACATTGATTAATAAGGATCATTGCAATATTGTAAAGGGGAATTGCTCATTAAAATTAAATTATCAATTTATGAAGGGGAATTGCTCATTAAAATTAAATTATCAATTTATGACCATGACCAAAATATTCCCTTTTGCAATTCTTGCAAAAAAAATAATAATTTGACTGACGTTGCATGAAATTTTTGGCCCAAAAAACTAAGGATTAATTTTTTAAAGCCTAACCTGTCTTCATTCAATCAATAGCACCAATCATCAAAATACCCTAACCATTAATTGTACCATCAATTGTATCATCAAGCACTTTGCACTTGATCCTTCCATCCAATTATTAGTGATGTCACCCCCCCCTCCCCCCAACCCAATCCAATCAATAATTCACTGCACAATTTATTCTTTGAGGTATCGGTAGTCTTTTATTTTTTAACACAAATAGCTGTACATGCAATATTTCAGTCTGATAAAAATGTATGAGTGGTTTAAATGTAATCAAAATTCATTGCAATAAATAATCTTCTTGGTGTAATTTTGTTGTCTCATTAAAACCAGGTTGTATGTTAAATGGAACATAGTTGTAATTTTGAGACATTTCCATCATTTACAAAGAAGCTTCCATCAAATTGAATGGTGCATACTGATACATGTGTGTGAAAACTTCTGAAGAATATTGTATACTGTAGATTTTAAAAAAAAAAATATTGGGACAGAAATTTTCACGAATTTCTTATCCAAATTATGTATCCTCAAAACTGTGAATTTTACTAATAAAATTGATGCCCACAAATTTAAATAAAACTGCAATTCAGTTATCACAAGAAATACTTCAGCTTTGAGGTTGACTTCCTTGATTGGCTGTGAATGTATTAAATGAGATCTTAAAATCAAAATGACATGCATGTGTATTATTTGCAAACTGTGGAATCATTAGATTTCGTGGTGGCTCAATTTTCGTGGAATTCGTGGGTACCTCTCATCCATGAATTAACAACTTCCACGAATTGATAAATTAGGGTAATAAAATCATATTTCCTTTTGTAGGTATAAGAAAATACACAAAATTACCTCCCCACAAACCTGTAAAATTTAAGCCATCCACGAAAAATTGGTCCTCACGAAATTAATGATTCCACAGTAATACCTGGTAATGTGCATATAAAAATAAAGTTGAACGTTGATATATCTAACACTGATATCTCGAATACAATGGACATGTCAAAAAGATTTGTAAATCCCAACCACTTATTATTTTAACTATTTTACCCTCGAAATCTCGAATACTTTGAATACTCGAAGCATTTAACCAGTTCTATCTAGTTCGAGATAACGAAGTTTGTATCTTCATTTGACGTCCAGCATTATGGTTCCATTAGCATTAACCAGTATATATCACCCACCCACAATCTTCTCTGTGATACTGTATATATAAGGTCTGTCATTTGTCTTCCAGAGGCAGGGATCCCTGATCGAGCCCCGAGCCTGTGCTGCCGTCGGACAGAGTGGTCTAATGTCGCTCTATGAAGCCATGTTTAACCAGTACGGAGTCAAAACCGCCCAGGTTACAAATATAGTTTACATATAGTATGATATGCTTGACTACTCATTTGAATGTTTGATAATTACGGTAACTTTTGTCATATAAAGGATATTATGACAGGAAAACATTTTAGTTTAGTTATAAAAAGATACACAGGACTTGCCATGTTGAAAATTGCAGAAACAATACTTCTTTTAAAGCCAACTTTAATCCCCAGATTTATTGGAATACAATGTTCATGCAATGCCACTCAATAATTAAGTCTAGATCTTGGGATATTTTAACACTTTTGAAAACATCTTTTAACTAAAGGAAATGACACAGCTAGTACATGATGTGTAGAAATCTGTCTTTTAAAATCAAATTTTTGGTTTATATTTATTAGGTTCTCATCACCAAGCCAGATTTCTTCCATGAGGAAAGTCGTAGAAACTTGATAGGGACGCTGAAGGAGCTGCTACAACTGAGCATCGTTCCCATCCTGAACACCAACGATGCTGTCGCCCCACCGCCCCAGATAGACAAAGACCTACAGGGGGTGAGTGAAAGATGGAGAGTCAGCTCAGTTATGATGTGCATACTTTTAGAATGAATGTGAAAGATACTGAATTTATACGAGTATAAACTGGGTTTCGGTATTTTTCCCCAACAACGGGTTAACGGGTTAACAATCAGAGGAGTCTCAGATTAGGTTTTAGAATTCAAAATGAATCTTAAAATGCAATTGTGAGACTCTCTTACGTGTAAATCTAATGAATGTGGTACTCAGGTGACCGTCAAGGCCTGTGGGCCAAATTACTAATGCATTGAAATATTATAAAATAATTTAGGTTCTTGAAGGCTGTTTTTTTGGGGAGTGTCAATAATTTGGTACAAGGGGATGTAATTTGAAATTTTATTCTCTGAAACAATTCCTTGTTATGGCAGTTAGAGGAATAGGCAAATACAACCTTATATATATCTTTTTAATTAGATATAGGTAACTGATTTACTCTGAAAAAAAAACAAAATTGTTTTTTAATGGTATGATTCTGTATTCTATAGAAAAATTACACAATCAAACAAAACACTCTTAAATATAAACCTAAAATGCCAATATCAAAAATGTTTTCCAGGTGATAAGTCTGAAGGACAACGACAGTTTGGCGGCCCGCCTGGCAGTGGAAGTCGACGCTGACCTGATGATTCTGATGTCGGACGTCGATGGCCTCTACACGGGACCCCCAGGGCAAGAGGGCTCCCGCCTCCTCCACACTTACTGTCCGGAGGTCGACGAAACCTCTGTCATCTTCGGAGAGAAATCCCGCGTTGGACTTGGTGGGATGGATTCTAAGGTGCAGTCTGTTGAACGATTTTGATTTTATCATGGGTACATGTATTTGTCTTAACCCGTTGAACTGAATAAGGGATTTTGATATGTTAATTATGATGTTTGTTTGTCAAGTGATTTTATTGTGTTTACTTTATTTCTCGTAACAGTTTTTTTGTTACATTCAGAAAATTATCACGAGAGCGCTATTGTAAACCAACTTTTATTCGCGTGCGAGAAATTTTCGCAAGGTTAGCGAGAGCCTTGTCGTTGCGAATATTTCTCACTGTGAACCAATCCTTTGTCTATAGTTTTTATAATAATACAGGTCTGGATAAGGCTTGGTCACGAACATTAGTCGTTGTGAATCAGTTTATCGGCAGTTAATCACGAAATAAAGTCGCCGCGAATAAAAATTGGTTTACAGTACGTATTTTACAGCAAAATGAAATTTTGAAAAGAATACTTTATGTATTGATTAAAACTGATATCGGTAATCTAGGTCTACATTTCTATATTTTTGTTGTTGCTTATCCCTCTATAGGAACTTTAACTGGGATATTGTGTCCTGCTAGCAAAACTGTGTTAAAAAGCCCTGTACAATCTTTTTGAGCATTTGAAGATCTTCAATGAGATTTGTTCTAGACAAGAATCGTTTGGTTTTTTTTCAGGTGAGAGCAGCTTCCTGGGCCCTAGACAATGGGACGACGGTGGTCATTTGCAATGGACATGAAGACCGAGCCATCCACAACATTGTGTCAGGGAAAAACATCGGGACCTTCTTCACCAAGTCCAAAGTCCAGAATGCACCAGTTGAACTGATGGCCATGCAAGGTAAATTTTACAACTGTTAATTAATATCTCACTTTTGATCTTCTCACTTTCAATCCATATACTTGTATGATTTTGGGGTGGGGGGGGTGCTTCTAATATTACATTTACATAGAAATACATTGAAAAATTAAAGTTCCTTTGAGGAAAATAAGTACTGTAGGGTGTGAAAATGGTACTGAAGCAAGCTTGTATTTAATTCTTAGATTCTCATCCTAGCCCGCCCCTCTGAAAATGGCCAGACCCAATGCATTTTATTTTGTTTTGAAAAAAAAAAAAACGGAAAAAAAATTTCGGGCAAAAAAGTTTGGCTTGGTATGCAAAAAGTTCAAAACATTTTTAATGGCTGCCTAAACATGTGGACTACCATGTCATTCCAGTCATGTTTGTTATCATAAGGAAACAAATGTCTTCATGCATCAACAGTTAAGATGGCCAGCGAAATAAAATGGAATTAAAAGATTACAACTGGGTTTGTGTACTCATATGAGCATTTAGAACTTTTAAAAAGAATAGAGCAGTTGTTATTTCTAGAACATGAATGGTGAAAAAGGTGTTTTTTAAAAAATAAAAAATAATAAATAAAATCTGCCCACCCGCCCCATATTTTTTGCAAATTAGGATGAGAAACTAAATATTAATTTTATATGGCCTTAACCCCATTGCGTCAGTGATGGGTGCCAAACAGAAAAGAATTGAATTAATTATGATTACTGATGTTCATTTCTAAATTAGCACGAGAGGGAGGTCGAGTGCTACAAACAACCACACCCAATCAGAAGCATCTGATCATCACAAAGTTGGCCAACCTTTTGTTAGAGAGACAGCGAGACATTCTTGATGCCAACAGCAAGGACATAGAGATGGCCAATAAGTCAGGTATTGATAACATTTCAAAAGGCAAGCCAGAAAAACTCAAATTCTGATTAAGGTTTTGAGGCATGTAAATTATTACTTAACCTTTGAGGTGTTAAATGATTTGGAATGAAATTGTAAAATGTCATTTAATTGCAGTCATTTACAGTACAAAAATGAAGATGAAAAAAATATCTATCTCTTGTGTTTAAAAGAAACAATTTTGATTGATAGGTCTAGAGTCCACCTTAGTGTCTAGACTAGTTTTGAGTGAGAGGAAACTTCACACTCTTTATGAAGGCCTGAAGCAGATAGCTGATCAAAGCTCAGACATTGTTGGGCGTGTCGTTAGGAGGACATTGCTGGCAGATGGCCTTGAATTAAAACAGGTCACGACCCCTATAGGGGTTCTCCTTGTTATCTTTGAGTCCCGTCCAGACTGCCTACCTCAAGTGAGTGCTGATCTCTCTCTCTCTCTCTCTCTCTCTCAAACACAATGAGACTCACAAACATGGTGATTCTCAGGAACAATGAAAATCAATCTCTCTCACTGTTCAGATTTTTTGTTTTGTACACAGGTGGCAGCACTGTCTATCGCCAGTGGTAACGGTTTGCTGCTGAAAGGAGGGAAGGAAGCGTACCACAGTAACCAGATTCTGCACTCGCTTGTCCAGGAGGCACTCGAACCGTTCGTTCCCAGGGAAACCATTTCACTGGTTTGTCTTTGCTACAGATTTGTGAATGCCAAGTTAAATTGAAAATTACAGTGCAACGGGTGAAGGTGCCTAGACAAGCCATATAAAGGAATTAATTCAAAAATATAACGTGCAGATGTTTTATGTTTCAATAGGTGATTTGTCATAAATGGAATTCCTGTTTATCGTAAAACATTTCAGATACCATAACTTGTAACCTGAATCTGTAAAATTTATAGAAATCAAACTTGATAATCTTATTTTGGAAGGATAAAAAAGAATCATTGGTAGGATGAAATAAGAAGTATAAATTGGATACATTATAGGGCTTTTAAAGGCGACAAAGGTGGTTGCATGATTTCTAATCGCTTCATTGATAGAACAAGCGGGTTCAAATTTCTTAATTGGCTAATAAACTATAAATTGAAATAATATTTAAAAATCCTTTTCAACTGAGTAATTTATCTCCACTTCCAAATTATTAAAAGCCCTGATATGAGAAAAATTCTTTCATATTTAAAAATCTATTTACTATCATTATTATATCACCTCCTCCCCATTTTCTTACTATGCTTTGAAAATCTAGTATGTTCTTGTATGATGTAGAACTGTCTGTTCAATAGGTAAGCACACGAGAGGAGATTGAGTCTCTACTTGAGATGAATGAGTACATTGACCTAATTATACCCCGTGGATCCAACGAGCTGGTCAGCATGATCCAGAAACAGAGCCAGGGGATCCCCGTCCTGGGGCACAGCGAGGGCGTGTGTCACGTCTACATCGACAGGAACATTGACCAGGATATGGCTCTAGACATAGGTAAGCCTGATTCATAAATAACTTTAGGGCCTATATCTGAAAAAGTAGAAACCTTTGTTTGATATTGGTTTTCTCAATAGAATTAATGGGAGGAGAATATGGAAATAAAATAAAATTTAAATCTTCAGCTTAATTAGTTTGATATCTGTAGGCAGAAAATCTCTTTAAAAAAAGGCAAACGTTGGTTCAGTTGATTTCAAATCTTCATAGCGAAAATGTCCTGTATCTAAAAAGGTACAAACCTTAGTTTGATAAACATGTGGGTAAAATTTAGAAAGAAAAAAAGAAAATACAGAGACAATGGAGATGCAAATTCTGTGTACTTTCTTCCAAATTAATTTCTTGTTACGTTTTTGCCCTGATTTTCAGTGCGAGATTCCAAGACGGATTACCCAGCTGCTTGTAACGCCGTGGAAACCATACTGGTCAACAAGACTCACCTGAGGGCTCCATTTTTTGAAGATTTGTTTGACATGCTGAAATCCGAAGGGGTAAGTGCTTCAAATTATTTTGCATAAATGAGAATATCAGAGAAATTGTTATAGAGTTGTATGTTCAATAGACATTGGGTGTATTCGTTTGGTGGATTGGAGAGCTGCAAGAGTAGCTGATTTGCTCGTTTGCAGTATGGAGATCTCCATTGTCTACTTTCTAAATAGCAGGTAGACAATGAAGATCTGCTAGAGATATTCAGGTCCAGTTCTGGAGGTAGCAAACAAATACACCCATTGTTTGAGCCATAGTAGACAGAGAAATCCTATTATATTTGAATGGTTTGCAGCATTTGAGATAGGGTTATTTGATCGGAAATGAACAGTTTTTAATTTTTGATATTTGTATAAATAATTCTTCAAAAAGTTGTAATATTTTTGTATATGAAAATTTCAAACTATAAACAAATCACATTGATTATTTTTATTAAGAATGAAACCAAGAAAATCAACTGTCCGCAAATCATGTTCAGATTGTCAAAACATTTTGATATAGTTACCAAAAAAATAAATTTATTGGTTTTCGGGCTCCGGTGCATTCGGTCAAATGCTGAGACATTCATTAATGTTATTGCAATAATTAAAGAAATAGGGAATATCACAATTTCCATTTTGACTGAAGATAAGAAAATTGAGTCATTATTCTTAGCAATTTATGCAATGAAAGTAAAAATGAAATACGACCTAACATGTTCCATTATATTTACAAATTTTTGGCCTGTTAACTAATACAATAATTTATTTTAGCCTTAGAGCATTGTGAGTTATCAAAATTTTAATGACAAAACTTGCTGTGTCTTGTGCATATTACCATCCCCATGATTTTGATGTAGGTGAAGATATACTCTGGACCCCGCCTGGCCTCGGCCCTAAAGTTTGGCCCCCCACCGGCCCCCTCACTCCACACAGAGTACGGAGACCTGTCCGTTACCGTGGAACTTGTAGACGATGTCAAGGACGCCATTCAACACATCAACAAATACAGCAGTAGCCACACTGATGCCATTGTCACTAGTGATGGTAAGTAAGACTCATTAAAAGAATTTGATAAAAAAAACTTTTTTATTGAGAAAATTTAATTTATTTGTTTGTTTGTTTTTTTAATGATGTGCACATTTTTTTTTACCGCCAACTGATGTAAACAAATAATTAAGGAAATTTAGATTTGTTTTTGCATGGTGGTAGATGTGAAAATGAAAGACTCAGTTTATAATTAATATTGGAAAGTAATCTCTAAATAGATGTAGCTTTTCAGCCAAAAATTGTAGGAATTAAAATCGATTTTTTAATGTTTAGATAACGTGGCAGAAGTGTTCCTCAAGGGCGTGGATAGTGCTTGTGTATTCCACAACACAAGCACTAGGTTTGCTGATGGCTACAGATTTGGACTTGGTAAGCACATATTTCCAGGGATGTATAAACTAATGGAATAGGCAACTTGTACATTTGTCATGTCTACTGTGGAATCATTAGAATTCGTTGTGGCCCAATTTTTGTGGTTTTCGTGGGTAGTCCTCCCCCATGAATTTACGTTCTCCACGAAAACAAGTTTTGAAAGAGTTTTTAAAACTGAAAACTAACACATCCACGAAATTGCATTCCCACGAATAAGCAAAAAAACAACAATCCACGAAAATTGGCCCCCACTACTGTGGAATCATTAAAATTCGTGGTGGCACAATTTTTTCGTGGAATTCGTGGGTAGCCCTCAGGTCTCCCACGCATTTAAATCCTCAACGAAAACAAATTTTAGAAAGAGTTATCTTTGTTACTGAAACAGTAGGCTACGCATCCACGAAATAACATCCTCACGAATGAGCAAAAAAGTCATGATCCACGAAAATTGGCCCCCACGAATTTAAATGATTCCACAGTAATTTAAATGCTTCCACAGTACTTCCCAAACTATCATGCGAGCCTTGACAAGTTTTTAAAACTCTGTTCAAACCCGGCCAGTAAAAAATGTCGCTTTTTATTAGATTTTTTCCTCCTCTTAAAAGGCATATGTTTTTCATACAATTTTAGACTCCTGCTCTAAAGGAGAAGGGGGTATACTGGTTAACCCTTGTCTGTCTGTCCTGTCTGTCTGTTTGCATTTTTCTCAGCAACTATTCATTGCAGATGCTTGAAATTTTAACACACTATTTGTTTAGGTATGCCATACATTGGGATATATTTTTGTACCAATCGGATGTCAACTTCCTGTTAAATGACAAGTTGAACTTAGTTTATTTTTGCCATAATTTCAAAACAAATTTTCGTCTAAGATTTCTCAGCAACTATTTACCGCAGATGCTTGAAATTTTAAAAGTCTTTGTTTAGGCATGCCATTTGTTGGTATCCATTTTTTTTTTAATAATTGGAACTTCAAATTCCTGTTAAATATCGACTTTGCTCAGTTTGTATATATTCAAATCAGAGCAGGGGTACTAGTGAGCATTCTTACAAATATCTTGTTAATCATACGTTGTAAACCAATTTAGACAACTAATAACTAAATGTTGTAAACTAATTTAGATAAAAAGAAAATAAATATTGATTTTTACTTAATCTTTGAAATGGGTCAAAAATGGGTCTTGGGGATTTAAGAACTTCAGCTTATGAAGTACAAATAACAATTCTAGAATAATTTTAAGATTGTTTTTTAAATTTTATAATGATATACCAAGTGATTTTGGCGAGACTTGCCTATACTGTTATTATATACGTCCCTGCTTTTTCAAAGCTTAGTAAATATGCAACAAATTATCAATTATATTGTTATCAAGCATTTACCCTCTGTGGTTCAAAAATCAGTCCCACTATGATCAATAATGAAAAAGCCACAATTTTGTTAAAAGCACGTAGCTTGTTTCATGGTTGATATATGAGGTAGAACAATATCAATTTGTATTTCTATATTTAGGTGCTGAGGTAGGAATTAGTACCTGCCGAATTCATGCTCGGGGTCCAGTAGGGGTGGAGGGACTACTGACCACAAAGTGGCTTCTTAACGGGGAGGGTCACATTGTGGAAGACTTCAGCAAGGGGAAGAAGGAATACATACACAGACCCCTCCCTCTGCCACAGAACATGATGGAGGAGGAGGATGTCAATGTAGAGCTCAAGGACTAGAGAGACAAGCTCTGATTGGTCAGCTGTTCATGTTTGAAAGATCAACAGATCCTGTGATTGGTTAAAACTTTAAAACACAGCATCTCTATCAAAGGCTGTGATTGGACTATTTTTTCCATGCCTGTCAAGATTTAAAAAGACAGCATGGGTAGTTTTTCAAATTTGTCTTCTGATGCTTTGTAAATGGTTCTACTTACTTTGTACCAAGGGCAGTTTTCCAGCTGATATAAAGACACACTACACAAAGAAACAGTTGTACATTTGGATCTGTCTCTTTATCAGGATTAAAACTTACCACAACTTTATATGCCACAGAAAAAGCAACCAATTTTTTTTTCGCTTTCATTGACATTTCTTACTTTGGTAAATTTTTGTTGTCAAACTGAGAAAGTGCTATGTTTAGTATATTATATTTTGTATTTAAAAGAAAATAAAACCTGAAATATTTTCAAGTTTAAAAACACACCTTCATATTAATTGCCTGTTTTGGCGTATGTGTTGTTGACAACAGATTTGTTTACCATGGTTGTCAGGTTGTGCTTGTACACACACCTGTCTAGATCTGGATTGAGAGATTTGAATCTCTGTTACGTTTTGTATTGTATGTAATAATGATCACACATTTTTTGCTCGCGTTTTCTTATCAAAATTAACGCATTTATTGCTTTACAGGGTTGATTGATAAGGATTAAGGAGTGAGAGTTCATTCAAAATGATACATTTTTTTGAAAATAAAGCCATTCTTTTGCTATGTATACTGAAAATAAAATATATCAGTATTGGTTTGTTTTTTTCTTCTTTTATAATAATTATAATATGTATACCTTATGCCTGCTATATAAACAGACCTGTGAAATTGCTTACCTGTCATGTTTAAGGAATTTAACAAGGCTAATTATAACTAGATTGTTATTTCCATGTACACTGTGATAAAACGAAGTCCATTGAAATCCGGGTCCAGTTATTCATTTTGAGCCTTTTTTATAAAAAAAAAATTGACCTTGATATTGAAGATCTTGTATCTAAATGTATAATTTAATAAAATACTTTTTTTGGGGATATGAAAGTAGCGACATTGTAGAAAAAAAAATACATTGCCCTCCTCAGCGGGTTACGTACTTTTTTCTGCAATTGCTGTTGCATTCATATCTCGCATGAATCACCAAAGAAAGCATTTTGTTGTTTTATATTTACATCTATCAAGCATGATTCCCTCTACTTCTTACGGAAACTTTAGTCAATTCATTTCAGAGCTAGATTGAAATATACACGCCCCGTCTATCAATTGGTCGAAATCTACAGGGGCTAAAATTGAAGGCTGAAATCGACACGCACTGTTTATCGATTGGTCGTAACCTATAGCTACCTAAAAAAAATAATAACGTGACTGCACGAAAGAATCATGATGATATAAGTCTCAAGGTCTCACAGGAGACGATTTTCTTTTAGCTAACGTACTTATTTACGTTAACAGTGAATTAATGAATTTTACTTTCTCTATATAAACAATTAATTTACCTTAAAATTAGTTAAAAGAAAGATGTAAATATAAACAATAAAAAAACCCTTTTTTTTTTGGTGATTCATGCTGGTTATAAATTAAGGTTGCGATTATTGCAGAAAACATTTGTATGACCCGCATGAATCTCCAAAAAAACCATGTTATTGTTTAAATGATTTCGAGCTCACCTTGATCAGGTTGAGAGAGGTTATACCCTCGGCGTCGAGCCCCTTGTTTCAGTTGTTACTGGCCTCAAAATTCATCGAACTTGCTTGGATGGTGCATCTTGGCTTGCTTAAGAACAAAAAGGACTGGGTGCAGGAGGAGGTTCATATTTTTTGTGCAGGTAACTGTTTTGGAGCCCTTTGATGACCACGTCGAAGTTGCAATTGTTTGTACCTTTTCCAAACTTGGATGATACATTTAAACAATAAAATGCTTTCTTTGGTAATCTAGTTTATGCTTTAATGAATGATCCGTTCCAGAATTTTATCACATGGAATTGTGACATATGATATTGTTATACTTTCATGTTAAATACTGAAATCTGATTGGTTAAGACGCAGTTAATAATATTTACTATTACCCTCAGCGTTACCAACGCACTTGGCAACGGGTAACATTAAAAAATGTTACATGCGCGAAAATTATGCGCGTACGGTTCGCTGTAGAATTCACGTTTTTCCTATATAAAAGCAGTAAAATTTTCTTAAAAATTCTTAAAAAGACATTCAGTATAACAAAATAAATAGTGCCTGTTTGGGAGGATAACAGTTGAAATTGACACCCCTCGAAAACCATTGTCAACCTCCGCTTCGCGTCGGTTGACAATGGTTTTCTCGGGGTGTCAATTTCAACTGTTACCCTCCCAAACAGGCACTATTTATATACTATATATCATATCATGTTCTATATAACAAAGTATGTAATATGATACAATTTGGTATAAATATTATCGTTTCATCGTATAATATAATGTCGTATTGTAACATAAAACAATATTGTATAACATGATACAATATTGTATTGTATAATACAATATTGTTTTATATATGATACAATGTTCTTTACAAAATCGTATTGTATGGTACATTATCGTATAATTCTGTTTGAAGCAATATTGTATCAAATGACTAAATGTTGTAATATTAAGGTATAATATCGTGTCATATCATTTTGTACAATATCGTCGTATCATAAAATGCACTATCCTCTCATTAGACATTATACAAGATCGTTTTGTTTCAATTGATTCTGTTTTGCATTGTATCATATTAAACAAAATCACATTGTTTGTCGTGTTTAAAACTTTCAGATCTAGTGAAATATTTTTCATTTTTTACAATACAAGTAAAGCGTGAAAACTGATATATTCCCTTTACACAAGGATCGCATTTTTTATACTTATAATCAAAAAGCCTTCAGGGTCTTTCCTTCTTTCTGTGTTAAAACTTCGTACATTTTCTTGAACAAGAACATCGCACCATTCATTACCTGCATGTTTTTAGTCACTTTATTCTTTCTAAGATCTGACACTTGAGAAAGCAGTCGAAACTGCGCGGCAATCAGAAATGGTGAAATGACAGATCAAGGACGAGAGTGTGTCAGCTACAAACGTGGAGGCAGTTCGCAAGCACAGCGCTACAGGTCGCAGAGCAGAACAGCCGAGGCAGATGTCGAGGTCGTGGACACAGATACACACAGAGCCGTGGCAGAGGTAACCATCACAGGAGACAAGGTCAAGGGAAATGCAACAAGTGAAACCTACACCATGCAAGGGACAATTGTTTTGCTAGAGGCAAACAGTGCAGACGGTGTCACCAATATGATCACTTCGCCGTGTGTTGTAACCAGAATAGCATAGCAGAGATAGTGCAATCCGAGCCGGAAGAACCATATGAGGAAACAGGATTTCTTGGATCTGTCACAACCTGTATTGACGATGAAGCAGCGTGGAAAGTAAATCTGAAAATCTGTGGAAAAACTGTTACAACTAAGATCGAGTCAGGAGCGGACACCTCAGTTATTGGTGAACCGACTTACAATGCAGTCCAAAACCGACCAAAACTGGAATCTGCAAACACAGTTTTATTTGGACCAGGAGGACGTATCAACTGTCTTGGAGTATTTACAGCTAAGACCAGTTGCAAGGGCCAACACTTTGTATTTCCAATTCATGTTATCAAAGGAACAAGTAATCTGTTAGCACGATCAGCTGCATACAAGTTTGGATTAATTCAGATAATCGACAGTATTGAACCAAGTTTGTTTGGAAGTTTTGGACTTGTAAAGTGTGAGCCTGTCAGAATCACGCTAAAAGAAGATGCATGCAAAGCCATACTGTCTAACTACTGCTCGTCGTACTAGTATTGCATTCCCACTGATGCCAAAGGTTGAAGCGGAATTAAACAGATTAGAGAAGGAAGGTATCATAGAAAAGGTGGAGAAACCAATGGATTGGTGTGCTCCTATGGTGCCAGTGTTAAGAAAGAATGGAAATGTGAAGATTCGTGTAGATTTCAAGAAGCTTAAGCTTAATGAAGCCGTGAAAAGAGAACATTTCATGCTTCCAAATCTTGATGATATTTCTCCGAGATTAGCAGGATCAACATTGTTTTCCAAACTCGACGCATCAAGTGGATTTTATCAGATTCATTTGCATCCAGACATCTGACAACATTCATAACCCCGATGGGACGTTACTGCTTTAGACGAGTATTCGGAATTACATCCGCCCCAGAAATCTTCCAGCGCAAGATGACTAATTTACTGCATGGAATTGAGGGAGTGGAAGTTATCATTGACGACATCCTGATTTGCGGAAAACATGCAAAGAACATGACAGGAGGCTTGACACAGTGTTGTGCAGAATTCATGATTCAGGTCTGAAATTAAACCGGTAAAAATGTGAATTCCGTAAGACTGAGATAGAATACTTTGGACACAACATTTCATCTGAAGGTATCCAACCAAGTAGCAGCCGATTTGATGCCATCAGACAGATTGAAACTCCGACCAACTACGCAGATTCATTGGTATGGTGAACTACCAAGGACGATTCATTCCTGATATAGCCTCAATAATGAGCCCAATGACAGACCTACTGAAATCCGGAAATGCCTGGCTGTGGGACCAAGCTAATGCATTCAGTCGTGTTAAGGAATTACTTGCCTGTGCTCCAGTGTTGACATTCTATGATCCACAGAAGCATATTGTCGTTAGTGCAGATGCTAGTAGCTATGGCTAGGAGCAGCACTCTTTCAGAAGGAGGGAGACAAATACAAGCCAGTGGCGTCCCTTTGAGTTTGTGAAAAATTCTTGCGCGCTGTGGTAGGACTGAAATCAATTAAGCTGCTCACAGACCACAAACCCCTCGTTCCTTTGATTAATACTAAAGATTTGGATAAAGCACCTTAACGTTGTCAGGGTATGCTTATGCGACTACGGGGATTCAGCTTACATGCAGAACACGTTCCAGGAAAACACCTTATTGTTCCGGACACACTTTCAAGAAGTCCGATAGGTAGATAATCAGAGTGATACTTATGCGGAGGAAGTCCATTGTTATGTTGATTCGCTAGAGAACTCAAGACCATTGACCTACAAGCTATTAGAGCAAATACAGAAATCTACAGGAGTAGACAGCATCCCACAAGAGGCCATCAACCATACTCGAAACTAATGGCCAACACACATGAAGTCCATTTACAGAAGTGAATTGCGGGACTACTTTGCAATACGCAGTACACTTTCAGAGTCGAGAGGGCTACTTTTGTACAGAAATCATTTTTGTAATACCTGAGACACTTAGAAACAAAATTCTGAGGAACATACATGAGGGACACCTCGGACTTACAAAATGTAGCTCAGGATTCAGCTTGGTGGCCTGGTATCACACAGGAAAATCGCAGTTTCGTTAATTCTTGCGAATTTTGCCAAACACACCGTCAATCGCAACAAAGAGAACCATTGAAGTTTACTTCATTACCTGTTAGACCATGGCAAAAAGTCGCTGCAGACCTTTGTGAGTTAAACGGAAAACACTTGTCATTGACTATTTTTCCAGAATTATTGAAATAGCTTTCCTACAGTCTATCACCAGTGCACATGTTATCGGGAAAATGAAGAATATATTTGCTCGATGGGGAATTCTAGAAGCGTTGGTATCTGATAACGGTACCCAATTTACCTCGGGAGCTTTTCACGAATTTGCAGAAGATTACAAATTCCGACAGACATTCACGAGTCCTCATTATCCACAATCCAACGGGGAAGCAGAATGTGCTGTTAAGATCTCAAAACGAATTCTCCGCCAGGATGATATCTTCAAATTATTACTATCGTACCGCAATACCCCTATTGAAGCGACGGGTAAAAGTCCAGCTGAACTTATGATTGGGAGAAAGCTACGCACAACAATTCCCATGATACCGGAAATGCTAGACCCAGAATGGATGGACCGTGATGACGTTTTCCTTCGCGATCAACGATACAAGGAACGGTACAAATGTAGTTATGACCAACATTTCAACGCGCAACCGTTACCCGAACTAAGCCAGGAGATTCAGTCAGAGTCAAAACAGACAAGGACAAATAATGGCTTACTCAAGGAACCGTAAAGGAAGCAGATACAAAAAGGCGAGCGTACATTGAAACTCCCAGAGGAACATAATGCAGGAACCGCTGACATCGCCAGAAAACCGACAGACCTGTACAATCTAATTACAGTGAAGTGGTAATACCCTCCGAAACGTTCGTCCCAGATGCCAATCCAAATCCACCGGTCACCGATGAGGAATAGCGACCCCAAAAACAAAACGCGTGTGATATTCTTACGGTTCCGCAGTTGCCTGGAGTCACTCAAACGCGCAGCTATCAGACGTCCAAAGAACCCGGACGATTATGTTTGTTGAATGACTATTGTTGTATGAATGTGTCATTAGCAGAAGACTTGTATGTTCTTAGTCTGTAATATTTGTGTCTCATGTGTATCATATATGTCCTTTGTAATAAGGTTACTTACCTTTAAATTTCTTTAAGTTACATAGCCAAAAGGAACTTGTTTGAAATTTACTGTCTTTTCTTAACTGGGAAGGGGGGGGGGTGTTTCATGTTTCATTTATTTTTTATGTTGAATCAGCTGTTTGTGTACCATGTGACCTTTATGTGTACTTATGCGTATGACGTCACGTTTTCTGTAGTTCTGGAATAAACGTTAGAAATTGACGCACGTGTTTTCTTGGTGCTCGTCTAAACAACTCTGTGGTATTAAATGTCAAAAAAGGTACTCATTGAAAGTGTTTTGTTTGCATTAACAACTTGTTTATACTTCTATATAATACCAAAGAATTTATCAGTGCAATTGGCATGTCATATTATTGTAATGTTGGAGTACAAGGTAAATGTATCATGTATTTCTTTTAAAAAATTTCAATCATTATACAATCAAGTAATAATTTACACAGATTTGTAATTTAACCAATATCTTGTGTATCTTCAAAGGACTTTTGGATTGGACTGTTCCTGATCTCCAAAATTATCTAAGTGAATCGTACATATATTGTGTACTTGAGAATTTCATTATTAGTAGATTCATCCTTTATATAACTGCAAAGAAATTTGGTAGTTTTTTAAACTCAACATTGCATTTAAAATACCGCCTTTTTCGAGCACTTTGTTTTATTTCTGTTGAAATAGATCAATTGGTCGAATGTCAACCTTTCCATTTTCCATACCCTCCTTTTTGTTTTTCAAGCTGTCTTTTTGCCTGATCCCTCCATGAGATCCTCAGATTTACCTCTCTGAGTAAAACAAAAAATTAATTCTCAGTAGTTTTCGTTTGTTCTTTTAAATCTGAATCAATCACTACTACAGTTTTGATAATCCCCTTTTATACCACTTGACTTGATTTCTATGTCTGTTGCAATGAGACTTATGAAGTGTGGATCATGTTCATCACTTTGCTCCACTCGCGGGGTTCCTCCTAAATTTTAAGCATAATTAAAGGCGTCATAATTTGTAAAACCATCCAGAACAGGATCAAAATTTACTTTTTGTTCCTCGGACAAATTTAAATTGACTTCACTTGTGCCTCTTGCCCTGGTTTTCTCGCTTCATTGGCTTTGAGCCAGTTTCTCTTTTTTTCCTGCCCCTCATTTTTGGGTCTTTCACTCGAAGTTTCCTGCTTGAAATTTTTAAAAAATTATTCATCTTTTGTATAACTGCAAAAATTTGAGTATAAAATGTAGTTTTTGTTTGATCTTTAAAATATAAAACAATATTTTTTTTCTTGTTTTACAGTTCATTAGTGAGGTTAAGACTTTCTCGCATTATCACCGATGTGAGATTGGTTTGTTAAGTAATTGTTTTTCTGAATTATTAAGATTCAACATATTTAAATTGAAAAAAATGTAGCATACACTCTCTTCTTGACTTGACAATAGTACGCAGAGGGATAAACCGATCGTTAATTTTGAACGTCATAACTAACGTTTTTCAGACATCGTCTTCGATGGAAAAAAATCATTAATCGTGGGATAGTAAATTCACATCGGGGCCAAAATTTATGGTCTAGGACTCGGCACAGCATGTCCTAGACCGCAAATCTTGTCCTCTCAATGTTATTTCACCATCCCACACTCATTATAATGAATGATGCCCCCCCCCCCCCCCCCCCTTGTCTTCTCTAGCAGTCCCTCTATTATGTAATATGATATTGTAATATAATACTATATTGTTTTATATATAATGATATTGTATTATTTTATCAAATACAATAACGTATAACACAATACAATGTCATATCATACGTTACAATATCATATCTCATCACTGTTTATTATATTGTATTATATGATATATGTTGTAAATATGATAGGATGCAATATTTAATGTTATATTATTGTATTGATTAACAAATGAACATATGATTATCATACAATTTTTTAACAGATGATATATGATATTGTGTCAAAACAGAATCCATGAATATCCAAGATCATAATGATTTTCAATTAATATGATTAAGGTGGTCTCTTAAAGGTGAAGTCTCATAAGGGTGGTGTCTCGTCTCGGTGAGCTTTGTAATCTGTGATTACCTATGTTTTTTATTTCAATAGATTTTTTTTTAATGAAAAAGTGCAATATGATAATATAATTATGCATATATGTTGCTACAAAATAATGAATCATATTGTAAGAAGTATATTTATATTTCGAATAATTTTTTACGTTGTTGTGTTATTTGCAGTTTTCTTTATAACTTATAATGTTGTGATTAAGCCGCGTATGATTTTGTCAGTGATATTATGCCAGAGTTCATTTCTCATTTATTTCAATCATTTTGATGGGCGTGGTCGTTTCAGAACGGACCGAGGGCAGGGTCTGGTGTACTACCCCACACTACAATCCTTACAGAGGAGGCTGGATCTGTCCAAACGCCTGGGGACGGGAATCTCCATCTGGGAAATAGGACAAGGACTGGACTACTTTTATGACTTGCTGTGACTTTTGCATAATAAAATTTTACTTTTATTTCCTTTTGTTGTTATCCTCAGCATTAATAGTACAATGAGGTTTCAAAAGTATCGATAAATACCTCATATTTTGACCATGGATCGTGTGTTTGTATTCATTGAAATGAAAGACAGTCTGGTGGGAGATTTTTCCATCTGTTCTTCATTAACAATCAATAAGAAGACACAGTTGTTTACACTCCTCCTCAACATCTAGCCCTATACTATACATTAAATTTTAAACAAAAGTATCTGTCTATCAGCGCAATATGTTACAATCCTTTCTCTATACTAAGGCCCTTTTCACAATTGATTATAGGATTAAGTATTGTGAACGTGATACATATATAGTACAGCCAACGCATATCCCATATATAATACACACACACACACACACACACACACACACACACACACACATATAACCAACATAACTTTAAAGGAACTATTTTAACTATTAAATTACTTGTATGTAATAAAATTAGTGTATATTTACAAGACGGAAGAAGAATTGGATGAGAAAGTTCTTAAAACAGATAAATTATTACAGAAACTAAAAGAGATGTGCTTTAGATTAGAAACTGATTTGCTGATGAAAGGTGACTATATGAAGCAAAAGAAAACTAAGAATCCAAATAATAAAATGGTGAAAGATGAATAACAAGATCAGAAGAGACCGACAATGAATCAGGGTAAAGTAATGCAAACCAGTACAGAGTTGCAAAGAAACAGCAGGATGATTTAAAGCGAAGGATCAAAACTTTTAGTAGGAAGAATATGTCTATGAACATAGACATATTCTTCCTACTAAAAGTTTTGATCCTTCGCTTTAAATCATCTTGCTGTTTCTTTACTGGTTTGCATTACTTTACCCTGATTCATTGTCGCTCTCTTCTGATCTTGTTATTCATCTTTCACTATTTTATTATTTGTTTTCTTTTGCTTTCATATAGTCACCTTTCTTCAGTAATCGCTTTCTAATCTAAAGCAC
Source organism: Magallana gigas (assembly GCF_963853765.1). NCBI lineage: Eukaryota > Metazoa > Mollusca > Bivalvia > Ostreida > Ostreidae > Magallana > Magallana gigas. Next base: position 35,742,493 of record NC_088860.1, read on the forward strand.
CTCTCTTTCAGTTTCTGTAATAATTTATCTGCTTTAAGAACTTTCTTATTTATAATTCTTCTTCCGTCTTGTTAATGTTCATTAATTTTATTATATACAAGTGATTTCCTTTAAAGTTTTGTCATTTTAGTTTGATTCGAGTCTATTATAATATCATAATCAACCCTGTTTTATCTCAGTATTTCTGTACATTACTTACTACGCGGGGTATAAGGCTGTCTCTATGACCTTGTTTAAGGGCCAGTTTGGTAAGCGTTCCCCCACTTTGATCGGCAGGGTCATAATGCTTAATCTGTCTCCCCCTCTCATTCATTTTCTTTTATTTGTAATATATTGCTAATTTCTATTATCATTTTAAATTAAATTTTCTTTCTAATTGAAATAACTGATACAGAAAAGTTAATGATTTTTTTCTGTTAAAATTAAATATGTTCAAATAAACATTAATGATTAAGAAAATGAATACTTCAAAAAATTATATATATTGCATATTAATTAAATGTAAAAATTATTTTTATCAATTCTTTCAAAATGTTGAATTGGGCATAGACTCACGTTTGGCATCGAAAAACTCCTTGTGTATTTATTAAATTTTATTTCAAGCATTTTGATATGGATTTATGATTTTGCAACAAACGTATTTAATACGGCATTTTGCTAGTTATTGTTTTATTAATATTTGATTCTTAATAATATGAAAATAATTTATATTATCTGCTTAAAGATAAGAATTTAGAAAAAACACATAATTGCATAATGTTGTAAACAAAACTTAAAAAATAACAGCCTAGGAACGTTTCTTCATCTTGTTTTAGAAGCTGCAGGCAATGTTTTTTTTACATGATCGTAGGATGTATTTGGTTGGTTTACATAGCACTTTAAAAGCCACTCAAGTGTAAAAATTTCATTTTCTTGTATGTTTTCTTTCATCTTATCCCCTCTAATGATTCATGTTGTGTGGACGTTTATTAAAGATAAAAAGATAAATAACAATTCATATATATATATATATATATATGGGATCTGCGTTGGCTGTACTGTATATATACATACACATTCACAATGCTTACTATAATCAATTGTGAAAAAGGGCCTTAGTATAGAGAAAGGATTGTAACATGTTGCGCCGATAGACAGACACGTTTGTTAAATGTATAGTAGCTCCGTTGCATGGACTAGATGTTGAGGAGGAGTGTAAACAACTGTGTCTTCCTATTGATTGTTAATGAAGAACAGATGGAAAAATCTCCCACCAGACTGTCTTTCATTTCAATGAATACAAGCAATCCATACATGGTCAAAACATGAAATATTTATCGATACTTTTGAAAACTCATTGTACTATTATTGCTGAGGATAACAACACAAAGAAATACATGTAAAAGTAAAATTTTATTATGCAAAAGTCACAGCAAGTCATAAAAATAGTCCAGTCCTTGTCCTATTTCCCAGATGGAGATTCCCGTCCCCAGGCGTTTGGCCAGATCCAGCCTCCTCTGTAAGGATTGTAGTGTGGGGTAGTACACCAGACCCTGCCCTCGGTCCGTTCTGAAACGACCACGCCCATCAAAATGTTTGAAATACATGAGAGCTGAACACTGGCATTATATCACTGACAAAATATATGCAGCAAAATCACAACATTAAAAGTTATAAAGAAAACTGCAAATAACACAACAACGTAAAAAATTATTCGAAATATAAATATACTTCTTACAATATGATTCATTATTTTGTAGCAACATATATGCATAATTTTATTATCATATTGCACTTTTTCATTTAAAAAAAAAAATTCTATTGAAATAAATTAAATCAGTTTTTAATGTTATGTTGACATCTGAGATTAACCATAATCCTTGAAAACCGTTTAAGAAATGAAACCATGGTATATTTAAAATATTGGAAATATTTTGATGAACTTTGAAACAAAACAGAAGAAAACATACTTATATTCAGCTATATGCTCTTCAGACTGAGGATCCCATTTGAACTTTGGTTTAAATTTCCTTAAAATGTCTATATATCTGCAAGAAATAAAGGGAAAATGATGCAAATAAGTATTCTTGAAGTAAATATGTCTCTTCAAGATGTTTATAAACCATTTTTTCAAATTGAATTTTGTCCACAGAAAAAAGAAATATAAAACAACATTTTGAATAAATACAAACTGAATTTTATTTGGAAAATATAACATACGACATAATTTTACCATGCTCTATAACAATAAAAGTATAAAAAACGTTCATAACAATTTTTTTTACAAGGGTTTCTGAACTAAAAAAGATACACACTACTAGTATTTATTCTTTTATAAAAAACCATTTTCAAAAATAGGTGAAGGATTTACGTTCAAACATTTTGATTAAAACACTTACTGATTCCCCACAATAGGGCCACCCCCTCCTGCAGAATATTCATTTCCATAAAAATTCAACCCCAGCAAAATTTTCCGTCTGACTTGAGGATCATCGTCAGGAGCTAGTGCTATAACGCAGGATTCCATCCACGATAATGGACTGTTCGGTCCTGGTCTAAATGAAAAGACAAATATTTGAATTATATTGAATAATTCTTAGTCTGAATTACAACTTGACTTGTATTATTTATGTTTTTCACTTGTAACACAACAAGATTTTACTTGACGATTTGAGGACAGCATGTTCAGTTATCAGGAATGGTACCAGTAAGCTACATCTATATATTCGTAGGCAGTCTTAGTTTCTCTTAGCTTTTGATTAAGTGGTGGAGTAAATCGAGAGTTCTTATTTAAAATCCAATAAACTACATAACAGGTGAGGCAAATCTCCGCAGAGACCCTCAAATCATCACCTGGGGCGCCAAGGCCCCCCTGGATCAGATAAGTAATACAGTTTTATATATATATAAACATTCAATTTGAATTTACCAATAAATACATGTGTGCGACAGAATCACAAACTTACCTTGAAGGATTAGAAAAATCGTAAGTCATTAAACTAAATGCATCCACATAAGGAAGGAGCTCATTAAACTCGGTTTTACCAAACATTCCGTCAACATTCCTACAATTAAAAAAATATCATATTACATGTAACTTTGGTCCTGAAGGAAATACTAGTGGCCCCTTTGTCTATAATGCTTTTTTGTATCAGAAATTCGTATATCTATGTCTTTTTCATTTACTAACTATCAACCTCCTATGGGAACAATCTTGAGTCTACTATTTTCAATAAACCTAATGTTATGGATATTTATTTCTTGCTGTTTGTCTTTTGGAACAAAAATATCCTTTTCCAATCACTTCCTCTAGAAAGAGAGTTTAAATTTTTATTGGAACACATCTGAAAGGCCTTCACCCAGAAATGATATAATTAAAAAACAAACCACATTTTCATAGCTTTCAAAGAAGAAGTCAGACCAAAGAAATAAGTTTATTTACACCCATACTTTTGGATTACATAAAAGTCTTTCACGAAGTTACATTTTATAATTTTAATGAATACATGACTCATGGGGTTTCATAGCATTTTAAAAAAAAAGTACCGACACGTGAACGCGGACACTTAATGGCAAATTTTTCCTGCCATGCACCTTTGATGATACAATGCAGATAATTGCTGGCATAATTAATGAGTCAAAGATAAGCTTTACGGAGAGTCCCAGGCAGAATGGTCTTTATCTCTAAACAAAAGATAACATCATTAGTTTAAAACAATGATATAAAAATACTATTTGTTTTATCTGTGTAATCATAAAGAGTGTTGAAGAAGATGTGATTACTTTTAATAAACAATAGATGGCAATGGTAAGACAAACAATGCAGAAAACCAAGTTCTACAAAATGCTTAATATTTTTTATCAACATTTAAACAATGTTTGGAAATAGCAAATAAAAATATTAAAACGTGTAAATACAATTTAATTCTAAATACCCATTACACTAACCTGTGGTATGTATATTGATATGTGTTTAGATTTGAATTGAAAACAAAATTTTCCTCAAGACACGAATACGAATCGATTTAAACAAAGCGTTAAATTCACATTCAAGCCGTTCAAGCCAATACAATTAAATATAAATTTAAAAAGGCATTTGAACTTCCGTAGCCTCGAACCAAACTATATGTTCAAATCAACCAAACAGAAAAAAATCAAAATGGCGACAACTAAAGACAAATTTGTGTCAGACGAAAAGTTTAAAAACTACGTTAGTCTTGTAGTTGCCTTGAAGTTTACGAAGGATGGACTAAAAGATTACATTCAAAATGAAATCAGTAAGTTTTATGTGCGTCTATCCAACAGATGTGCTGGATTTTTACCGTGCAACATAAGCTGCACCAAAACAAATCCAACTAAAGACGCATTGTGGTGTGATTCCTGCAAAAAATGGAGAAGTGAGTTCAGCCAACACATGCGCTATCCTGGACAAGTTAATCGTGTCAAATGGGAAATGTTTGACTCGAGAACATGGGGGAGAGACAGTACACAATATACTATCAATCAAATCATGAACGTTTATGTGCATCAGTGTCGAGACCCGACAGAGTCAACAATGGATGACATGATCAATATCGTTTCTCTATTTGAAAACTGTTTATATTTTGATATTGGAAATAACAAAGCATTACTTAGGAAGATCCGTATAGTTCGGAACCAACATTTTGCTCATCCTAAGACATCATTGGTTGAGAAAAAAGACTTCAGACAATGTTTGAAAATACTTATAAGTGTTCTTCGGGAAAAATCAATCAGATATAATGAAAAGTGCAAGGAAGCTGTACAAATACTTCTTGAACTAAAAAATGAAAACCGGTTTCAAAATGACCATGTACTAGATCTCCAAGAAGTTATATTAGAGAAAAACAATGAAAATATTTCATCTAAAATAAAAAATTTTTTTGAAGCGAAAGATAAAAGATACGTGAGAGATAAAAGTATTTCTGCGTGGTATTATTTTGTGTTAGCACTGACGATAGTGTGTGGTTCAATAACCATATCACGTTTTTCCATATATTTCAAGAAAACATTCATAACATATCCCCCAATCACCAATAAAGGTAAGAAATGTTAATAACTTATTATCACTTTATTTAAATAAAAGAACACACACACATTTAATAGTAGTTTCTTAATGAGTCAGAATTGGTCTTAGATTGAATATGTTATTGGTCTAATGACCATACGAAGAGATTTTATACAGAAATGTTTTGCGTCGTCCGAATTTTCTCTAAGAACACGTGTGTAAAGTACAATTGCAAAAAAAAAAATCAGTAAATTAATTCTGCTTTAAAAATATCCGTCGATACATTGTGTTTAGCCCTTCGCATTGTTTAGGAAGGTAATTTTTGCGTGGACCCTGAGGTCCACGCAGAAAATATATAAGCGAGGTTAAACCGGATGCTATGGGGAAAATTCAGCCTGCGCATGAGCTAGCCTGGTTCCTGTGCGTAATGGGTAGCTCAGGGAACCAGGCTAGCACATGTTTATTTGAATCGGGATCGCGATTCCGTGCCATATGTACACTTAAGTTCAAAGGCGCTGTCGGTAAACAGTACAGAAACAAAGTATTCCTTTTAAAAAAAGATGATTGGCATGTGATATGAACTTTCAGTATTATGAAATAAGTCAATGTTATGCCGAAACTACAACATGCATCAAATGGCATAATTTGCAATGTTTTGTTGTTTTCTGAATTTACATGTAACTTCACTTAATTTTTATAGTAGGCGAGGCAAATTTTTTAAGCATTTAAGTATGATTGAATAATTATGTCACTGTATAAAAGTTTAAATCTCAAGAAAAATGCTTCAAAATATGAAATTTTTAATTTACACAAAGCTTTCTCTGCATAGTTAACGAAGTAGTGCGAATCGTGATGTGTGCGCAAATAGTGGAATTCACCGAATGCCTGATACTATACATGCAAACTTCATTCATAGATGGATCATAATTATTTTAGAAGTATGAACACTTTAAATTTTGAGATAAAATGTCAGGGCTGTATATAGATACATGTATACGTAAATGTACAAATTTAGTGGTTAAAGCAGGGGGCTAGAGTCGGTGGAATCCGTAATAATTTTCAGGCCTAGGCTTTCATGTTTTCGTTTGAAACACATGCAAATGGTCCACGTATTGTAGTCCTTTTTTAAAGGACAGCAACTTGTATTAAATATAATTGTATAAGAAAACCATACGATCAGTTGGAATGTGGAATGTAAAGGCAGCCATTCCTCAGTGACAATTAATGGAGTTCATTTTCCATAGAGTGACGTTTTCGTGCAACAAGTTCCAGTTGAGTGTATTACCAGTAAATACAGCTTTAGTAGCCCAGAAGAGTGTTTAAAAAGAAAATTGTATGTGCTTTGTAGCTGCTCATGCATCTTCGTAGAATAGCATTCACCATGATTCAAATATAAATTGCGTATTTTCAATTACTGAATAATTATTTTTCATAAACAATGTCAATACTGGTAATGTTAAAAATTCAATTTTTAATCCCTCTTTTAATACGTGACGGAAGATATCATAGATAACGTTGTTAATTGCTAGTAAACAGAAATCTGCGGATCTGGCCAGATCACGCTCGGACGATCACGTCAATCAAACTGGGTGCTATTGTTTCAAACTTGATTGACAAGCGGCATCTTTTTGAGGTTTGCACAGGTAAAAAAGGGGGCGTTTGTAAAATGTTCGGCCTTTAAACTTTCGTAGCCTCTGACCGAGTAGATAAAAAAATCAAAATGGCGACAACTAAAGATAAATTTATGTCAGACGAAAGGTTTAAAAACTACGTTTGTCTTGTAGTTGCCTTGGAGTTCACGAAGTATGGACTAAAAGATTACATTCAAAATGAAATCCGTAAGTTTTATGCGCTTCTATCGAACAGATGTGCTGGGTTTTTACCGTGCAACATAAGCTGCACCAAAACAAATCCAACGAAACACGCATTGTGGTGTGATTCCTGCAAAAAATGGAGAAGTGAGTTCAGCCAACACATGCGCTATCCTGGACAAGTTAATCGTGTCAAATGGGAAATGTTTGACTCGAGAACATGGGGGAGAGACAGTACACAATATACTATCAATCAAATCATGAACGTTTATGTGCATCAGTGTCGAGACCCGACAGAGTCAACAATGGATGACATGATCAATATCGTTTCTCTATTTGAAAACTGTTTATATTTTGATATTGGAAATAACAAAGCATTACTTAGGAAGATCCGTATAGTTCGGAACCAACATTTTGCTCATCCTAAGACATCATTGGTTGAGGAAAAAGACTTCAGACAATGTTTGAAAATACTTATAAGTGTTCTTCGGGAAAAATCAATCAGATATAATGAAAAGTGCAAGGAAGCTGTACAAATACTTCTTGAACTAAAAAATGAAAACCGGTTTCAAAATGACCATGTACTAGATCTCCAAGAAGTTATATTAGAGAAAAACAATGAAAATATTTCATCTAAAATAAAAATTTTTTTTGAAGCGAAAGATAAAAGATACGTGAGAGATAAAAGTATTTCTGCGTGGTATTATTTTGTGTTAGCACTGACGATAGTGTGTGGTTCAATAACCATATCACGTTTTTCCATATATTTCAAGAAAACATTCATAACATATCCCCCAATCACCAATAAAGGTAAAAAATGTTAATAACTTATTATCACTTTATTTAAATAAAAGAACACACACACATTTAATAGTAGTTTCAAATTTTATAATTAACACCCAATTTCGTCATTTGTTACTGTGTAAATCGCATTGCATAAGTATGTATTTACGCTTACAGAATGCTTTACAATGGATTTTTCGTTCCCGTGGGAAAGTGACCTTGATTTTTCTCACTACATTAAGACACATGGAGCTCTCATTGGCAGGGAATGGCTAATTGAAGATCTTAGCTATCATCTACTGCATACCGAGTACAGGGGTATTTTGATAGCAGCCGAAATGGGATTCGGAAAGTCGGCAATTGTGTCAAACATAACTTGTGATAGTGACAAACTCTCTCCTGGATATCCCATACATTCAAAACTTATGTCAGTGCATCTTTGTCGCTTTGACTCGTATATCACATTGAATCCTGGAATATTCGTCAGAAACATGGCGGGGGGCATCGCAGGAAAGTTTCCAGAATTTGGAAACATTATACATTTGGACAAAATGGCTCACGAATATCTTTTTACCAACTATTGTTTAGAAGACCCACGAGGATGTTTTGATTTTGGAATTATAAGTCCACTACAAAAAGTACGAAATGTTCCTGAAACGATGATTATAATGGTTGATGCCTTAGACGAATGCATCGAGAGAGATAAAGACAATATATTTACCTTATTGAATGAAAAAATTCCGCGTCTGCCATCTTTCGTAAAATTTTTATTCACATCTCGCAATATTTCTCCAATACGAGAGAGACTTCCACCCGGGGTCATACTTTACAATAATTCAAGATTCAAAGAAAATGCGGAATTAGATATAAAACGGTATTTAGAGAAAAGGTTAGAAAATGACACCGTGCGAAAACAATTGAATATGATAATGTTTTCTGAAGCAAAGTCAGAACAGATAAACAAGCTAGTAGACATTGTTGATGGCAATTTCCTTTTCCTGATAAATGCCTTTGATTTCTGGATGAAAAATGGTGATTTTCACTTAATACCTAACACACTTGAACATATTTATGAACTGAACTTAGAAAGAGTCTTTGGTAAATCCCAAGAAACTTTTGAGAGTGCAAGGTCTTTATTTGAAATCTTGTGTGCATCTTTAATTCAGCCAACGGTAAATGACGTTTATGATTATCTTAATCTGACAAAACATGAGGAAAAAATACAACTTTCTCGTCTTTTGTCTGGAGATTTGTCACATTTTCTGACCCTTGAATCGGGTAGAATAGGGTTTGCTCATAAATGTTTTGCTGATTTGTTATCTTCTAACAAGAAATTTCTTAAAAAATATTATAAATCGAAATATAATGGTCACGTCCAAATTTCGAAGTACTTCATAAAAAAATTAAAACATCGAAAGGAACACATATCTCGAATCGACTTCATATATATGGTTTATCACGTTGCAAATTGTCAAAACAATGCCCTTCAGAAAATGTTTAAAGAAGAAATTAATTCTCTACAACAAAGTGAAACAGTTCAATTGTTTGATGGACTTTTGCATGAAACAGTTGCTCGGTTAAATTCACTTCAAACAATTAAATTGCTAATAGATGTCATTCCAGATCTCCAAGTAGATAGTAAAGACGAAGCGAACTCGCCGGCTTCTTACATTGCAGCCGCATATGGCAATGCTAAATCTTTAGGCGCTCTGTTTGAAAATGGAGCTGACAAGACGTTTGCAAGGTCGTCTTTTCCAATAAGGAGTTTATCACAGGAACTAGATTTGATATATACTTGTAAATATGAAGCTCACTGGGGCTACAGTTTATTTAACATAGCTTCACAAAACGGCCACGAAAAGGTTGTAAAGCTTCTCATACAAAAAGATGTGGATCTACTTCATGAAAATGCGATCGGATTGAATTCTTTTCATCTAGCTGCGGAGCATGGTCACTACCGCATTCTAAAATTGTTGATTTCTTTTAAAGCGTCTCTCTGGACTCCCAGTTTAAATCATTCACTCTATCTTGCTGCAAAAAATGGACACGCTACAGTGGTAGAGTATCTGCTTTCTTTAGGAGCAGTGGACCATTGTTTACCGTGTAATGGAAGTCTTTATTGGATACCCAAGGGAAAAGGAAGATTGCAAAGCAAAGGGGCGAGAGAGTTTTACTATGATCTCGACGACCAAGATTATGTGCTTCAGGACGATCAACGTTTGGTATTTTGTGAAACTGCGTTAGAAATTGCCACACAAAACGGCCATATAGAGGTAGTCAACATTTTGTTAAAAGAGAAAACGAACGCAATGACGTGCTCTGATGCAAGGGGAAGAACTCCAATCTTCTCTGCGGCTGCATATGATAGAGAAAATGTACTTCTATATTTTCTTAATATGTCTAAACAACTGTTTAACGCTAAATGTGAAGAAAAATTGGCCATCAAGCGCATAAAAAGAAACCTAGGAAAATCGGAGATAAGACAATTTCACACAAAATACTGTAATAAAGATTTGTCATTACCACATATGCTTGCACTGTATTCTACAGGTAACACAGTAATGTCCTTAGTTAAAAACGGTTTTAGAAACTGGCAGGTAAAAGATTCTAACGGTGCATCTCCATATCATTACTTAGGCTGCAGTGGGATTCGACCATCTATTACCGGGGCTTTTAAAATTATTTTATCTTTGAATGACAAATCCCATAACGGTTCCACACCAGCCCACAGTGCAGCTATATGTCGGAATTTTATTTTTTTAGCAGTAATGTCTCTACAACACAATGATATACTGACCAGTGTAAAAGATGACAACAGTAGAAATGTTATACACTATTTAGCTTATAATAGTGACCAAATGAATGCAAGATTTCAAAATGCTTTAGTCTCAAGAGGGCTTATTGACCTTATCATAAATTCTGAAGATTCTTACAATGCACTAATGAGTGAACAGGACGTCGAAGGAAGGACGCCTCTCCACTATGCAGCTATGTCTGGAAATCACTCTATTTTATTTTCTATCAAATACAAACTTGATATCAGTGTATACCAAATTAAAGACAAGTATGGTAAGACAGTTTTAGATACTTTGTTTAGGCACATGGGAACAATCAGACCAATTTTCAATCATCATTTATTGATCATACCACACAAGTGTAACATGTCAGATATTTTCAAATTAGAAGTGTGTTTCAATGAGCGTCAAGAAATTCTAGATTCATTCGAACATTTTACCTATATTGTTATGTCAAAGACAGTTAATAATAGTAGAATCATACAAAGAGATATTTTCTGGTACATGGAAACTGCCATCAAGAAAAACAGAATTTATACGCTTGCATTACTGAAACATTTTTATCCAAGATTATATAAAAATGCAGTCATTGATAATGGATCCTACTTCTTTGAACTTATTGCTAAAGGACTGGTTAATCCAAGTCCATTATTAAGACCGCTAATCTTGAATGACTTAGTGAGACTATCATTGTACACAAACAATTCTGGTATTGATATTTCAAAGCTACTGATAGACAAAAACAGAAAATATTGGACGCTTATTGCAAATTTTAACGAACTTGATAATCTCTTTTCACCAAATACTACATTGAATAATTTTCCAATGTTGCCTTCCAGAAATGAATTGTCCAGATCCATTTTGGATGGAGGAAATATAGCTGCTCTAGAACATATTGCAAAGTTTTGTCCTCAAAATCTTAATTTGTCCTATTATGTTGACATTGCCTCTTGCATTAGTTTTCAAGAGAATGGATTTGGAAGGAAATCAAATATCTTGTATTATAAAAAAACTTTAAAAGAATGGATTTTTCATAGGGTCAGCAGCATTTCGTATTCACATGTAATTTTTGTTGATATAATAAATACTTCTGCTTGGCCAAACATATCAATATATTTCCAGATCAAAGACATTTTCTGTTATTTGGGTCCAAAATTAAGCTTCGTTCATAAGATGTTTGCAAAAGGCTTCATCAAACAAACAAATTTTCTGCAAAAAGTTTCTGAGTTCAACGTTTTATGCAAGAATGAATTGTCGGTCACATCTGAACATTTAGGGGTGTTTTTCAATCACTTAGTACCTTATTTTGAAGACAATTTTAATAGAGATTTTTTACAAAAAAATTATGTAGCTTTGCTATTTAAGGTAGCTTTGGATTATAAAACGTTCGTTTTTCCAAATAATTCTATGATTTGGCACTGCAGTAAAATAAAAAACGTTTACCAACGAAAAATCTCTAAAAAGTTAGACTGCCTTGAAAAACTAGAAAGAATTGTTCTTAATTTACTTACTGGCGTTTGCAAGTTAAGAAATGAATGGTGTAAACACATTTTTAAAGTAAAAGACATTCTAAACTACGTTAAAACTATGCCTTGGTACAATAAAGAGGTTCTAAAACAACTGAAGAAACTAAAGAAATTGCGATATGCATATAAAGTTCCTTCATATAATCATTTGTACTCTAAAACAATTAGAATAATGACGCCCACAAGATGTTTATGTTCAAATGGCATCAACAGCATGTCTTCAAGAAAAAGTATGATATGTCTAAAACGCATATCTGTCATCAATAAAATAAATCTAAGAATATCTAGTAAAATTCAAGCTTGCTTACAAATGATCTTTCCATTATCATATCTTATATATCATGAAAAAGTATATAATTTACCAAATTTAGCAAATCGAAACACCATGGATAATGTTAAAGTAATGATAGCATATGCATCAGTACCAAACTTCCATAACAGTCCTATATTCGAGTACTGGGACGTTCTAAGATCTCAGTTTAATGACCCCTTTCGAGAAATGACAACCACAATTTTATCCTCCAGTACAACAGAAATTCTAAAGTGGGTCACAGTTGGGGCTACTACCAAAGAGGGGTTTTCTTTTGATAAACCTCTAACTGCTTATGATGAGATTTTAGGTGGAGATCAAAAGTAGCTCTCCATTAATTAGTTTCTAAAATAATATACAAATATTTCCAACTGCTCCGTTTTTATTTGAAAATGATTGATTTTTTTAAAACATCACAATATGAAGTCCCGCTTTCTGTGCTCAAGCTCCAAATGTGTCATTTTCACTTCATGTAGCATTTATAATAATGCTGACATTTTGTGTTGTATTTTATGTACACATAATGTTAAATAAGAATTTGAATATTTTTCTATTGATGAGTACATTGTGAGAGATACTCTTCAATTTTTTTTTCTTCTCTTAACATATCAACTGTACATGCTTTGTTCATTTTTTTTTAAATTTCTTTGCATGCTAAAAATATTTATCAATATTTCTTAAGTCTGTAATATGTTGTCAACATCAAATTATAAGGAAAATAAAAAAAAATGTGTTAAAATGTTGTTTATATTAGTTTGTCCTTGTTTAAAGTAACTGAACTTAAGGAGGCTGGATGGTCAAAAAATTAACCATCTACCTAAAATGTTATGATATGATTATAGCTTTTAACTATTACCCAGTGCAGAAAAAATCCATACATTTTACCATTTAAATTTGGGTTTTTTCCTATACATGAGCCCTTCTTCTAAAGGAGGTCAATGCAGTCTAAAAATGGCCACCACCATCGAGCCTTCTAAAAACACTTAGGAGATTGATAGAGAGAAATAAAAATAGATACAATTTTTTATACTATACATGTACAGTAAAGACATAAAAATACAATGTACATGTATAAGTGTAAGTGACATTTTGTTGTTATCAAAACAGAATGCAACTCTTTATTTTCTTCTCAAAAAACGATCATATATTTTAAAACACAACAAATTGCAAGTTATAAGCATCCAATTCACTTTTGTTTATAATTAAGGAAATTAAAATAATTGACATATTGTCATAAAGGTTCATCTGAGTGTGCCTCTTATATTGTGTAATAAAATCAAGTTTTATTATTTGAGAGAAATATATAAAACAGTTCTTCTCTTAACTGATTTGTAACATTTACATACATGAAAACATTTAAATCCTTGTACCGTAGTTTGACATCTCAGACAATGGTCTGAAATGTATCAATAATGTTCAGACATTTATAATACCTTTTTGGTAAAGCTTCACATATGTTGACAACCATATTGTAAGCGCAATTAAACTTTGTATCATTTTAGCATATGACAGTGTGAACAGTGACATGAATTATCTCAAAAAATATTCTCCATGAAAAGGTTCACAACATTCATGAGTGTAATTTAATGCCCAATGTTCTGCAAACAGTTGTGATTGAAAGAGCTCCGACCAAAGTGACTCGTCTTGCAGTATACCAGGCATGTTCTTAACATCTTGATATATAAGCTTTTAAGAGTCTTAAAATTTGACCTGAATGCAAATTGCTCTAGATGAACTAAGATTTTATTTACAAAATTATAAATTGGACTGAGTTTGACAGCAATCATCCTGTTGACTATTAAACCACCACTTGTAGACAACAGTCCTGGATTTTTCTGGGGAAGGATAAGTATTCTTATGGAAGTTCCAAGGAATGCTTTTGTTTTCAAAGTGGGTTCCAAAATTTGGTTTTAGTTTTTTTTTTTATAGGAATATAATATAGGACCCCTGACCCCACCCAATAACCGCACCTTCGTCCAGGTCGGTGCATGGATTGACATAAAAAAGACAGTCTCCAGAACCTGTGTTGTGTTAAGATTAGGTACATTTGTGAAAGCCACAGAGACATACAAATATTTATCAAACATAATTTAACTTCTGAATGTGTGAATCAATGAATCCTTAAAAACACTTACCCAGGATAAACTGGTGGAGGAATGACCAGAATCAAGGTTTTACCATCATTCTTGAAAAACTCTCCTAAGTGTTTAAGGAAATGAACCAGTTCTCTGAAAATACACAGCTGCTATTTAGGTATTTTGCAAGTAGACTCCTATTTGTACTTGTGAATTTTAAAATTTGATAGAACAAATCTCCAATAATCACTTTTCTCATAAGATAAGTTTCCCTTTAGAATAATAAAAAGGACATAAAATTAGAAACTTCCCCATTCTTTCTTAAAACTGACAAAATTCACAAGTTTGGAATAGTAAAATGATAATTATAGTTCACTTTCATTATGTTTAACTCAAGCCAAATATGTTTGAAAAATAGCATGTCTAACAATTTAAAGGGAAATCAACTCAAAATTTTTTTCAAATGACTTTTTCAAATGAAATTATTTGCAGTTACAATGATCTTTGAGCTTCAGTTCTGTTGGATAACTCTAAATTATCCAAATTTTTTAAATTCGTACCATAAATCTGCCTTTTATATAGACAAACGTACTTGGTCTTCTAGTGTTAATATTACAATCAGTTATTCAACAAAATGCTTGACTTAGTGGTTCCACAGAGATCTACTACATAAAAGCAAAGGGGTCTGAGCCATCGCTACAACTTAAAAAAAAAAATCTGATCTCAACTTGTATATTTATTCCATTGCTTTCATTGTAGGCAAATTTGCAATAACTTTGAAAAATGCATGGATACCATCAATCTTTTTTAAATTTTTGTTTCATTTCATTTATCATATAAGTTTGAAGGACAAATAACATTTTAATGATGAAAAAATAAATACTTTAAGTTTGAGGATCGGATACCTTAAAAGACATGGAAAAATTTATTGCTTAAAAAGGTACATTTAAAAATCTAAAAGTAAAGCATGCACAATTAATGTAAAGACACTTGGTCTAATAGTGAATTTCCAAATTAAGTAGTTTTACCCTTGTTCCTTAATTGACCTTAAAATTGATAGTAGCTCTATACGTCTTATGGGGTATCCGAGTTTGATGTTTGTTTTGATATGGGATCCAAAGACATTGTAACACTTGGTCTACTGACTGGCATACCATCAATTTCCAAACATTTTGTCCATTTCATCGAAGGAAAATAATGATGGAAAGGGGTGGGGGGGGGGGGGGGGGTGGGTTAATCAATATCTCATTTGTATACAAAGATTTCAGACACTAAACAATGTTCTTACTTTCTGTACTGTCCACCAAGCTGTGACCAGATTTCAACCACTATTCCAGGAAATTTCTTTTTCTAAAAAAATGAACATTCAAGTATTCACTTCTGGCAATAACATTTAATGTTTGAAACCTCAAGAAATAAATAAAAAATGCAGCTACTGGTATTAAGGTATTATATGTTAGAATGCACATACTTTGATAAATTTGAGAAGAACATTGGCACAGTCTTCTATGGCACTTTCATCAGAAAATAAGCTTTCATAGTCTGATCTACTCCAGCCATCAAACAGGACTCTAGGAACTGAGATAACAAATGGGAACAATGAAGCCGTACATCGATAAATATCATTATACAATAGTAAGAAAGGGAAATAAGGTAAAACATTCTGATTAGTGGGTCATTTGGACTATTCATTTAATGTTTTAGTATTCGATAAACATCAGTTCAACTCTACATATCTGACAATTTTTTAAGACAAACCTTGGGCATCACCAAACTGAACACAACAGACTGATATACCTGTACTTAAAATATCTAGTATATTGAGCAACTTTTACTTGCCTTGGAGAGGCTCCAGCTCTGTATATAGATATATTGTATAATATTCGTTGAGAATTTAATTTTGTTTTATTCGTTGGCTAATTTATCATTTACAACGAAATTAAATCCATGATGAATTTTTAACCCAATTGCAAGTATTAAAAAATACAGAGTTGATACAAAATACAATTTAGAGGTTGGGATATCACGAAATTTAATCCCATCGAAACTGTATTTGGTTTAAAAACAACGAAAGTTTAACCCAACGAATATATGTGCTTCTACAGTATGCAAAAACTAATTTTAAAAAACTTAAAGCTGAACAACGCTCTTAAATAGACACTATCCGTCATATTTCTCTTTCATCATCGTATACCTGCAACCCCTATATAAGCTGCAGACTCGTTAACAGTTTAAAGTATTTTGCTGTAGAGGTCTCACCTGTGAGGCTGTTCATCTTGCCTTGTTATGTTACTCAAATTCTATGCACTTTTTTCAAGCCAGGAGAATACTTACCTGTACATCAAATAAACAGGTCAATGCATTTTTTACAAACAGAATATATGCACATAAAATAAGAAATAAATGCATAAAATCCAAAAACCTCGACAGGAACACTACACGTTTGCTATGATTTTCAGGTGTGCAATCGAGTGTAACAAAATCAAAGATTTATATACCAGTGTGACTGTGCCATTTTACAAGCAGAGTTCAGCTTTTAAGCTAAAACATGGAAGTTTACTTTATTCCCGGTAAAACAAGGTTTATAGCTAAACAAATTATCTACTGTATGCAGGGTTATTTTCGCCCTCGTGTAATTTTCACCTTTTTACATTTGCAAACGGTTTCGCCCCGTCTTGAATTCGCCTAGATGCAGTTGTGTTAACAGAGATATAATTTGCAATGTAGAGTTTGCCCAGTCTTAAATTTGCCTTCTGACAGCGAAGGCAAAAGGGGCGAAAATAAAACGGGGCGAATATTTCCCTGTATACAGTATAAAAATATTAAGGTAGATCTGATGTATAATTGGTTGACCACCCAGCCTCCTCAGGTGATCATTAAATGGAATGTACCCAATGGTGAAAATGTAACACCTTACCCATTTCAGTTGATTTTCCTTTTGTAACATCTTCTACCCATCCTGAAAATGATAAACTCAATGCAAAATGATAACTATTAAAACTTCATCTCCATACATTCCTTGATGTTTAATACTGTAACCACCTCCACAAACCTAATTGAACATTTTCATTGCATTCCTTCCTTACACCCATTTAATAAGCCTACTCTATTATAACTGAGGTTGATATCATATATATATATATATGACATATCATGTTATTACAAAAACTATGTACCTTAAATAACATACATGTATACCCTTAAAGTAGGAGAAAAGCAAACTTAATCTAATGAACTAAATCAATATTACTAAAGGACCATTCAGTTACAAATTTAAACTAAATTATAATTAGTAAACTACCGTAATGATTTCATCATGCAGATTTCCTACAGTTTTGCAAATTTGGAAATATTTATAAAATCATTATACATCATTATACATCATTATACCCTGATCTATGTCGTGGTCTCCTTGTACAAAGAAAGTCCCGCCTTTCCTCCGTTTGATCTGTAACCATACCGGCGACACAAAGGAGAATTTTTGAGAGAAAATCTTGGCAACATCATACCCATGATTGTTCCACTGGAGAAAAAATATCACACAATAAAAATAACCAACAATAAATATGTACCAATTCATGTGTGGTTTTATATAGATGTATGAATTGTTTTAAGGCATAAATTTAGCCCAATTAAATTGAATTTTATAAAGTAACTGTAATGTTGTAAGTGTATAGCATACAAAGGATGGTTTATTAAAACAATTAAATTAAAAGATAAACTTTTTTGAAACAGGTAGCATAATCTTTATATGACATCAGATTTGATGCTCTTCAAGTGTATGAATAAAAAAAAGAGAAAGAAACCAACTAAACAAAACTGATACAACTGAAAACAAAAATAAAATGCATCCAATAGTAGGTGCTGGGGCCAGCATTATTTTACAGACTGAAAGTAATCAATTTGTTATTTTTTAATACTTCAAGTTTTAGATCATCATCATTCTTCTTTCTAACTAAAATGAAAGTGTTATCCTCACAAACATCACTTTCAGGCTAATATTAGCAACTTGATATCAGTATATAAATGGCTGTAACATATATTCAAACATAACAATTTCAAACATATAGTCAGACAGATTCAGTAGTGGAAAATTAATTAATTATCCATTTTCGTTTTGAGGAAAGCTTACGTGTACCAAAGCCAAAAAAAATTTCAATATATTTTCTGAGGCACTGGATCACTATATGTCAATTGCTGCTGTATTGATAGTGAATTGCAATATTGAAAAAGGGGAATAGCCCAATTTAAGTTTAAATCTGTCATTGAGTTATTCCCCTTTAAAAGTAAAAAGAAATAGATGCCTGCAGCCTTATATTTCAAAATCTTTGGTCCGAGAACTATTATATTGATTTATTTGGCCCAAAAAGATACATGATATAAGAATTTCAACCCCCCTCCCCCCAAATTGTCCAAAAAGCCTGAAGCAGCCACTTCTTTATCTTACCTTTGCATAACTGTGCATGTATTTCTTTGGTATACTTACAGGCGTAACGTAGGCCAGAGTGACCCCTGGGAAATGTTTGACCTCTCTGTCCCTGTCACAATAGGATGCATGTTCCTTGATGATGTCTTTAGATTTGAGTTTTTCTGTGACCAGGCCTCTGTCTATGACATTAACTGAACTCAATGTCACCTTGTAAAATAGAAATGAATCTAAACCTAAATTACAAGAAATAAAAATCTATATCAATTAATATCTATGTTATGTTGCCCTTTTGTTTACATTGATTTGAACAGTGATTAATTAACACTGAAGGAAAAAAAGGAAACATTGCCCAGTCAAGCTCAATTTATTAAACTATAAATCAATATCAAAGACAGAGAAAAATTAACCCTCAGATATCATATTAACCAAGGAACACTGGAGACCATTTGATGCAATGGGTATTTATATACAAAATGGAAGTTGTGAATTCCATAGTGAGCCGACTATACATGTATACGTATGTTTTCAAACACTTTTAATTAGACATCTTTAAAAACCAGAGTTAAGATATTTTTTAGATGAGATGATTATAACAGGTAAAAATTATAATTATAGCAGGTAAATTAAATATACCTCTTTTTGTTTTTCTTTTTTCTTGTCATTCTTTGATAGAATGGCCCCAGTCAAAACCAACTGCATGAGAAGACTAATCCACAGAAAACTTAAATCCATTGTCTAATCCACCGGGGTATCTTTTTTATGCACCTGTCAAAGAAATCAACACATTTTATCATTTATTTCATAATAGAATCAGATGATCGATATCCTTCATTTTATTGTTAAATCAAGAAATTTTATAATAATTAAGCTTTTAAAATTTGTAACTATCAGCATAATATTAATATAACAGATACATATCAATAGCGTTTTATTTTTCGACCGTTTTAATCAGGCAATAAAAACACTATTAATAGTGTACAAATTTCAACTCCAGTCAAAGACAGCTTTGATCATGATCCTGGGGCCTGATCTAATTTATACCCCCAGTCCAAAAATTTACCAAAAGAAACAATTTGTAACAGCACCTTTGTGTATAACAGGACTGGCTTCTAGGCATCAGAGAAGTCTTAAAAGTAACACTAACTTACAGTATGATACTGTTTAGTAAATTTCAGACAACTCGACGTATACATTTAATATAAATGTTGCTGTAATACATGTACTACATGTACACATTGATATATTACCAATACAATGTCTTGTATATACCCTCTTTAAAAAATGGTTTGATTATTAACATTCAATCTTAAATGCAACTGTTTTATAAATTTAAGAATTAAGTTCTGGAAAAGCTCAAATGCTTATAATATCAACTGAGATTTGGCTCCACGAGGATTGCCTCTCGCGATTTCAAGCGAAAATTCCTCACATTTATATTAGGAATCTACAGTATATAGTGTGTAAATGGATGGATAAAATAATAATGGACCAGTCCGGTATTCAAACCTGGGCCCATGAATCTTTTGCCAAGTGTTCAGTACCAACTGAGCAATCTGGTGCCAGTGACCAAACCAGTCTGAGCATCACATTCCTTCCCCCGTAAATGATATCTTTTACATCTCCATAGTCTTTCCCCTGGCAGGAGTTAATCTGTCAGTTTCAGGGGTTGGCACAGCACCAAATGTAACAGGATATGGGAGAAATAATGACGGGCCAGACTTAATTTGAATCCGAGTTCCGTGACTCTCAAATCAGATGCTCTACCACTGAATTGAGCAATGATCTGGCGACGTCATGATCGAACTAGTCAGTTGACAGTACGTTACATTTGAAACATAATATTATACAGGCAGAAACAACTTTAGCGCTAGGCACATTCTCTTAATTTAGCTTTATTGCTAAATTTAGCTAAATGTAGCAATTTCAAAAAGCTTCACATTTAACTTTACATATAAATATAGGTAATTCTAACAAGAGGCTGGAATATTCTTTAGAATATCAAGTAACTTGCAGACATAATTGATTAGTGAAGACATTTTTATTCACTCCTCTACCTACAATTTTTCATTTTTGAAAAGATTTTGAATACATTAGTCAATCATTTGTTATGCTGTAGAACTAAACCATATAACTGTATATCTGATAATCAACTTATCAAGAAATAGTGCCAGACGTTATAGCTGGTTAGCGCATCGGCGCACAACAGGTGCTTGTACTTCTTGAAAGTCTGATTAAGAAGAAATAATTATCAAAGTTTCCCCGTCTTTTGGATTGTAATATACATCTACTATTACTTATACCTGTGATTTATCCCTCGGTGTTGAGTATCGTTTCTCTTGAGCAGACGAACTGTTCAACTATTTACCAGAAATATAGGTCTATACATGTAGGTATAGATCTTATTTGAAAGATAACAGAGCACAAAAAGTGGCCTTCTAAACTAATATTTATTATAGTATGTGTATTCAGAAGAATTCATATATATCTCTGTTTTTATTTTAATTTTTAAGTTTTTTTTAATTTAAAAAAAAAGTTAACGTTACATTGTGTGGATGCTTTTAGGCTATAGCAAGCACAATAATAATACATGTAGAATCTTACAATCTTATGTATCTTATCTGATTAAATATTTAAAAATACATTCATAAAATAAAACAATTTTATTATAAATCTAATGTTATTTTTTTTTTATTGTGAACGATCTGACAATCTGTAAACTATATATAAGTTTTGGGGTATTAGGCGAGCATATCAAGGCGTGAAAATGAAAGTAGAAAATACCAGTTGTTTTCGTTTTCGTGTTGCGAGTAACAAAAGCAACTTATTTGGACCTTTTTGTGTTTCTGTGTGTAATGTTTCTAAATTCTAATAGGCAGTATGGAATTTTGTGTATATGTATATCTACTCTGCTTCTCGTGTGCATACGGTGGGTACAGACAAACGAATCAAGGGTGTGGTCTTAATGGTGTTCTATCACTCAATCACTGTTTATTGACTTCTCAGGAGCACCACAGACCTAACGTCTCCTCTTTTTTTTTTTACCGGGACCGGGGCTGAAAAATTTAGAAAATTAGCTTTTTTTTTGGGGGGGGGGGGGGAAGATTTAGGTAAATTTTCATAATCAAGAGATGCATGTAACGTTCGACTAAAAATTTTAAGAACTGCATGAACGTTTGAAAATGTGTGCATTTACTATATAAGTTTTGTGCAATTGCCAGGGGTAAATATAGAAATATAATACATATTGAATAATTTTACTTTTTGCAGCCTTTGAAGAGGATTTGTCATACTATGAATTCTTAAAGAAAACTGACCTAAATAGACGCGTTCGCAGGAGCGTTGATCCAAGGCCAAATGCAGCCATCCATGAAGTGTGGTTTGAAAGTTTTGGAAGGTGCATTGATTTTTTTTTTATTAGATTAAATAAACTTTATTTAGATTTAATCATTTATAAAACATCTTATGCTCTTAAAATAATTGCTATTGATGAATTATTCATTACATGCAGAAAATTTCACCTATAGATCATGTAGATCTTGGTGACATCTCATTTTTACAATTTCATCAAAAGCGATGGCCAATCATAGAACCCTTAAAAAATAAGGGATCCTCTTTCATTACCAACAGAAAATTTCACCTACTGTTGAAACCATCAGTGCCACTGTCCAGTGATTTTAAGGCCTCAGCTGTTCACAGCGATGGTTCAACCTCAGAGTTCGCAGTCAACAAGGACCTCTATTTTGAAGGGACCTCGAAGACAGACCCAGGGTCCTCAGTGCACCTCCAGTGGGAGAACGACCTGGCTATCATCAGTGTCAACACAAAGGAGGAAAAATATTTCTTTGAGGTAATCTAGCTGTCACATGAAATATATACTGTGGAATCATTAAAATTCGTGTGGGCCAATTTTTGAGGATTGCTTCAATTTTACAGGTTCATGGGGACGTAATTTCGTGTATTCTCTGATACTTACAAAAGGAAATATGACTTTACAGTCCTAATTTATTTATTCATGGAGGATGTTAATTCATGGGTGAGAGGTACCCACGAAAATTGAGCCACCACGAAATCTAATGATTTCAGGACACAGTAATAGTAGACTTTGATTAAATCTGGGAAATAAAGTAATTGGTTTTCACTATAGATAATAATTCCCATGTATTTGTTCTATTTGTGAGAGTTAAATCATGTCAATACTGTTGCAATTAATTTAACTAATTTGAACAGGTACAGTGACTGTATCATAATTTCTACAAAAAGATTGTTCTTTTAAAAATCCAAATTTATGAAAATGTAGGAGCATCATATGCATTATTTGAATCTTGCAGAAGAAAAGATATAGTTTTTTTGTCAAACACTGTCTTCTTCTTGTACACACATCTATTTTAATTGTTAAATTTTATTTTTAAAAAAATGTGGAACCGGCACATGTACAACATGATCAGTCTGAAAAGGAAATTGTAACTTAACTGATCATGAAATTGTACGCAAAACAATTTAATGAAATTGGATTGCTATATGAATTTATACTTGTACATGTTTTAGACCATAGGGCTTTATTTATTTATATTGGCATACTTATATCCATACTTACATGTACATTATACACGATACTGTAGATTATTTATTTTACGCGCCGAGGATTTAATTCTGTGAATAGCATTTTGCATCAAATCGCGAGAATATAAAATCGCGATCACCGATATTTCATCATGTTTCCGAGCTAATAGTCTACATCGATATCTGTCCAAAAAATTAAAGGGAAATTTTTAAAATCGGCGAGACGCCTTCTCACAATTTTATGTGGATATCAATTCCTCGCGTTTAATAAGGAATTTACAGTACATGAATATAATAAAGCGATCTAACATTGTATTTTACTTGTACTTTATTCTAAATTCTGAGTTTCTGAAACACAGAGCCATTAGTTCTATATCTTCTATAGTGGTAGATAATATTGCACACAATTGTCATATAATGCTTTACATAGCTATTAATATTACATGTAGTTCTCTAAAGCTCCAAGTGATGAAACCGGATTAAAGAAGAATGGTACAGATTTAATCATATTTTGTCCTAGCTTTTTAAAAGTGATAAAAAACATTTTATTTTTTCAATAAAATTTTCACCAGAAATGAGTGGCATTTATTTACACAAAAATACCAGAATATTAAGAATTAATGAATATTCATTAATTAATAGATAATCACAAGGCTGATTACACAATACATCAAATAAGTTCATTTTCCCCTAGTATTTTTCTTAAAACTTAGAAGAATTATCAAATTTTTGAGTATAGTTTTTCAAATGGGAAAACTGTGTCCCCTAAAAGTCATTGCCCTCAATAAAATTCCCATCATAACTTTATCATAATTATCACATCAAAATGTGAAAATTTCAACTTTTAATTTTTAGGGCATCATATTAAATTTTTAATACATCCCAAATATCAAGGTGCGCAAATTCAAAGTCCGGCGGCCATTTTGAAGTGGCAATTTAAATAATTTTGTCCCTAGACTGTATCTGACTTTATCATCAACTTTTTTTTCTCTGGGTTTTCAGCCTTCTTGGAGGCATTTTTCAGGGCCTTCAAATGACACTATGATAGCGTACCGACTCTCGGACATGAAGTGGAAACCAGAGAAAACGACTATGGGAATTAGGTAAATTAAATTAATTAAGTATCAAATTAAGGGTCTTAAAGATTTTTTCTTAAACTATTTTATATTTTGATTACATTTATTAAAGAAGGATGAATAGATTGAAGTGAAAACTATAGTTTCAGAAGTATTAATAATCTAAACAGATATATCTTATCTTATCTTATCTTATCTTATCATGATGATGCATATGCTTTTAATTAAAAATATGAATACTTAATTTTTCTCTCTATCATTTACACCTGGTAAAATTCTGTAAATCTAATATTTTACAGGGAACCACTGTGCAATGCAACAAGGGGAACAACTTTAACAGGGGCAGATAACTTAGAGGATGGGCTAAGGCTTTTCCCTATTCATGATGAAATGGAAAGTAAGTAAATTAAAGAGGAATTACTTAAAACAATATTTGACACTTTAAACAGGGTAAAGTATGCTATGCTACTTATTTTTTTTTACTCGATCTTTATTGTCACTATCACCGGTGTGTTATCACAAATGTGTTGATGTAATTTTTATCTCCGCTAGCAAGAATAATTGTCTTGCTTGGTAACTGAGTGATAACAAATTCAAATCTTAATTTCTTTGCAGATTACAGTGACATGTAGGTTTCAATTTTAAAATCTGGCTAGCAGGATTGGGTTGGGTTTTTTTTATTATTAACAATAAAAAATTTGCTTGGTCTCTTTCATACATTATTAATTTTTCTAGCTAGAGTTTTGTTGTTTCCATGTCGTAGGAAGAGATATTGAGGGCTCTGATATCACAGATTTCTCTTATTTTACCTATAAGTATAAACAGTAAATGAAACCTTAATGCAGCCAATTGTAGTATATCGGTACATGTCCAAATTACTTTCATTCTAAAACAAGTGTACTTGTCTGGTATATATTCTTTAATCAGACTTTTTATACAATTCAAACTCTTTTAGACAGCAGTCGTCTTGTTTCATTTTTAAAAAAAAGGTACAGTATTCATAATCATTTTGAGTAATGTAGAGGATGAGAACGTTGTTCTGCGATTACTTGTAGGTCCCATGAGGCAAAAACGTCGGGCAATGTCGTACGTAGGAACCCACACTGTTTGCCGATTGGTCGTTGTTGCCGATTATTATTTCTTCCAAAATCTTGGACAGAGTGATCGAAGAACAACAGGAGAATATATTGTAACTAATCTTTTTGATAATTTTTTTGCACTGTGTTTAAAAAGAAATAACTTGAATTTAATGTATTTCAAACTATAGATACCAGACACATTTTGATTTTACTATTATGTTTAGATTGGGATAATTGGCAGAGTAAATGCAATTTATAAGGTAACGAACTGGCCAGATTCAAACTCAAACATCAGGAATCTTGGATTTGAAATTGCAGAGGTAAGCTCTATATATTCTTAGATTTTAAAGTATTTAGCTTTTGCACACACTGATATATATGATTAATCAATTCAAAACTTAAAAGTATTGCATATAACATATATCTGCAAGTTGGGCATTTAAAATTACTAGTATAGAATGCAATGGAAGGTTATGTATTGCATATGAATTGTTTTTTTTTTTTAATATAAAGAAAAAAGAAGAATATACAATCGTATATGATTGAATACTACATGTGAAATCGACAATATTTGCAATTTGATTACCGGGTATTTTAAAATATTTACATTCTACTGTGTTTTTCCATTAAATTCTGTGATCTTTAAATGCCTCTAAATAACTGTGTATTAATTAACATGTAATTTACATAAGTAGTTCCCAAACAGTGATTTCTATGTTATCAGTTAAAAAATATATTTCAAACATGTTGTCAAAACACCATGTTTTACAATTATTCAACAAAAAAGTAGATTTTATTGTTTTAAACAAAACCTCAAGAGTTATTTTCCAGGATTATATTTTGAAATTCATGCTTATCGACCTCAAGTCAACAGTCTATGTTATAACCAGTTTTAACTGGATAATTATATAAAACAGTTGCTCATGCTGTTACTAATTTACTTACTTCATAATCTGCAATTTGTATCAATTTATCTAAGTAAATAATTGATTTCATCAGTAAGGGAATGTAAATATAAGCATTAAATGATTTATTTTCAACGTCGTCCTGTCAATTAATAACTGCCGTCAGTGAGCAGACAAGTTATCATAATGCGCTAACGCGTGTTTTTCAATTTGACTGCTATCTGACGGCAGTTATTGACCCGACGACGTCAAAAATAAATCATTTAATGCTATAACAATGGCCTTATCATTTAATAATTTAGACATTTTTTCAGTGTTTGCAACTTTAATATCATTATGTTATTTTGACATGGTTACAATTTTTAAAATGCATAGAGCATCAGGGGAAAGTTTTCATTTTCCTTTTAAAGGGACTTGGACACGATTTGAGATCAAAAATTTTATTTTTATTTTTTATGTATAAAATGGTTTACTGGTGCATTTTAAATGATTGACTAAAATATTGAATGTTAAAGTCAAGTTACAAGCGAGATACTGATTGATATGTAAACAAAGCTCGAGTCTTATAGCTGTTTACAAAAAATGTAATGTAGAGAATAACCATTTCTTAGACAAAATGGCATGTGAAAACAATTTAAACTTATCCAATATCTTCATAAATACTATTATCAACAAAAGAAAAGTACATTTGATTGAAACTCACGCCAATACAACACAAATGTAAAAAATAATAATATTCGAGCTTTGTTTACAAAACAAAGAATTAGGAACTCTGTATCTTGCTTATAACTTGATATTTGACTTTCAAATTTTGACATAGCATTAGAAACTTCCTTATTCATCAGTTTAAACATTGAAAATGGAAAATTAAAATTTGAAAATTTTAAGTGAAATCGTGTCCAAGTCCCTTTAAATATTAATTCACACATAGGAAAAAAAATAATCTCGGTTTTCTATGGTTTCAGCTGATTGTGCACGACTCCTACACATATGTTCCTCCCCAAGGCCGCCATTACAACATGAGGAACCGACCCCAGGATATGGGACTCGTGCTAGATGTGAGAATCCTCGTCTATTAAACTAAACTAAACTTGGCACAATACGCCCTTTGGTAAAAGGGATTCAAAATTGTTAAAAAAAATTTGTGGTTCCTGGGGTCAGATAATTTCGTTGAAAGCAAGTTCGGGAGAATTTTAGTAAACATTAGACAAATTCTTGCATATATGTTCTTGGGGATGTAAATTCGTGGGCAATTAAGGGCTACCCATGAAAGCCGTGAACATTAATTGGTCTCCCATGAACAATGATGTTTCCAAAGTTTTATACTAATATAGTATTAATACTTAATTGTCGAGATACATTTTTTATTTGTTACTATAAAGCTGAGCTGATTTGATCAGAGTTGTGTGCGATGTGGCTACAGGGCCTCTTGTTACCGGTATATATCTATATATATTTTTTTAACTTTTCAGATGTTTGGTTGGGAGTATCAGAAGTTCTACGCTTTCTGTTTAGCTCACTTATTCACATATCAGTCGTTCCCAGGGAAACTAGGCTTGGCATACATAGCTTCGTGGAGGAACACTGATTTGGGGGGAATGTGTTCTCCGGGTAAGTTCTGTCTACTGTGGATTCCTAATTTAACGCGAGGAATTAATTTCCAGGTTAAATCGCAAAAAGCAACCCTAGCGGATTTTAAAATCTCGCTTTTATTTTTCAGACAGTTATGAACTACAGGAAATTATAATAAAATATTGCTGATCACGATTTTATATTCTCTTGATTTGATACAAAACACCAGAATCGCGGAATTAAGTACTCGCGTAAATAAGGAATTTACAGTATTCCTTTAGTTCTGTTTATTCCTTTAATTAGTACATTACAGGTGACCATAGCTCATGAAAATTGATGATCTCTAAGTTAAATTCCAATTTCGGTCAAATTTTATCTTTTATTTTCTTTTTTGTTCTTTAATAATAAGAAATTCTTTTTGTCAATGTATTGTATTGTAAATGCTATTTGTTCACCTGAATTGATTGAAGTTTGATGTCTGCTCATCCATTGTAATTAAAAATAAATTACAGATAAATTAAATAATTGAATTTCACTGCGGCTTAATTTTTTTGTATTTTTTTGTGATGTAATTTTTTGTATATAATAAGGGTTACTAAAAATCAAAACCAGTCTTAGTAAATATGTTTTATGTACACCTGATCCTTAATTAATAATAATTGGGGATGCTTTGTCTTACCTAATTTAAAAATATGAGGATTATATATATATGCAGGCATACTTGCATATGGTTTAGCAGTTGACAGTTTATATATATTGTTGATATGTAAAAATAATTAAATTGATAAAAAAAAGTATTGACCAAAAAAAGGAGTTGGAAAGAAGTTACACATGTAGCATCTCAATTTACTAATTTAAACATTGATAACATTAATTGACATCTATATCAGAGGGTTATCTTTTCTATTGATTTTTGGGAGTTGATTTTAATCAACTCTCCTATGTAGTTACTCAGACAAACCGAAAGTGAAACAGTGTTTGGACCTCAGCACAAATCATTGCTGCTGACAAGACTTAGTTATTGAAAATAATTGATAAATTCGATGTAATGTATGCTGAAGCATTGTTTTTCAAGGAAACTTATTTATAAGTACCTTGAAAATAGTCAGATTTTAAATGGTTCGAACAATTTAAATATTTTTTGTAGTCGTATGTATTCCTACGCCAGAGTTTAATATAGTCCCGTTCAACTCGACACTCGGCTGTCTCCGTAAATCCTTGTCGGAGATATACGGTGTCAGCCGAGCGTTTGGTTGAACGAGACTAGAGTTCAATATTGCTTGGATCCATACAATTTTCGAGAAATATTTCTATTACTGATACATAGTCTGATTGAATTAATTTTATCTTTAAATATTATTTAACATGATTCATATTGGGGGTTCTCGACATTCTTGTTGAAAAAGTCCAAAAATTCATATTATAAAAATGTGCGTAATTCAAATTAGAAACTACATGTACTTGTCATGCAAAATAAAATCAACTCCCGTCAGTTCTTCAGTACTTTGATTTTAATGTGTGCTATGATTTTGGTATGTCTTGCATAGTGTAAAGAAATTTCAGTATTCAGATTTGATGATAACTTCCTTATTGATGTATATGTGTACGATATTTAGATAGAATAAGGTAAGATTTCTAAGAGTTGCCTGTTTCCACTGTTTATGTATGGCTGTAATAACTCAAAGTAATGAAAAAGAAAAATCCTCTTGCTTTCCAAGGGAATTAAAATTATACCAATCTCACTATATATAGGTTCAACAATTGTTATGTAACTTTGCATGGGTAAAATGTCCCAGAAATCTTAGTTTTGCATGTAATTTATGCACCTCTAGTACAACTAGAATCATGCATGAATGCACATTGAGCATCAAAATCCTTCACTAATTATCAATAATAATGTACTCTAGCTAAATCATTAACCGTCCTGGACCTATCATGTTCTACCAGTGTATCTCTTACCTTGGTTTTCAGGCAAATGAAACTTATTTATGAAATATGAATTCAGTATTTTGTAGTTGCATTATTTCATATTATGTCACTACATGTTCAAAGCATGCCATGTTTAATGTTTAAAATTAAATTACTTGATTATTAATACATGTATAATACATGTAAGTTTTCGTAGGTTTTTTCAATAAAAAATTGAAAAAGAACTTTTAAATTAGTATGCATTCTACATCATACTGTCAGTGCGCAAATTTAAGGTTGTATAGGACATTTGTTGATATTAATGTAAATTAATTAATGAAGTAGTACATTATAATTAAAATTCTTTTCTCGGTTTACAATTTTCAAATTTTACAATATTTATTAAAAAAAAAAGCTTTTAAAAATATTTGGAGTCAGAGTTAAAAATTGTAAAAACCCCAGCGGGATTCCAACTCATGACTTACAGATTCATAGCAAACCCTCTAACCCACTGCGCTATGCTGGTAGGTGACAAGAACGTGAAAGAAACTACTAATTACGCTTGGTTTTGTTGTTTATTTTGATAAACAATGCGTCACAATATGGTAGTGTCCTATACCACCTGAAGACTGTGTGTTTTTCAGAGTCTCAAATTATCATTTTTTTGTAAAAGGAAGAAAATAACACGGGGCGAAAATAGCCCTGTATTCAGTAGTTTTTTGCTTTTTTTATGTAATGATCGATACATATATTGTAATTTTTGTGGTTGCTTTTACTTTTCAGCTCACCTGAGCTGAAAGCTCAAGTGAGCTTTTCTGTTCAAAATTTGTCCATTGTCTGTCCATTGTTGTAAACTTCTTCTTCTCAAAAAACATTTGGCCAGAAAAGCTTACACTTGTGTGGAGGCATCCTCAGGTAGTGTAGATTCAAGTTTGTTCTACAGAAAAGTTGGGAGAAAATCTTTCAAGATCTTTTTCTCAAAAACTAGTAGGCCAGAAAAGTTGGGCCACAAAGTGGGTTTTAATTCGATCAGAGTTAGTGTTTGCTGCTCCGGTGAGCGATGTAGCACCTAGGCCTCTTGTTAATTTCCATGTAAATAGTCTTAACAGGATAAAAATTTTACTGATCAGTATCCAAATAGAAATACCATTTCATTTTTTAGCTCACCTGAACTGAAAGCTCAAGTAAGCTTTTCTGATCACTTTTTTTCTGGCATCCGTTTGTCCGTCCGTTTGTCTGTAAACTTTTCACATTTTCAACTTCTTCTCCGGAACCACTGGGCCAATTTCAACCAAACTTGCCACAAAGCATCATTGGGTAAAGGGGATTCAAGTTTGTTAAAATGAAGGGCCATGCTCAATTTCAAGGGGAGATAAATAGAGTTTATTGAAAATTTGTTGATATTTTTCAAAAATCTTCTCAGAAACCATTTGGCCAGAAAAGCTCAAACTTGTGTGGAAGCATCCTTAGATAGTGTAGATTCAAGTTTGTTCAAATCATTGTCCCCGTGGGTAAGGTGTGGCCACAATGGGGGGTTGAATTTTTACATAGGAATATATAGAGAAAATCCTCTTCTCAGCAATCAATCAGCCAGAAAAGCTAAAATTTATGTGGAAGCATCCTCATATACAAGGTAGTGTAGATTAAAAGTTGTGAAAATCATGACCCCCAAGGGAAGGGAGGTGCCACATTGGGAGGTCGTACTTTTACATAGGAAAATATAGTGTAAATTTTTTAAAATTTTCTTGTCAAAAACCATTTGGAGAGAAAAGCTGAAACTTGTGTGGAAGCATCCTCGTGTAGTGCAGATTCAAGTTTGTTAAAATCATGGTTCCCAGGTGTAAGGTGGGACCACAAATGGGGGGGGGGGTGGTTGTTCAAAGCTTTACATTGGAATATATAGAGTCAAAATTTAAAATTCATCTCACTGCCAGAAATAATCAGCCAGGAAAGCTGAAACTTTTATGGAAGCATCTTTATGTAGTGTAGATAGTGTAGGAGCAAAACTTTACATTGGATTATAAAAATAGAATTTTTTTTTAAAATATCGTTACATAGGATTATAAAAATACAAAAACTTTAAAATATCTTTTTCTAATAACCACTTGCTTTGAAAAGCTGTAACTTTACTGAAAGCAACCTCAGATAATGTAGATTTAAATTCTTTCAAATCAAAATCTTGAGGAGTAGGGTGGGGCCACATGGGGATTCAAATTTAACATGAAAATTCACAAAATATGAAATGTTATAATGAATGGTTTAACCTAAATGGAAAAAAATGGAATTTTATTTATACAGGATCTACTTGTATTATAATACATTGTTCAGATAGTTTGAAATATGACTCTGTTAAGCTGATTTTATCATACCGTTTGTTGCTCAGGTGAGTGATGTGGCCCATGGGCCTCTTGTGTTATATTTCCATACAGTTTTTTGGGAGTTGATTTTAATCAATTTTCCTATGCAGTTACTCAGACAAACCGAAAGTGAAACAGTGTTTGGACCTCAGCACAAATTATTGCTGCTGACAATTGATGAATTCGATGTAATGTATGCTAAAGCATTGTTTTTCAAGGAAACTTATTTATAAATACCTTGAAAATAGTCAGATTTTAAATGGTAAGAACAAGTTAAATATTTTTTGTAGTCGTATGTATTCCTACGCTAGATTTTAATATAGTCTCGTTCATCTCCACGCTCGGCTGCTTCCGTAAATCCCTGTCAGAGATTTACCGTGTCAGCCGAGCGTTTGGTTGAACGAGACTAAAGTTAAATATTGCTTGAATCCATACAATTTTCGAGAAATATTTCTATTACTGATACATAGTTTGATTTATTTAATTCTATCTTTACGTATTATTTAACATTATTCATATGGGGGTTTACGACATTTTTGTGGAAAACATCCAAAAATTCATATTATAAAAATGTGCGGAATTCAAATTAGAAAATACATGTACTTGTCATGCAAAATAAAATATTATTGATTTTAAAATAAATAAACATCGACAAAATCATCTCCTGTCAGTTCTTCAGTACTTTGATTGTTACATATTGTTTGGAAAAAAGTTTGACACTGATGTGTGGCTGTATCAAAGTCAACTAGCAATCAAAGTACTGAAAGTACTGAGAGTCATCTCTTTTTGTGCAGTTTCATATCAGAACCTTCAGTACTTTTGAGTTTTTTTGTGTAAAGGATACAATCCTTTCTATTAAATTTTCTCATTTTTCATCTCATTTCTTAAAAACCATCATTACTCTTAAGTGACTCATCTGTGTACATCATGCATGAAGTTTATTTACAGAATTACAGAGTGACAAAAATATTCTATTGTTTAAGTTTGATCATGTGCATATCATTAACAGTGATACTGTTTTTTCTGCAGTGGCATTTAAGGACGGTAGAAAAATGGCAGCAAACACTGGACTCAGTACCTACCGTAATCCTGATGGAAGCCAAGCTCTCGTCCACCAAGCCACCATCACTACAGCTCACGGTCTGTCAAGCGTTTGTTTAAATCCATGAATGCATTAGAAATACATTAACTTTGATATCCCTTTTGATCTTTTTTTAATAGTAATTTCCCAAAATAAATCTAAATTGACATTGAAATGCATTACCTTTTTAGCTCACCTGAGCTGAAAGCTCAAGTGAGCTATTCTGATCACATTTTGTCCGTCTGTTTGTTTGTCTGTCCGTCTGTGTGTATGTCTGTCTGTCCGTCTGTAAACTTTTCACATTTTGAACTTCTTCTCTAAAACCACTTAACCAAATTCAACCAAATTTGGCTCAAAGCATTCTTATGGAAAGATGAATATAAATTGCAGAAATGAAAGAAAAATTTTCATTGAAAGCGGAAAAACCTCAAAACTGTAAAAAAAAAAAAAAAAGGGGGGGGGGTGCATTTTTAAAAATCTTCTTCTCAAGACCTACTAAGGCAAATTCAATGTAATTTAGCATGAATAATCCTTATGGGAAGGAAAATATGAATTGCAAAAATTATGGGCTAATTCTGTTTCAAATCTGAGTTATTACAAAAGTAATAAGAAAGAAAAGGCGTGTTTCAAGCAATTTATAGCATCCATGAGTCTTGGTAAAATGGGTAGGCATGACCGGGCCAGGGCAAAACAAAAGATTGACAGTTATTAATCTGCAAATCTCATTAAAATTTCAAGATATTTACTGACCAGTATATTTGTATTCGCTGTAAACATTGCTGCAAAATAATGCGTAATTGGAATTGACGATTGCCGATCTGCCCGGCTTTTATTTTGCCCCGGCCCGGGTTTGCTTATCCATTTTACCAAGACTCGTATTCCATACTTCTAAAACGAGGTTCTTTGTTTAAAGCAGCCATGACACTATATGATAAACGGGTCGATCTGATAATGATGAATTTGTTTGTTGTGCAACAGATCCTGTACAAAGGGAATCTTTGAAACATGCAAAATACATTGGTGCCGATTTTGTGAAGTAAATTGAGGCTAAATATTTCAATGCGTTGACAGTTTTCACATATGACGGTGTTGTTAGCTTGTTGTGATTTTCGTTTCGTTTTCATTTATGCTTTGCGTTAACCTGGGAACTGTGTCTTGTATTTCCTGATTTTTACGTATCAAATCAAACAGAGATTTCGGTAAATCAAACAGTTTACTGTTTACCTGCGCAAATTAAGCAACATCTGATGTATTAAGAAAGAACTAAAATGCAATTCATTTAGGCTTTCGGTAATTTGGTATCATCTTTTGCGTAATGGTAGAATAATGCAATATGTTTTGTTGAGATGCTCAGCATTTTCTCGAGTTTATTCAGTTTGAATAGAGTTTAATATCGCTGACGGAAATATGTAGGTATATACATGTATATGATTCATTTTGAAAAATAAATTGTGTTCTTTATTTGTTATAGTTAATGTTTCTTGTGTTTAATTGTTTACAATTTCTATATACTTACCATATTTGAGTGTTAAGCTTCGAATTATAAGCAAGATACAGAGATTTGCTCACAATTCTATGTTTGTACACAGATCTGAGGCCATTCATTTTTTTCCATTTTAAATGCGGAATAGGACATACCAAGTTAAAAATCTTAAGCTGAATGTAATAAACTCATGTGAACAAAATATGACTCAAACCTAGCAAAATTTTGAGCTCATCTTGCTTATAATTCTACGATTGACGCTGAAATTTTGGTTGATCATTAGAAATTCTATATGAATGAGAGTATGATAAATACTTGTACACAAAAAAAAAAATAAAGAATGATTTGCTGTATATAACTACTCTCTGGGGCCCCCTCTTTATACAATGAATAATGTGAAATGTGAGTAAATAAAAACGACATCGTTAAAACAGTTTCCATAGTTCTGACACATTTCTGTTGCGGGGATAAAAGAATTATCCCTATTCCTAAGAAAATATTACAGCGGAAAATTATCCTGGTTTGTAGCCATTTGTTATTTTTGAATAAAAATTAAAATAATGGGTGGGCCATAGTAAATTAGAGTGATGTGCCTGTCAATACGGTAACATTGATTTTTATAGCTCTTTAACATGTCACATGACAACATTTTTCATTCCAGTGTATTCATCAATCAAGTGTGAGTAAAGTTATAAAAGTCATGAGTTTACGCAAGGTAAACAACAGTCATTTAATTATAATGGAGAAGACAAATTAAATTGTTGAATATTTTTAATTTGAGAAATTGAGCGCATTGAGGTGCAATTTTCTTCTTCACATATATACATGTAGGATTTTTTTGATAAAATACAGTCAATAACTATTATATTTAAAAAAAAAATACAATAACTACTAGAAAGTAGTTGAGGAAGAAAATGTACCTATATGCTCTCATATATTTTGATCGCTTTATTAAGTGGGGGGGGGGGGGGCAGAACGAAAATACAGGGAATTAGAAGTTATATAACAGTGTACCCCTACCAAATATTTAGTTCTATATCTTGCGTAGGATTTTCTTATTCTGTGTAAAAAGAGTATTTCATGAAGGTACAATGTCAAAGATTACGTGTATGCAAAAATAAGTGTAAAATTGGAATACTTTACAATATTTATTTTTTTGTTATTCTACCGAGGGCCATATACCACAATATCTTTTGAATGCTCATTGTTGCTCAGGTGAGCGATGTGGCCCTATGGGCCTCTTGTTTACAGTACAAACTCTGAAGTAACTATATTTGTTTGAAGTTTTAAACCCATTATTTCCCATGGGTTTTCTGTCCTATTAGACGGACTTAACTATACCATTCTAAAATGTACTCTTGAATAAATTTGAATTAATAAATTTGTAAAAGCTAGCTGTTTTCAGTCGATTTTGTACATGTATTTGTACTTAGAATCTGCAGTTATCAAACCTTTTGTATGAAAATAATTTTTTCTTCTTTTTTATATTTTCAGAATTTGGTGAGTATATCTGTTAAATCTTTTTATCACTAAAACTAAATAAAATACACAGCAAAATGTAATATCTTTACAGTATCATTCTGTTGTAGCCTAATACACAGATTTTATGGCTTAATTGTAAAATTTGTAGGTCATAATTGGGGGAGTGAACATGACCCGGACACTGATAACTGCGCCCCCTCCACTTCAGACGGTGGCCGCTTTATCATGTATCCTTCCGCCGTCTCTGGATACGAAAAAAATAATCAGGTAGATCAGACTTGTTGAACATTTCACACTTCTACACTCCATTTCTCTAATGCATCCACATTTCCTCTGTCTTCTTTTTCCCATGTCAATTCGTTTGATCTATTCTACTCCAACTGAAGCAATCAAAGAAAATGTATTGTTTGCAAAATGTATGACATTGTACTATATTTTTTTTTTTAGCTCTTTTCGCCATGTAGTAAACAGTACATTTACAAAGTTGTAATGATGAAAGGATATGACTGCTTTAAAGGTAAACTATGTTAGATGTATGTGTTTTATTCTTTGCTGAGCAGCATTTGTATGTTAACATACATGTACATTGTTTGAACAAAAAAGCGTGGCATATTGGTTTGCGCTTGTCATTTTATCTGCCATTATTTGGTTGATTGGTTATTACAATTGAATAAATGACGCATAGTGATTTTGAGGGATAGAGGTAACAAGAGAAAATTAAAACTACTCATTCTGATATAACGTGTTTAACTAGTCTGTCATTCAAAAGGTGCCCATAGTCTGAGGTTTGAGCAGGAACCTGACATTTATTCATTAAATGCAGCAACATCTGTCCGACTGTGTACAGGACTGTATATTTCTGTTGAAACACCATCAATTTCAAAAAGAGCAGACCTCTGATAAAAAAACCACTTTCCAATTTTGACAGTCTATGAATATTTGTAAGCTTCTAATAGCAAATCAGAAAGAAAGTACACACTATTTGTTTTGATGAGCAAACTAGGTAGCTACATCCCACAGAAAGTCCAAGGTCTATTTGCTTTTTATTAATTTTTCATAACATCATATAAAGAGGCATCAGACTCAGGACAGGGCTTATGTGGTAATGGCCGTCTGGACAAGAATGAAGAATGTGATGCTGGCTACACAGGCGACAAATGCTGTAATGAAAAGTGCGAGTTCAGGGTCAAAGTTCGAGGTCAAATTCAATGCAGGTAAGATTCATTATACAGGTACTTAACAGTGATGTTTGAAAATCATTCATTCAATAGATTTTACTTTGTTTTGCAAGTATCTTTGTTGAATATTGAATTATTGCATGTTTATAAGATTTATACTTACCGAGATGTTCTTCTGACTTTTCAGCCCCATGAACTATGCTTGCTGTGTGAATTGTACTGTTGCACCGCCCGGTTTTCAGTGCTTAGACCAGTTTGACGACAACTTTGATTGCAAGGGGAAATCCCATTGCAAGTATCCTTAGCAACGCAAGTCATTCGTTTTCTTGTATTTTTAGTGAACGTACTTTAAAAAAGAGGCATACATGTATTTCCTTTTAATGTAAAGGGTTTAAGAAGGTGTTTGGGACAAAATTACCTTTGTAATGCAACATTGGTAACAAGTGCTTGTTGCATTAAATGCCATTGTTGGTTTCAATATCCGTTACCTTATCCTTGACCCTAATCAGTGGAGGCCTTACCTGTCCAAAAGCCACTTTTAAAGTCGACAATACCTCCTGTCTAAATGGGTGAGTTTACATCTACTCCAATTTTACATCATGTCATTGATTGCTATCTAACATTATCCATGCCATTGATTGCTACCTTTGTTTTACATGTCATTTATTGCTACCTTTATTCGTTATACATGTTGTTGATTGTTGCTTTCATTTGTTTTACATGACATCATTGCAACCTTTATTTCACATGTTATTGGTTGCTACTTTTATTGCACTTTTCATTGATTGCTACCTTCATTCTACATCATTTCATTGATTGCTACCTTCGTTCTACATCATGCCCTTGGTAGCTACCTTCATTTTCACGTTGCATTGGTTGCTACTTTCATTGTACATTACATTAATTGCTACCTACGTTCTTCATAATTACATTGATTACTACCTTCATCTTTACTTACCATGGATTGCTACTTTAGTCTTACATGCATTGATTGCTACCTTTTTTAACATGTCATTAATTGTTACCTTCATTTAAGATGTCATTGACTGTTAGGTGAACATGTGGTCAATGATTTATCGTTCTTTTTTTAGCATGTCATTGATTGCTACCTTCATTTTACATGTCATTGATTGTTAGTTTAACATGTGGTCAATGATTTATCGCTTTCCTTTGTAACAAGTCATTGATTGCTACCTTCATTTGACGGGTCATTTATTGATACTTTTAATCTACATCATGTCATTGATTGTTATCTTCATTTTACGTGCCAATGATTGCTAGTTTAGTTTTACACATCATTGATTGCTACGTTCAAACTACAATTGTCATTGATTGCTACTTTCATTTTACATGTCTTTGATTCCCACCTTCATTTAACATGCTTTGAGTCCTTCATCTTTACCTTCATTTTACATGTCATTGGATGCTACCTTCAAATTACCTGTCATTAGTTGCCACCTTCATTTACATGTTCTGATTTCACTTTCATCTAATGTCATTTTTTCAAATAACATGTTGATTGCTACGATCTTGTCACATGTCATTGATTGCTACCTTCATTTACATGTCGTTTGATTTGTCAGTGATTGTTTCTTTCGTTTAACTTGCCATCGTTTGCTACTTTCATTATATGTCATTGATTGCTACCTTCCTTTGCATATCGTTGAATACTACCTTCATTTGACTTGTTATGGTTGCTATTTTCGTTTATCATGCCATTGTTTGCTACTTTCATTATTTATGACATTGTTTGCTACCCTCGTTTTTCATGTCATGGATTGCTACTTTATTTTTTACACGTCATTGATTGCTACCTTTGTTTAACCCGTCATTGCAATTGATCGCTACCTTCATTACACATGTCCTGGAAAGCTAGTTTGTTTATTGCAAATCTCGCTTGTAAGTATACACTACTGCCGATATAGCATTGCTTTTCTAATTGGCACTAATAAGACACTTTCTAATTGATGTATATTTCAAAGATTCTGATTGCCGCCCATTTATCAAATTCATGAAGACTAACACGTAGAAAAAACACAGGATCAAGAAAACTTAAAATAAAGTTGTGCTTGTTAGTTAAAAATACATGTTTAAACGATGTTAGTGATAACCCCCCCCCCCCCCAATAAAAAAAAGTTTTCTAAAAGCAGGGAAGGGCGCATATATTTAAAGACCGCACAGATTGTTCTTCGCGCATCGAATGAAGTTATCAGTTTTTGTGAAGAAATTCGTCGGAAACTTTTTAGTGAACAAATATATTTTATGTTACCATTCACAATGTACCATATGTGGAATATCGCATGAATTGAATCTGTCGGCAATAGTGCTAATTTTTGCCTCACAAAAAAGCTTGATTCAAAATGCAGATCAATTCTGGTTGACATGCCGTGAAATTAGACGTGTTACACTATTTCTATATCCCTTCTCCTTTTTACTTTCAATAAATCAGTACTGAACATCTTTGAAACATCGCCATTACCTCCATTGAATAAAGAAGTGTGGTTTGTATGCATGTAAACCTGTGTAAAATAGCGACCCAATCTGCACGTGCATTTAACAATCCGAGGTGGGTAATTAAAGCGACAATCCGTCAACATCAATATTATATTCTTTTTCTGATGAATTTTGAGGTAAATTAATATTCCTACAGACAGAGTAAGTTACAAAATACGGTTTATCACAGATTATACTAAAATTGCGCCTTAAATTACAAATCGTGCAGGATTTAAGGCACACACATTTGTAAAAGTGAGTGTGCCATTGATCGATTGGTGTTATATAAAACGCAATTTCTGTAATATTTATTGTCAGTCTCTGTTGTGATTTTCGTGGAATAAGATAAAACAAAATAACTACTGCCTCAAATTCAATTGATATGTTAAAAATGGTTGAATTTATCAAGGAAGCACAATGCTGAAAAATGAAATTGGGAACATGTTTAATATATTGATGGAGAGCGATGTGTTTTTGTTAACACCATAAAAACAAGAGTTGATTAATGGAGAACTCGGGATGATTTATTAAATATTTTGCAGTCCTGATAGAAACTTTTAATTTTAACGTCAAAGTGGCACTTAGGAAATAAAATATCATTATCGCGTAAAAGTGGTCGGGTACCAAATCGGCATATTAAAACGCTTCTATATTTAAACTGCAACCTGTGATTCGTTTAAATTGTACATCAAATAGACTGTCGTGATTCAACGCTTTGCTATATCAACCGAAGCATATAGTATCAAGTGGGATTTTTGCAATAACATGTCATTGCAATTGATTGCTAACGTCATTATACATGTCAGTGATTGCTACCATCAATTAACATGTCATTGATTGCTATCTGTAGTTTACACATCATTGAATGCTACCTTTGTTTCTTGTTATTGTTATTTTAGAAAACACAATTAAATATTAATAAATAGTTCCTTTTAAAATGTTTCAATTAATTTCTATCAAGTATTAGTACAATAATAATTATTGTATTTAAAAAAGGAAAACACACCAAAGGCCGTTAGCTGTGTTGATTGGTGTGGTTCTCATTGTAGATATGGGAAATGTAAAAATGGACAATGTTTGGACCCATGTAAAGATGTGGGCAGATATCCATGTCTCTGTTCAGGTGAATATACATTATTTGTTTTATTAGGGTCCCGCTCTGCGTGATCAGTCTGTCCGTCTGTCCACCAATTCGTCCGTCCTTCCGTCCAATACCCTGGTCTAAAAAATTTGATGTTGACCTGAATGAAAGTCAATGCTCAGTTATACCCAATTAATAATTATAAAATATTCACCAGTTCATAATAAAGTAAAATTGAAATTAAATATACTTTAAGGTCAAATGAGTGACGCAGGTAACCTATTCCCATTGGTATTTCGTCGCCTATAAC
Source organism: Magallana gigas (assembly GCF_963853765.1). Classification (NCBI taxonomy): domain Eukaryota; kingdom Metazoa; phylum Mollusca; class Bivalvia; order Ostreida; family Ostreidae; genus Magallana; species Magallana gigas. The sequence goes on from NC_088860.1 coordinate 35,783,792, forward strand.
AAGAATGATATATTTCTAAATTCTTGAATATCGTTACCATTTTTTATTTGAAGCCTTTCTAATATAAGAGAAATGAAAACATAAATTTTATGACCTTACCTACACTGGGTTCACATGAGAGGAGCCAAATTTGCAAACAAAAGGCCAAATCTTCTTCTCTACTCCATAACTTGTGGGACTAACTAAATTCGTGGTTATGAGATTCATGAAGCCTTCTACCAAAGTTGTTAATTTCATGGTCCTTCGGTCAGGGATTGAGACCCCATGGCTAGGACAATAATATCCATATAGTGAACATGTGTTTAATCTTAGAAAATACAATTTTCGTCACCCATAATAATTTGTAAAGAACTAAATTCATGCATATGGTCATGATGTCGTAAAACCCACTACTTAAATGGTAAAATTCACGGTCTCTGGATATTGGGTTCAGGCACTTAGGCGGGGCCATTATGAATATGAAGTGAACATGTATTTAATCTCAGAAAATCTTCTGTACTTCCATAATAGGAGAGGAAAAACTTAATGAATGCATGGTTATGATGTCAATGAACATTTTAACTACCTTTCTTTTACCTATATAGCTGTATTATTCAAGTGAATGTCAAAATCTGTTAATATTCTGAACTGATTCTTCACCTGCCCAGGAAATACCTTAAGTACATGTATATCATAAGTTTTCCATTTCAATCTATATTGCTTGCATGAACTATATATACATGTATATATTAAAGAGAACGTAGCTGTTTTACATAATAAATAATGATGATTAAAACAACTTTTTTTAAGTTGTTATTTTTTGTCATTAGCTTTAAATCTTTGATATGTCTATAGACATTTTTTAAGGTTAATGAATGCAAATGAACATATAATGTCTTTTAAAACTACAAATCTCGTTTGTAGTCAAATGATGTCATTGTTGTATCTCAATCCCAACCTATCAAGAATACAATGGACTTATTCCTTGTTGCTTAAATCAAGGCCAGCTCAAGGTTATAATATAATTTAGGCATCTTAAAGGTTTATCAAAGAACCAGAAAAATTATTACTGTTAATACAAATACCTTTTTGTTTAGATTGGATTTATATTGATTTGTTTTACTACACAGGGGATGATGCATGTAAAACATGCTGCTACAAACTCAATACACAGCTTTGTGAGCCTTTATCAGAGAAAATTCTGGAGGATGGGAGACCATGCTACAATGGATTTTGTAAACAAGTAGGTTCACCAGATTCGATAAGTTAGAATGTGTTGTAGTACATACTTGTACTTTACTTTAACTTTGTGCAAGTAGCTAAGTTCGACTTATAAAATAAAAAGATAGAATAAATCAAACTGTATAACAGGTGTGTCACAATTAACCCAAAGTAACTGTAAGTCATTGGCCTCATGTTGGAATTGTATAGCTTAACATCTTACAGATTTTGGATCAATGTCATCAAAACTTGGCGGATGTAGTGTGGTTATGTGACCTGCACTTTTAATAGGTCCCTGTGGAATATTTTAGGAATCTAATATGTATTCCTTCTCAAATTGTGTCCAAATCACGATTAGGAAAAGGTGTGTTCAGGCTCAAAAGTATGTTACTATAGTGGCCTCTTGATTATTTACACAAAATGTATTTTCTTAAGGAATAAAAAATCATCCCTTGACCATTATGAGGTGATAATTTTTTTCGGGGCATGGCCAAATTCAATAAATCCTGAAGGGCCTCATGATAGATATGACCACACTCCGACTGAAATTATTACCTCATAATATTCAAAGAATGAATCATCCTTATAACTTATATTTATATAGTTTTTAGCAGTGGTAGGTCTGGATTAAATATTTGAATCTTGACTTTTTTATGTGATTTCCATGTCATTATGCAAACCTTCTTGCGTCCCCCAACTATACGTCATTTGAATTTAATGGATTGTAAATACAAAATCGAGTAGTGTTATCATAAACAAAGACACTGTATTAAGTAAATATAATTATATAACATATCCAATGAATGTTTTGCATACTGTTAGACTGTACCATATATTCTATATGCAACTTGCTGACGAGTCTTGGGTGGAAGTTGTGCCATATGATTCAAAAGTAGATTTCATTGACCTACTCAAATTTTGTAGTTTAAAATCTAAGCATCAAACTGCTGTAAGCCAACTTTTATTGGCGATTTCCCGATTTACCTGTGTTTTAACTAATTCGTGACGGCTTATTTTAGCGAACAAAACGAGATTATCTTGACAGTAACATAGCAAAGTCATCGCTAAATTTTCTCGCACGCAAATAAAAGTTAGTTTACCGTAAACTTGAAACTTGATAAGGATTAATCTATATCTAAAGTTTTATGTATAAATTTAAAGCAGACTTATCTGTATTATTTAACTTTTGTAGAAAACACAGATATTTTTATGTTAATATGTATAATGTTTGAAAACAATGTGGATTTGCTAGATGCATACCAGCAAAATACCAACACAACACATTCTTATTGCCCGATACATACGAGTCAAATGAGTTAATAGTTTTTTTTGTTTTCACTTATTCATTAGTTGCTATTGTACATTCACCTGCATTTGGATCAAATGGGTCCGGTAACCTTCTATACCAGGTGCCCTTTTCCAATCAGTTTGGGCATTGAAGTTAAACATTAATTTTGATATATTTTGATAATTGATGAATGTCTTTTTTCGAATTACTACACAAAGTCTTTACTGATTTAGGGGAGATGTAGAAAATCAGAGTCCAAACTGGTGCAAAGGCTGTATTCCATAATTCAGTCTTTGAGTATTGACTTTGTGGGTAAGTAATGTTGATTTGGCTCTGTAATCCTCATTTTATTGGACGAATCATTTATATCTTGATATCTCTATAGGAACATGGTTTCAAAAAAACAAAGCATTGTAAATGATGGTTTAATTCTTAAGTCAGTTTATGTATTTTTCTTTTGAACAAAAAATAAAATAAGTTGTAATTGTTTAAAAAAAATGTGATTGTGCTCAGTGACGTACCTCAGTACATATTTTTGTCTGGCCCTGCTGTCACCAAGTTTCCTCAAGTGAATATTCAACCTTAAGTCTGAGTTTTTAACCTCAAATACATGTACATTTGTTTTGGAGTATTTCAGTTGATGACTGAGTTGAAGAATTAAAAATTTGGTGACGGTAGCATATGTTTTTTTTTTACCAAAAAAAAATCACATCCAAAGTTTTTCTTTGAAGCAATGTTTTTAAATGATGAAATTTTTTGCTTTCTTTGCTAAATGTATTATTTACATCTAAATTCACTTTTTATTTTGAGAAGCAATTTCAGTGTTTCTATATCTCATAGTTTCTCTTTTATATGTGTTGCTGTGGAATATTATATTAGAAGAAATATTTGTAAAATGGGGTTGGGATTAACTTGCATGTGAAAACGTGAGCACGGAAAACAAAGAAAACAGGTGGAAATCTCAAGAAAAAGGCGACAATGCATCAATTGCTTTACCACTTTTACTCCAGAACTGTTGATGATTCACGCTAATACAAAACCCGTCAACAACATAACTAACCAGATTTGTTTGAATTCTTGATATATCTTATGAAATCTTCCCTTGTTTTTGTTAATATTTAATAATCAGCAAAAACTTTAAAGCGTTTTTGATAAATTAAACTGACTTTAATGACAAAGTTTAACCACGCGTAGTATTTGGATAGAACCGATTTGTCCAAAATGTTTAAGGGAAATAATTATTTTTGAGATGGTTCATTAATTAAGACAGGCGTTTTTTCAGCTGAGTTTATGAAGAACAACATTGTGTGGACAGTGCTTATATTGGCGACCCCATTGTGGATTGTGGGTATTGTAATCATTAATAAATTGGTAAGTTTTCATTTGAACAAGAACTGTCTGTATTATTAGGAATTGTCTGTATAATCCTCATACAACCCCAGATAAATATATATATATATATATAATTATATCGGGGGGGGGATTAAGGTCATATATGTCAAAATATATGTGCATATCCAGACATTTTTCCATGATTCCTGCGGTGGGAGAGATTTTTTTCTGCATGCAATGAGGTGAAGAAGGTTTATTTTTCCTTTGACTTAACTATACAAGTTTAAGGAACAATTTTTTAAAAAACCCAAAATGCAATATTTTTTGACAAGTTGAAATATTTATTTTATATAATTTTGTATTTTCATAGTTTTACAGCTTTAAAAAGCTGAAAGAAATTTTGTAATTTGCATAAAATTTAAATATATCTAATTCGATGAGTAAACAAACTCATTCATTCCTGTAATTATTTACACGAATTACTAATAAATATACGGCAAATACAGCATTGAATTTTTACATTTGTTATTGACAGGATAAGAAAAATGACATGAAATCAGAAGGAGTAGACGATAAGGTATATGTATATGTGTTTTGAATCAAATTCGATTAAGAAACAATATTTATTCCTAATTAATCTTTTTATCAATATAAGAATAGAGAAAAGATTTCCAATTAGTGAGAAATGAACAAGATGTTTGTAATTTCTAATCAATATTTTAATATATCATTTATTGTTAAAAAAAATTAAATTAATTGTAAGATAAAATTTTTATAAAGAAATTTTGATATGTGATAAATGTTCAACATATTAATGACTTTTAAACAATGTAAAATTTTATCATTTATTGACTATATTTTTTTTAATTGCAGGATGTAAGAATGAAAGCTTTGATAGCTGACGATGACAAAGTACTTCATGTCAGTCGACGTCCAAAACCTTTAGATTTTAGTACTTGAACAGTGAATCAAGATCATAACTATCGATTATTGTGATAAACATCCTCCTTCTGACAATTAAGGTTGTTTTACTGTGTGTGTGCGTGTGTGTGTGTGTGTGTGTGTGTGTGTGTGTGTGTGTGTGTGTGTGTGTGAGAGAGAGAGAGAGAGAAAGAGAGAGAGATATGTGCAATGAATGTTGACTTTTACATGTATCTGTTTAATACATGCTGCAATTTTTGCTTTCATAAAATCAACTGTTAATTGTATATAAATTGTTATAATGTAGGTTTTTTTATAGATATAACTAAGATATAAATAAGAAATACATTTTAGACATTAAAATTATTGTTGGCTTGGTAGTTTCGTTTTGATTGATATGGATAACCTGTTCTACATTTTACTCTGAAAACTAGTATTCACCCTCAGTGGGCAAAGTGGTGGCAACAATTTTTTTTTCTTTTAAGTACATTCATACAGAAAAGGTGATATGATAAAAAAATCCATGTTAGTAATCGTATCTATGCTTTATTAAACATCTCATTTTTAAGTCTCTTTTTTTATAAACAGTCTAAGCAATGCAAGGCAACCAATCATTACTCATTTTGCAAGGTGCATAGGGAATAAAATTGTTTTGCGCGTGTAAGTTAGTGGGTTGGTTTGTCGGACTGTAAACAAAGTAAAATCCATTCAAAACGGTTAAATTCTTTTATTTGACGGACTCCAAACATGATATATGTTTAATGACCCCTATTGATTTTGGGGTCTAAGGTCAAACTATTCCAGAAATCGAATAATAGACGGAGTGTACAATAAATAATATAAGAACCGTTTGTTGTGCTAAATTTAAACTTGATAGAGGGATACCCCTTAAAATGATGATAATCTGCTTTATTATGAGGTCACAAAATCATAGGTTACAACTACTCTGAATACAGGCAGAAATTAGGATATTGTCATTTCAATTCTAAAGTTTGATTATGAGGTCACTAGGTCATAGTTCAAGGGTCCAACTTACTCTGGATATAGGCGGATATTAGGATATTGTCAAAACTTGTGTTAAAACGAAATCATTGTTTTGATAAGATTGAAAGATATAATGTCTTCCATATGTTAAAATTGTTTGTAATGAAAAGTTAAATGTTACATTAGGATGTGGGATGTTGTGTGTGTGTGTGTGTTTGTGTGTGTGTGTGTGTGTGTGTTGAGAGAGAGAGAGAGAGAGAAAAGAAAGATATACAGATAAAGTGATGTTATAAAAAAATCCATGTAATTAATTGTATCTGTGCTCTATTAAACATCTCATTTTTAAGTTTTTTTTTTATAAACAGTCTAAGCAATGCGTGGCAACCAATCATTACTCATTATGCAAATTGCATAGGGAATAAACGTGTTTTGGGCATGTAGGCTGATCAGTTGGTGGGTCGGACTGTAAACAAAGTATTGTTCATTGAAAAAATTAAAGATCTTTCATTTGACGGACTCCAGCCATGGTACATGTTAGAAGACCCCTATTGATTTTGGGATCTTAAGTCAATCTAATCCAAAAATCGAATATAGACGGAGTGTTCAATGAATATCACAAGAACCGTTTGTTGTGTTTATTTTAAACTTGGTAGAGTGATGCCACCTAAAACAATGATGATTTGCCTGCTTATGAGGTCACAAAATCATAGATTACAACTAGACACTTGTTGCAAAAGCAACAAAAAGGTCTTCCGTTTTGATATACATGTATCAATTTAACTGTAAGACATTGCTTCTCTGACATAGAAAAAGAAGAGGATATGATAATTATTGTGAATGATATATCCAGACGTAACTTACATGTAAAACAACGAGAATGAAAAGAAATCAATTTTTGAAGTACTTTCTGTGACGACCAAAAGCAACGCCGATCTAAACAAAAACGTTAACCATTTGTACAATCATAAGTTAATCCTTCCTCAGAGTTTGGTTGTTTACCTTTCTGCCAAATCTAAGATCTCTTTGAAACAATTATTTTTGTCTCGGGACCGGAAACAGACAAACGGAAGTGATAAATAAAAACAAAAGCTGGTATTTCTCATACATTTGCTTAGCGTACATCACTGTTTATCAGGCTAGATGAAACACCCAATAAAATCAGTTAAACTTGTTAAAAACATGATTTGTTTGAACCCTTCCGGTAAGAACCGGTTCTTAAAGTTGACAGAATTAAACCCATTAAACACATCCCCAATCAAATTTCTATTAATCATGAGAGCTTCGTGTCTGAATCACTTACAATGACAAAAATCTCGCGGACATCAAATTTGTAAAGATGAAAGTTACACAGATATATTTGAGATATCTCACCGGAAGTAAAATTTTTTTGCTAATTTAACATTATATAGATGACATATGTAAGATTATATACTGATATTTTCTTTTTATGTAAAATGAATAATATTTGAAAAAAAAACCAAATTTTTGAAGTGCTTCCGGTGACGACCGGAAGTTACGCCAAACAATACAATATAGTGTAAACACATGTACATACATACTTCTATCATCCCACAAAGTTTGATTATTCAAGTTGTCACCGCTTTTAAGATCTCTAGGAATCAAGGTTTTTTGTTTCGGGACAGGAAACGGAAAAACGGAAGTGTTTGATGAAAATGAAAGTTAGTATTTCTTAACCATTACACAACAGGACTTTATTGGCTATCAATTTGTCTTACATTGTCAAACAAAAACAGTTAAACTCTTAACCAACTTGAATTGTTTGAACTCTTCGGGTGTGGACCGGAAGTGACGGTTGACAAAATGAGAGCGGTTAAACACATCTTCTATCAAATGTCTACCAGCCATGTAAGCTTTGTGTCTTGGTCACTTACAGTTTATGAGATCTCGCTGTAATAATAGTTGTTTTAAAAAGAGTACCTGAGATATTTGAGATATCTCACCGGAAGTAATTGTTTTTTGTGTATTAATCATCGGATAGATGACATATGAAATCGCTTATACTTATATTTCAATTTTGTGTTAAAGAAATAAAATGCGTAAAAACATAATTTTTGAAGTGCTTCCGGTGACGACCAGAAGTTACGACGAACAAAACAAAAAAGTTTAAACACATCTACAACTATAGGTCTATCATCCCTCAAAGTTTAGAGGTTCAAGTCTTTATCGTTTCTGAGATCTCATTGTCCATAGCTTTTTGTCGCGGGACAGGAAACGGACGACAGGAAGTGAATTTTGAAAAAATGAAAAAAACGCCTGGAGATATTATCATTTTCTATCAGTCCTAAAAATTTCAGGAAAATCCATCCAGCCATCTCTGAGAAATCGGGTTAAACTTTTAAAAAACTTGATTTGTTTGAACTCTTTCTGTGTGGACCGGAAGTGACGGTCGACAAAATAAAAACGGTTAAACACATCTTCTATCAAATGTCTATCATCCCTGTAAGTTTCGTGTCTTGATCACTTACAGTTTCTGAGATCTCGGGGTTCAAACATTTATTTTAAAAAAGGCTTCATGAGATATTTGAGATATCTCACCGGAAGTAGAATTTTTATGTCTATTAATCATCGGATAGATGACATATGTAAGCATTTATACTTTTATTTCAATTCTCCGAGAAATATATTAAATGCGTAAAAGCATAATTTTTGAAGAGCTTCCGGTGACGACCGGAAGCTACGACGAACAAAACAAAATAGTTTAAACACATCTACAACTATAGGTCTATCATCCCTCAAAGTTTGGAGGTTCAAGTCTTTATCGTTTCTGAGATCTCATTGTCCATAGCTTTTTGTCGCGGGACAGGAAACGGACGACAGGAAGTGAATTTTCAAAAAATGAAAAAAACGCCTAGAGATATTATCATTTTCTATCAGTCCTGAAAATTTCAAGAGAATCTATTCAGCCATCTCTGAGAAATCTTGTGGACAAAAAACGGACAAAAAAAAAATAATAATAAGAAACATTACAATCACTATAAGGTCTTCCGTTGGAAACGGAAGACCTTAACTATTCTGGATACAAGCAGAGATTAGGATATTGTCATTTCAATTCTAAAGTTTGATTTTAACTTGAGTTATTACGAAATCATTGTTTTGTGGCAGAGTGAAATTTAATGTCTTCCATGTGTTAAAATTGTTTCCAATGAAAATGTTACATAAGGATGTGGAATGTGTGTGTGTGTGTGTGTGTGTGTGTGTGTGTGTGTGTGTGTGTGTGTGTGTGTTAGAGAGAGAGAGAGAGAGAGAGAGAGAGAGAGAGAGAGAAGGAGAGAGATGCCTAACCAATAGCTTAATTTTTTAGCGACGATATTACAAAATGTAGTTTTTCTGATTCTCGGGGCATTTTTCTTGTTCAATAAACATGTGGTATAAATACGTAAGAACATACATTTTTTTCCATTAATTCCTTTCCTCATTTCACAAGACAAACCAATACGTTAAAAAATACATTTTCCCCATCAATTTATTACCTCAATTCACAAGACATACATGTTACAAGTAATATGGTTCTGCTAAATGTGAATTATTATTATTTACGTCGATAGCTGTAAATGCAGATATGAGACAATTATATATATATATATATATATATATATATATATATATATATATATATATATATATATATATATATATATATATTCATCCAATACAAAGAAGACGCCAACACTTATCGGCAGTGATAGGTATACTCATCAGAGGCTTTTCACTTATTCTATATGAGAGATATAAAGTCAACCATAATAAGACTATCTTTTGATTTTTTTTTTTGCCAAATTTCCTTCAGTTACTGTATTTAAAAGCTTTCAAACAAGGAATCCGAGGCTTTTCAAATGTTTGTTTTCAGCGTGAAGAATGCAGTAAAATCCTAAATTGCATATATATATATATATATATATATATATATATATATATATATATATATATATATATATATATATATATATATATGTGTGTGTGTGTGTGTGTGTGTGTGTGTGTGTGTGTGTGTGTGTGTGTGTTTTATTAAACAATTTGAATATAACTATAAAACAATTTACACTAGTTTTTAAATATCATTCTTGTCACTCTTACCACCTGACATGATACAAACAGAGAAAAATAGGAATCTGGGTCGTACAAATTATTTTGAATGATGTCTTTTTGCATAAAAAATACCACTGTGCAGTCTTGTTTATCAAAGCAATCAACGAAGGCGGGATTGACTTCCCACACGCAAGCCAGACTAGTGTCTGCGCCATTGTTGAGTAAAATATTTACAATTTTGTAACGTCTCCAAACAAAAGCAATTAATAAAATACTGACTCTATTATTCATACATAAATTAATGTATGCTCCATAATTCAGTAAAAGTAGTACAGTGGTAGTATGTCCGTTTTTACAAGCTATATAGAGAGGACTGGCTCCGTTATCTTGACATAAATTAATTTCTGCTCCATTACTCGGTAAAAGTTGTACAGTGCTATCATGCCCATCAAAACAAACTGCAGTAAGAGGACGGGTTCCGTCCTCCTCACATAAATTAATGTCTGCTCCATTACTCAGTAAAAGTTGTACAGTGCTATCATTTCCTATTTGACAAGCTATATAGAGAGAGCTGGCTCCGTTTTTCTTGTATAAATTAATGTCTGCTCCATTACTCAGTAAAAGTTGTACATTGCTATCATGTCCGTTTTGACAAGTTATAAAGAAAGGACTGGCTCCGTTTTTTTACATAAATTAATGTCTGCTCCATTACTCAGTAAAAGTTGTACAGTGCTATCATGTCCGTTTTGACAAGCTATATAGAGAGGACCGGCTCAGATTTCTTGCATAAATCAATGTCTGCTCTATTACTCAGTAAAAGTTGTACAGTGCTGTCATGTCCGTTTTGACAAGTTATAAAGAAAGGGCTACCTCCGTTTTTTTACATAAATTAATGTCTGCTCCATTACTCAGTAAAAGTTGTACAGTGCTATCATGTCCGTTTTGACAAGCTATAAAGAGAGGACTGGCTCCGTTCCCTTGACATAAATTAATGTCTGCTCCTTTACTTAGTAAAAGTTGTACAACGCTATTATGTCCGTTTTGACATGCTATATAGAGAGGACCGGCTCCGTTTTTCTTGCATGAATTAATGTCTGCTCCATTACTAAGTAAAAGTTGTACAGTGGTATCATGTCCGTTTCGACAAGCTATAAAGAGAGGACTGGTTCCGTCCTCCATGCATAAATTAATATCTGCTCCATTACTCAGTAAACGTTGTACAGTGGTATCATATCCGTTTCGACAAGCTATAAAGAGAGGACTGGCTCCGTTTTTCTTGCATGAATTAATGTCTGCTCCATTACTAAGTAAAAGTTGTACAGTGGTATCATGTCCGTTTCGACAAGCTATAAAGAGAGGACTGGCTCCGTCTTCTTGACATAAATTAATGTCTGCTCCATTACTAAGTAAAAGTTGTACAGTGCTATCATGTCCGTTTTGACAAGCTATAAAGAGAGCACTGGCTCCGTTCTTTTTACATAAATTAATGTCTGCTCCATTACTCAGTAAAAGTTGTACAGTGCTAATATGCCCGTCAAAACAAGCTGCAGTAAGAGGACTGGTTCCGTCCTCCATGCATAGCTGAATATCTGCTCCATTACTCAGTAAACGTTGTACAGTGCTATCATGTCCGTTTTGACAAGCTATATAGAGAGGACTGGCTTCGTTTTTCTTGCATGAATTAATGTCTGCTCCATTACTCAGTAAAAGTTGCACAACGCTATCATGTCCGTTTTGACAAGCTTTATAGAGAGGACTGGCTCCGTCTTCTTGACATAAATTAATGTCTGCTCCATTACTAAGTAAAAGTTGTACAGTGCGATCATGTCCGTTTTGACAAGCTATAAAGAGAGCACTGGCTCCGTTCTTTTTACATAAATTAATGTCTGCTCCATTACTCAGTAAAAGTTGTACAGTGCTATCATGCCCGTCAAAACAAGCTGCAGTAAGAGGACTGGTTCCGTCCTCCATGCATAGCTGAATATCTGCTCCATTACTCAGTAAACGTTGTACAGTGCTATCATGTCCGTTTCGACAAGCTATATAGAGAGGACTGGCTCCCTTTTTCTTGCATGAATTAATGTCTGCTCCATTACTCAGTAAAAGTTGTACAACGCTATTATGTCCGTTTTGACATGCTATATAGAGAGGACTGGCTCCGTTTTTCTTGCATGAATTAATGTCTGCTCCATTTTTAAGTAAAAGTTGTACAGTGGTATCATGTCCGTTTTGACAAGCTATATAGAGAAGACTGGCTTCGTTTTTCTTGCATGAATTAATGTCTGCTCCTTTACTTAGTAAAAGTTGTACAACGCTATTATGTCCGTTTTGACATGCTTTATAGAGAGGACCGGCTCCGTTTTTCTTGCATGAATTAATGTCTGCTCCATTATTAAGTAAAAGTTGTACAGTGGTATCACGTCCGTTTCGACAAGCTATATAGAGAGGACTGGTTCCGTCCTCCATGCATAGCTGAATATCTGCTCCATTACTCAGTAAACGTTGTACAGTGGTATCATGTCCGTTTTGACAAGCTATAAAGAGAGGACTGGCTCCGTTTTTCTTGCGTAATTGAATGTCTGCTCCATTACTCAGTAAAAGTTGCACAACGCTATCATGTCCGTTTTGACAAGATATATAGAGAGGACTGACTCCGTCTTCTTGACATAAATTAATGTCTGCTCCATTACTCAGTAAAAGTTGTACAGTGCTATCATGCCCGTCAAAACAAGCTGCAGTAAGAGGACTGGTTCCGTCCTCCATGCATAGCTGAATATCTGCTCCATTACTCAGTAAACGTTGTACAGTGCTATCATGTCCGTTTCGACAAGCTATATAGAGAGGACTGGCTCCGTTTTTCTTGCATGAATTAATGTCTGCTCCATTACTCAGTAAAAGTTGTACAACGCTATTATGTCCGTTTTGACATGCTTTATAGAGAGGACTGGCTCCGTTTTTCTTGCATGAATTAATGTCTGCTCCATTATTAAGTAAAAGTTGTACAGTGGTATCATGTCCGTTTCGACAAGCTATAAAGAGAGGACTGGTTCCGTCCTCCATGCATAGCTGAATATCTGCTCCATTACTCAGTAATAGTTTTACAGTGCTATCATTCCCTTTTTGACAAGCTAGTAAGAGAGGACTGGCTCCGTTTTTTTTACATAAATTAATGTCTGCTCCATTACTTAGTAAAAGTTGTACAGTTCTATCTCTTCGTTCTGCACCTGATTCTCTATGGTTATAGTCTCCGTTTTCAGTATTGTTACCAGCTGCTAACATAAGAGGCGTCCAACCATCGTAATGGTTAATCTTTTGATCGACCTGTACGCCTATCTTATTCAACTCAACAAATAATTCATAATTATGGAACACAGATACAATGTGAATAGGATAAAGTTTTCCCCATTTTTTTTTCAAAGATCCTTCTGCATGGTCTTTAAAAGCAGAAGAAAACAGTTCTATCGAACCATTGCAACACAGTGCAGGAATATATTCGATAAAATTAGTTTGCATTTTGTGTAGCTTTTTTAAGCAATATTGTGATAGCTGTGTATGACAAAATGCAATGAGAGCAAAAAGTGGCGATATTTTACTTTCTAAATTTAAAAAGTAAAGTTTAGTCAAAAGTAAATTTTTAGATGTCCGGTGAAGTTCCTGTTTATCAATTGTAACTTTCTTGGTTTCCAACAACATTTGTAGATATTCGGGATGATCTGCTATCTTTTTTTCCAGTACTCTAATTACTTTTTCATTCCTTAGACAAGGATTGAGTACGACATCTATCAGACGTTCTCCAAACAGTTCAGTAAAAAGTCTTTCTCCAAGATTTTCAATGTATTTATCATTCAGATAAATAGTGAACGAGTCGTCGTGTTTGTCAAAATTTCCTATTTTTACTCTTCTTTTGATGAAGCCGATGTCAGCGCATTCTACTATTTCTAAGGGATAATCTGTTCCAAACACGTGATTTGTAACTTCCATCACAAAATCATGATAAAAAGTATACGTTTCCTCAACTTTTTTGACATAAAAGTCTTTCATGGAGTTAAGAATGTCTCCAATATCCAAAGGTGGCGTGTTCTCTGGTAATCCACAAAGTTTTAACGTACGCTTAAATTTGTTTTCCGTGTCTTTATGTTTTAAATCACTTAAACAAAGATCATCGTTAAAAAGAACAAGGAGGGCCAAAGCACAATATTTACCCTTGTCTTTTTTTCTGAACCCTAGTATTTCCTCTTTCAGCACTGTTACAGGTTCTGTAAAAAATTCTATACCCTTATTTTTGCATTCCTCTTTGCTAGAATACAATTTACACAATAACGGGAAATACCTTTCTACTTTAACTATCTTAAGACGATCTTTGTCGGATAAATTCATATCGGACGTATATTTGTTCAAAATCTCCTGTTTTTCCTTAACAGATAATTTATATTTGTTCTCATCGATGTTTATGATATGTGATTTATTCATGAGATAACGTGTCACTCTAGCATCAAAAATAATGTGATTTCTACACGACATCACAATTTTTGATGTTTTCAAGTATAACTGTAATTCCTCCTCGTATGTTTGCCATGAATTATTCAAAATTTCATCAAAATACTCTTTTCCCAATGGATCATTAAAAACACAAATAGTTTTATCTTTTTGAAATTGCCTTGAATTATATTCATCCACGATTTCTTCTACCTTTTTTACCCGTTTTACGGTCCAGCCCTGTTCTCTGTATTTGAGCGCAATATGTTGAATGATGGCTGACTTTCCAGATCCTGAGTGACCAGCCACAATAACCAGGTTCCTGCTTTTAATTGATTTTTTTACTTCTTCACACGCCTTTGTTAAGATAAAACAGACTTCGTCTTGTTTCCATTGATCAAATATGGCCTTTTCAATTCGTGATTCTATAATGAAAAAAAATCGTTCTTGAGTTTATACTTGAAAAAAAGTAGATTCATGATAGTAGATAAATAAGATATCTATACAGAAACACACAGGTTTTAAGGCTAATCGAGTAAGATGAAAAAAGAGAGTTGAAAATGCGTTAATAAAACTATTTCCAAAACCGTGCCCTTTACGCCACGCTCTCTTTTAAACACATCTTCATTAGATTTTTCAGATGTAGATCAGATGAAGAGAATGCCTTTTACCGGGTTGGGAATTTTAGCCACACCTCCACCCAATATTCTTTTAAAATGGTTTTAAATGGTTTAATGCTACATGTATGTATATGGAATGTTTTCTCCTTTTTCGACATATTTTAGTCACAGTTTAAATCACGATGTTGTTTTGTCAGGTGCCCCCCCCCCCCCAAAAAAAAAAAAAATAAAAAAAAATAAAAAAAAAACAATTTTCTTGCGTGTGATTTCACCACTACGAATACTCTTCGTATTTGAAAGAAAAAATGCAGTTTGCAGTAATTGATTTTCGTGTTTTAAATACGCAATTTCTTATTTTACTCTGAATGAAAACAGGTCAATGTATTTACTCTTTAGTAGCTCACTCCACGTGCAAATGCAACGTTTTTGCGCGTTTATAAAGACATCGCTGATGCGCTATCCTAAGTATATTCTTAATCGTCGTGTGTTCAATGAAAAAATCTTTTTTGTACATCAAGAGTCTTTGTACAATGTAAAGCCATAAAATGTGAATCCGCCCCATTCACTAAAATCTACATGTATGTAAGGCAAAAGCGCAGGTCTTTGCAATTGCAAAAGTTAGAAGAGGTTGATCGCGCTTTTAGCATACGCTTTCGCCGAAATAAAGCGCTTTTGCAAACATCAAACCTTTTTTCAATATCATACAATATTAAGTTTAAATATATATATATATATATATATATATATATATATATATATATATATATATATATATATATATATATATATATATATATATATATATATATATATATATATATATATATAAACCATCAATTCCACTAATACCAGGTTAAAAGAGTCTTAATTATCAAGCTTACTCTACATGTACATGTTTAAAATCTTTTTTAAGAGATATATAGGAAAATAGTTAGTATGCATTTAAACGATTGGATATGTGAGTGTTTGAACTTTTTTAAACCAAAAAAAATCCGATTAAAATTATGTTCTACAAGCATCGTAGTACACATTTCATTACGGTTTATAAATTTTGGTTTAATTTAATCCAAAAACGATTGTTAAATATTATTGCATATGATCTTCTTAATGTGTCTCTTTTAAAATATCGATTTTCAAATATACATAATAGTAATATATACGTAAGAAATGCTTTTTTAAAGAACTATACCTTGAGTAGTAGATATTTTGTTTGACTTTTTTATCTCTTCTACATCCTCTGCAAGAATAATAATTAAATCTTTAAATGTATGGAATTTTTTTGGATTCGTTAATATATTTGCGTAATTAAAACTGTTTGCCAGTCATATGAATACGCTACCATTAATTATTCAATTCTTTGATCATTAAAGACCCCAATACCTTTTGCAAGAACTTGAGTCATGGTTCATTGTGACGTTTTAAACCAAAACATGAAATGTTTCTATTGCACGTTTATTTAATCAAATTATCCATTTGTTAAATTCACTTGTCTGTTACCGTTCATTTTTGTAAAACCATTCTGCAACTCTTCAAACCCCTTTGTAGTAATGAAGATAAAATCGTTATACATATTAAATTAAATTTGGATCCTTTTTGATACATTTGCCTAAAAAAACAGGACTTGTCATTTACATTTATCTGCAGCATTACTTTATTCAATTTTTAATTATGAAAGACCCAATTATTTTTTGAAAGAAGAGGGCCATGGGCCACGTCGCTAATCTGAACAACAGTTCATTTTATCATTATACCCGCACTTTCTAAACAAAGTTCGGGTAAATTGTTGTTACCCTGTTCCGTCCGTCCGTCCGTCTGTCCGTCCGTCCGTTTGTCCGTCCGTCCGTCCGTCCGTCTGTCTGTCTGTCACGTTTTACGTTCTCAAACTGCTCTTACATCTTATAAACCAGCAAACTGAACTCTTGGAGTTTGATTTGGGTTATCATGTTGTTTTGTAAAAAGGTTTCAAAAATTCTCTGTTAATCCTGGGGGTCAAATAATTGGAAAAAATGATGTTTTTTTTCACAAAAAAACCTTCTTCCTCGAACTCCTCCTACATTTTCAACAGTAGACAAATCATCTTTTGGAATATGATTTAGGGTATCCTATAGATGCGCAATAAGGTTTCGAAATTTTCAATTTTGTCCTGGGGGTCATTTAATGGCTGAAACATGACGTTTTTTTCTTCTAGATCTTCTAGAATATAATTTGGGGTGTCATATTGAGGCGTGATCAGGTTCCAGAATATTTTCTTTTATTAAGGGGATCAGTGGGCAACAAAAATGACATTTTTTTGCAAAAAATATATGGTTCCCAGAACTCCTCTAACAACTTTTGGAGTAGCTATGTCATCTCTTGGGATATAATTGGGGCTGTCCTATAGATGTGCAATACGGTTTTAAAAATTTGAATTTCATCCAGGGAGTCAAATAGTAGCAGAAAATTGACGTTTTTCACTAAAAAACCATAGATCCAACAGCTCCTCTTAAGATTTAATGGATAGACAATCATATCTTGGGATATGATACTGTTCTATAGATGGGCAGTCAGGTTTTAAAAATTTAAATTTCATCCAGGGAGTCAAAAAGTAGCAGAAAATTGACGTTTATCACTTAAAAAAAACATAGATCCTAGAACTCCTTTTATGATTTAATGGATAGACACATCATATCTTGGGATATGATAGGAACTGTTCCACAGATGTGCATTACGGTTTTGAAAAATTAAATTTAACCCTGAGGCCCATTACCTACCGGTACATACCTTTTGATACCCTTTAAGGATCAAGAATATATATGGTTAAGGGGTGGGGATCTCAACCGTTTTTGAGATATTCGTGCACTTCCTGTTCAAGGGGGGTCATGACCACCCCCGGGGCCCATGACCTACATACCGTTTGATGCCCCTTGACACAAGGAACAAGAATATATATAGTTTAAGGGTGGGGATCTCAACTGTTTTGAAAATATTAAGGGACTTGCTGTTTGAGGGGGTCAGGACCACCCACAGGGCCCATGACCTACATAACATTTGATGCGCCTTGACATCAGAAACATGAATATATATGGTTTAGGGGTCATATCTCTAACAGTTTCTGAGATATATGGGAATTTCAAATTCCTGGGGGGGGGGGGGGGTGGGGGTGGGGATGACCCCAGGGGTCAGATCTAATAAACCCTGTATATTGCCAGTAACAGCCAATATGTGATTATGAAAACCCTATATTATTATCTTTGTCCGTTTTCAAGTTACCATTTACAATAGAGTCTACGATTCTTCCTACTAGGTTCAATGTTAGACCCCACACCCTTTTGACACCCCCTCCCCCCCATCCCCGAAAAGTGGTTGTCTTACCCAAAATGAGAAAAATCAAACCAGGGTGCACATCTACATATGCAGGCCTATCATATCCTAGAGTATTGTACATTTCTGTTCAGCCATCTCTGAGAAACAAGTTCAGAGTGGGATAGAAAAAAAAGAAGATGAAGAATAATAATATATGTATTAAGAACCGTACAAAAACAATAAGTCTCCAAATTTCATTTGGGAGACTTAATAATAAAGTTGCTGTCCTTTAAAAAAGGACTACAATACGTGGACCATTTGCATGTGTTTCCAACGAAAACGTGAAAGCCTTTAGATTTTCAGAGATTCCACCGACTCTAGCCCTCTGCTTTTAACCACTAAATTTGTACGTTGTATTACGTATACATGTATGTATAGCCCTGACTTTTTATCTAAGAATTTAAAGGATTCATACTTCTAAAATAATTTTGATTTATCTATGAATGAAGTTTGGATGTATAGTATCAGGCATTCGGTGAATTCTACTTTTTGCGCACACATTACGATTCGCACTACTTTGTTAACTATGCAGTGACAGCTTTGTGTAAATTAAAAATTTCATATTTTGATGCATTTTTCTTGAGATTGAAACTTTTATAGTGACATAATTATTCAATCAAACTTAAATGCTGAAAAAAAATTTAATCGGGAAGTTCTCTAGCCTCGACCACTATAAATGTATATTTAAGTCACATGTGTATTCGGAAAACAACAAAACATTGCAAATTATGCTATTTGATGCTTGTTGTAGTTTCGGCATAACATTAACTTATTTCATAAAACTGATAGTTCATATCACATGCCAATCATTTCTTTTAAAGGAATACTTTGTTTCTGTACTGTTTACCGACAACTTTACAATTACATGTACAGCGCCTTTGAACTTATGTGTGCGTATGGCAACGAATCCGAATCCCGATCCAGATAAACGTGTTAATCTGGTTCCCTGAGCTACCCATTACGCACAGGAACCAAGCTAGCTCATGCGCAGGCTGAATTTTCCCCATAGCATCCGGTTTAACCTCGCTTATATATTTTCTGCGTGGACCTCAGGGTCCACGCAACTAGATGCTGTCATTAGGCAGTAATACTTGCACCAAGTGTTTGCCCCTAAAAAACACTGTTTTGTACCATTTTAATTAAAAATGAAGGCCACATGCAAGCTCCAGTAATACATTTAAAAATTATAATTTTCATAACTGAAGGATGAGATACCTTCCCATATGATAGTACACATGAGCAGCCCTTTATGTGCAATTTGGGGTTGAACTGTTTGCAGTGAATTTTCAGTTGATCAATAATCTTAACATTTCATGTCATTGAAAGTATAATGGTCTGTATAATTATTACAAACAAAATTAAAAATTAAATTAAGCCCCCTCCCTGTGGCGGTTGCCGGTTTCAGATTTGCTTCTGTGTACCTACATGTACATCATTGTGTGCACAGATTTAGAGAAGGGGTGGGAGTGAGGGGTCCAGACTCCCCCCCCCCCCATGAAAATTCATTTATATCAATTGTAAAATTACCAAAAATACACCTTGGACCCCAATGCTCTTACATACATGTAAACGCTCTAACCCATTGCGCTTCAATGTTAGGTAACATTATTTGGGGGGTAAATATTTAATTAATATTTAATATACTTTATTGTTTATCTCATTGGGAAGTATACATCACAATATGCAGGTGTCCTGCACCACCTTAAAGCTGTTATTTACCTCATAAAATAGTGCAAGTGGATTTGAAGAATAGGTCATAAAAATACATGCATGTTACAAATAACTGATCTTGTCTGACGTGACGTACTCAACACAGGTCTGCAGGTCTCATTATCGGGTACTAGTTTTACCCAGCTCTTCGATTGTATACATACATGTCATTACATACATGTCTGTGTTTTCCATAAGCAGTAAAGTATAGTTAAGATCAGTTAAAGGAATTCATTATTGTGTTTTAATTAGATTATCATTATGATGTTGACCAATATAGGTAAGCATAATACATGTAGTAGCAGTAGCACAATATAATGAGATGCCAGCATACATAAGTTCTACTTTCACTTTCTAAATGTGATCTCCCTTTGACAGCATTATGCACTGTATCATCATCTTTTAATATTTAAATAAGCTTATCATCGTTACCTATCCTATCGCATTTGTAAAGTTTCTGTCATTTTAGTTGCAAAGGTTATTTTTTTCATTTGTCAAACTTGCACTATTGAGTTGACCCCATATTGACCTTGTATAAACAACTTCGTATTAAATTTGTGTATTACATGTAAGTAAGTGTAGACACTTATCATTTTTATATGAGTTATAATAGGAAGGAAGGAGTATTTCTTTCTTAATGTATTATAATGCATCAAATACAATGTAGGTCATGACCTTATGGGACTGTTCTGACCCCACGGAAAATTGAATTAAGCAATTTCCAAAATGTTAATGTGCATCAGGAGAGAAAAGCAAACAACCGATGGTTTGAAATTTGCTACTATACACATGTAAGAATTTATTAAGAAGACTGAATCTTAGAACCAGGTTAGATTGGGGGGGGGGGGGTGAATATGGAATATAAACATTTATAATTTGAATCATTTATATATAACAGTTTATATTTGAGTTTGTTTGGGGGTGGGGGTTCCAAGTAATATATTTGACCATTTTTTAATGTAATTTAAAATAAGACTAAGCCATACTTAAGTCATGAACATGAATAGTATAGAACAAAACACAAACTAATACATGTACATGTATATATACATAGGAAGTATTACAAAACAGATGATTCATCTATATCTGGGTTCTTAAATTGAATCATATATCATGTACATATTATATTATTGTTTCTTTGTTCAAGGCAATTCAGATGGTATGTAGGTCATGATCCTAACTGCTCTTCCTGAAATTATCAAATATCATAAAAACCATTGAGATCCCTACCTTAATCCGAAGATATTATTCCTCCTTAGGTCATGGCGCATCAGATCATTATGGCATGTAAGTCAATACCCTAAGGGGTCATCCTGACCCCCTTAGAATCAGAAATTGTCAATTATCTTTAAATTATTGATGTTTGATGATCCTATCTCTATTTAATCTTTATTATCAAGTCTCCCGAATGAACTTGTTTTTGTTTTTGTACAGTTCTTAATACATATATTATTATTCTTCGTCTTCTTCTTTTTCTTCTTTCCCGCTCTGAACTTGTTTCTCAGAGATGGCTGAACAGAATTGTACAAAACTCTAGGATATGATAGGCCTGCATATTTAGTTGTGCACCCTGGTTTGATTTTTCTCATTTTGGGTTAGAAAACCCCTTTTCGGGGGGGGGGGGGGGGAGATGTCAAAAGGGTGTGGGGTCTAACATTGAACCTTGTAGGAAGAATCGTAGACTCTTTTGTAAATGGTAACTTGAAAACGGACAAAGATAATAATATAATCATATATTGACTGTTACTGGCAATTTATAGGGTTTATTAGATCTGAACCCTGGGGTCATCCCCACCCCCAGGAATTTGAAATTACCATATATCTCAGAAACTGTTATAATCATGACCCCTAAACCATATATATTCATGTTTCTGATGTCAAGGAGCATCAAATGTTATGTAGGTCATGGGCCCTGTGGGTGGTCCTGACCCCCTCAAACAGCTAGTCCCTTAATATCTTCAAAACAGTTGAGATCCCCAGCCTTAAACCATATATATTCTTGTTCCTTGTGTCAAAGGGCATCAAACATTATGTAGGGTTCTCTCCGGGTACTCCGGCTTCTTCCCACACCAATTACCCCCTCGCGCTAACATCCGTGCCAACGAGAGATATTAATATAAGTTGTAGAACTTGCTTATCAATCGTTGTAAAATAAATAAAGTTGAGTTTAAAAAAAAACATTATGTAGGTCATGGGCCCCGGAGGTGGTCATGACCCCCCTCGAACAGGAATTGAAGTGCACGAATATCTCAAAAACGGTTGAGATCCCCACCCCTTAACCATATATATTCTTGATCCTTAAAGGGCATTAAAAGGTATGTAGGTAAAGGGCCTCAGGGTTAAATTTATTTTTTCAAAACCGTAATGCACATCTATGGAACAGTTCCTATCATATCCCAAGATATGATGTGTCTATCCATTAAATCATAAAAGGAGTTCTAGGATCTATGTTTTTTTGAAGTGATAAACGTCAATTTTCTGCTCCTTTTTGACTCCCTGGATGAAATTTAAAATGTTTAAAACCTGACTGCCCATCTATAGAACAGTACCTATCATATCCCAAGATATGATTGTCTATCCATTAAATCATAAGAGAAGCTGTTGGATCTATGGTTTTTTAGTGATAAACGTCAATTTTCTGCTTCTATTTGACTCCCTGGATGAAATTCAAATTTTTAAAACCTTATTGCTCATCTATAGGACAGCCCCAATTATATCCCAAGAGATGACATAGCTACACCAAAAGTTGTAAGAGGAGTTCTGGGAACCAAACTTTTTTTGCAAAAAAACGTAATTTTTTGTTGCCCACTGATCCCCTTAATAAAAGAAAACATTCTGGAACCTGATCACGCCTCAATATGACACCCCGAATCATATTCTAGAAGATCATTTGGCTACTGCCAAAAGAAGATGACGTTTTTGAAACCAGTTTTTTGTAAAAAAAAAAAAAAACACGTCATTTTTCAGCCATTAAATGAACCCCAGGACAAAATTGAAAATTCCGAAACCTTATTGCGCATCTATAAGATACCCTAAAACATATTCCAAAAGATGATTTGTCTACTGTTGAAAATGTAGGAGGGGTTCGAGAAAGAAGGTTTTTGTGAAAAAACGTCATTTTTTACCAATTATTTGACCCCCAGGACTAACAGAAAATTTTTGAAACCTTTTTACAAAACAACATGATACCCCAAATCACACTCCAAGAGTTTAGTTTGCTGGTTTATAAAATGTAAGAGCAGTTTGAGAAAGTAAAACGTGACAGACGGACGGACAGACGGACGGACGGACATACGGACGGACGGACGGAACAGGGTAACAACAATATACCCGAACTTTCTTTAGAAAGTGCGGGTATAATTACATTTCACCTTGCATTATTGTTATATGCATCACTGTCATGTGTATTCGCCCATTTGGGGCAATTGTAAAGTCTCCAAATCATTAGGCTAGGAATTACCCACATGGATCAAACACTACTGTATAACATATGAATAAAGTAAAATACATTATTATTTCTAGTTCTAAAATGTCAGGGTGTCTCCAAGGGGGCATAATCTATATACAATTTTACGTGCAATGACACAAAGAGCAAAAATAAATTATATGGTTTAGGGATGAGGATCTCAGATCTTAGAAT
Source organism: Magallana gigas (assembly GCF_963853765.1). NCBI lineage: Eukaryota > Metazoa > Mollusca > Bivalvia > Ostreida > Ostreidae > Magallana > Magallana gigas. Next base: position 35,807,352 of record NC_088860.1, read on the forward strand.
TTAACAAAATGTACAGTGTATCGTATCATTTCCTAATTCATAAAGGTGGGGGGGGGGGTTAAAGACAACACCTGGGGGTCATTAATGTACTTTACACCATTTGATGCATCATAATGACATTAAAAGATGTTTTGTATTTTCCTGTTTCGTGGGGTCAGTACAGTCCCATAAGGTCATGACCTACATTGTATTTGATGCATTATAATACATTAAGAAAGAAATACTCCTTCCTTCCTATCATAACTCATATAAAAATAATAAGTGTCTACACTAACTTACATGTAATACACAAATTTAATAAGAAGTTGTTTATACAGGGTCAATACGGGGTCAACTCAATGGTGCAGTCTGACAAATGAAAAAAATAACTTTTGCAACTAAAATGACAGAAACTTTACAAATGCGATAGGATAGGTAACGATGATAAGCTTATTTAAATATCAAAAGATGATGATACAGTATGCTGTCAAAGGGAGATCACATCTAGAAAGTGAAAGTAGAACTTATATATGTATGCTGGCATCTCATTATATTGTGCTACTGCTACTACATGTATTATGCTTACCTAAATTGGTCAACATCATAAAGATAATCCAATTAAAACACAATAATGAATTCCTTTAGCTGATCTTAACGAATCCTTTTCTGCATACGGAAAACACAGACATGTATGTATGGGTGTTGCTAAAACGCGGAACGGAATGGAAAATATCATCACGTTTATCGCTTAAAAAGGGTATAGACTGGCCAGAAACGATTTACTTTGTATCTTTTATTTATATCTGATGAATGATTATCAACAAGTTGCTATCTTATTAATATTCATATGAATGTCTATCAATTATAGCATTGTATTCATTCGGCTTTAGTTGAGTACAAAACGGAAAAATCAAATGTATACGAATAATGTGAAACATTAACATGATTAAACGAGCAAATTAGCTACAACTTTTTAGCTCACCTGAGCTGAAAGCTCAAGTGAGCTATTCTGATCGCATTTTGTCCGTCGTCCGTCTGTCCGTCTGTCCGTCTGTAAACTTTTTACATTTCGAACTTCTTCTCTAAAACTGCTTATCCAATTTCAACCAAATTTGGCACAAAGCATCCTTATGGGAGGGCGAATATAAATTGCAAAAATAAAAGTCCGATCTATATTCCAAGCGGAGAAAACCTTGAAACTGTAGAAAAAGGGGGGTGCATTTTAAAAAATCTTCTCAAGAACTACCAATGCAAATTCAACGTAGTTTGGCATAAATTATCCTTATGGGAAGGAAAATACTAATTGCAAAAATTAAGGGGTAATTTTGTTTCAAATCTAAGTTATTACGAAATCAATAATAAAGGAAAGGCGTGTTTCAATCAGTTTTTAAATAGCTTCGGGCTCGGCATCGGGTAAAATGGGTAGGCAAGACTGGCAACAAAAGAGTAGCAGTTATTAATCTGCCAATCTCATTAAAATTTCAGGATATTTGATGGACTAGTATATTTGTATTCGCTGTAGATATATGCGTATTTGGAATTGACGATTGCCGATCTGCCCCGGCATTTATTTTGCCACGGCCCGGGTTTGCATACCCATTTTACCAAGACTCGTATTCCATACTTCTAAAACGAGGTTCTTTGTTTAAAGCAGCCATGACATTATACGAAAAAGGGTCGTTCTGACTATGATGAATTTGCTTGTTGTGCAACAGTTCGCGTATGAAGGGAAGTTTTGAAACATGAAAAATATATTGGTGCCGATTTTGTGAAGTAAATTGAGGCTAAATATTTCAATGCGTTGACAGTTTTCACACATGGCGTTGGTGTTAGCTTGTTCTGATTTTCGTTTCGTTTTCATTATTTATGCTTTGTAACCTGGAAACTATCGTCTGTATTTCGTGATTTTTAGGTATCAAATCAAACAGAGACTTCGGTAAATCAAACAGTTAACTGTTTACCTGCGCAAAATAAGCAAAATCTGATGTAGGGGTACTGAAATACAATTCATTCTATCGGTAATTCGGCGTTATCTTTTGCGTAATGGTAGATTAATGCAATAGGTTTTGTTGAGATGCTCGGCATTTTCTCTAGTTTATTCAGTTTAAATAGAGTTTGATATGGCTTACGGAAATATGTAGGTATATAAATGTATATATATGATTCATTTCGAAAAAATAAATTGTGTTCTTTATTTGTTATACATGTAGTGCATGTTTCTTGGGTTTAATTGTTTACAATTTCTATTTACTAACCATATTTGAGTGTTAAGCTTCGAATTATAAGCAAGATACAAAGATTTGCTCACAATTCTATATTTGTACACAGATCTTAAAAGCTAAAGATTAAAAAAGTAAAAAAAAATTGTCAATATTTATTACGAAAATTTTCAAAATCTGTTCTTCCAGAAACCAACTTATTGAATTGTAAACTTAAACTTTTTAGCTCACCTGAGGATAGGGCCACAATGGGGGGTCGAAGTTTAACAAATGAATATATAGAGTAAATCTTTAGAAATCTTCTTCTCAGAAACTAATCGGCCAGGAAAGCTGAAACTTGTGTGGAAGCATCCTCAGGTAGTGTAGATTCAAAGATGTGAAATTCATGACCCCTGAGGGTAGGGTGGGGCAACAATGGGGGTCGAAGTTTAACATATGAATATAAAAAGTAAATCTTTAAAAATCTTCTTCTCAGAAACTAATCGGCCAGGAAAGCTGACACTTGTGTGGATGCATCCTTAGGTAGTGAAGATTCAAATTTGTGAAAATCATGACCCCCGGGGGTAGGGTAGGGCCACAATGGGGGATCGACGTTTTACATAGGAATATATACAGTAAATCTTTAAAAATCTTCTTCTCAGAAACTGATCAGCCAGGAAAGCTGACACTTGTGTGAAAGCATCCTCAGGTAGTCTAGATTCAAAGTTGTGAAAATCATGACCCCCGGGGGTAGGGTGGGGCCACAATGGGGGATCGAAGTTTAACATATGATTATATACAGTAAATCTTTAAAAATCTTCTCCTCAGAAACTAATTAGCCAGGAAAGCTAAAACTTGTGTGGAAGCATCCTCAGGTAGTGTAGATTCAAAGATGTGAAATTCATGACCCCCGGGGGTAGGTTTGGGCCACAATGGGAGGTCGATGTTTTAGATAGGAATAAACAGAGTTATTCTTTAAAAATCTTCTTCTCAGAAACTAATCAGCCAGGAAAGCTGAATCTTGTGTGAAAGCATCCTCAGGTAGTCTAGATTCAAAGTTGTGAAAATAATTATCCCCAGGGGTAGGGTGGGGCCACAATGGGGGGAAGGGGTCAAAGAGTAACAAAGGAATATATAGGGTAAATCTTTAAAAATCTTCTCAGAAACTAATCAGCCAAATGATTCTTTATAATTGTTAAGACTTTGGCCCCAGGACAATTATTTGGCCTCACGAGAAGGTTCAGCGTTTGATGTACGTTTATATCCCATATATAAACTATTGTTAGGGATCTTTTTTAGAACTGCAATACTCAGCATATGATATGACTATAAAACCATCCTGTTAGAAAAGGGACTAATTATTAAAAACATAACTATATCCAGGGGAAAATGGATTTTATTTATACAGGATTTACATGAATTATTGTACATTGTCCAGATATTTTGAATTATGACTTCATTGAGCTGATTTTATCATACCTATTGTTCCTCAGGTGAGCGATGTGGCCCAATGGGCCTCTTGTTACTTATTTTTCTTATATGGTATTGCTGGCATATAAGCGTAACGTACGGAGTTAGTGAAAGCGTTTTATGCGTGTTTTGAGTATTTTTATATTTCAAATATGATGTACATGTATATACTTACATCAAAATTGAATTGTCGGTGTTCTAGACGAGCTTTTATCATACAGACGATACAGTATCATTGAGATCGAAGAAAAAAAATCGTAGGACAGACGACATTAAAAATTTAAATACAGTAAACAGTAAAATACTCGGTAATTTGTGAAACTAGTAATTTGTGAAACTAGTATTTTTAGCAATGCAATTTTGTTTACATTTGTATTACTAAGCAGTTGTTTATTCCAGCAGCTATATACATATGATCCGAATAGAGAGCTCTAGACGTTGCCTGGTTTGATTTTCCGATTATATATTGGGACTATAGTCTGTCGATCCCAAAATATTCATGCAGCACATTTGAACGATTTATAATGGAAAATGTTGACATCTTTCCTCCATTTGGAAGTCACTCAGAAGACCTTGCACAATTTTTCAACACTATCATCCGGGTCTGTTGAATTGCAAAACCCCGTAGACTTCTTTATTTTTAGCCGTGTATTTATACCAGCTGATAAGCTAGAGAGGACGTTTTAAAGAAAGAATAATGAGAATGTTTAATGCTTCTTAAAGAGAATCGCTTGAACCCTGAGGTATATATAAATACCGGTATAACGCAAAAAGTGAATCGAGGATATTAGTGGTCAATGCATGTACTGTTAATTTTGAGGAAATAAATATTCTTGAATAAATAATCTAATATTGCTAATCTTTCAAAAAAAAAAATTAAAAAGGTACATAAAGCATATCGTTTTAGCATGATTAGCACATCTATGAGGTAATAAACATTAGATAAGATTTTCCGTTTTTGCCTTCCGTTCCGCTTTCCGTTCCGTTATCCGTTCCGCGTTTTAGCAACATCTATGTATGTATACACGTGAACCCATCTAATCGAAGAGCTGGGTAAAACTAGTACCCGCTAATGAGACATGCAGACCTGTGTTGTGTACGTAACTTCAGACAAGATCAGTCATTTGTAACATGCATGTATTTTTATGACCTATTCTTCAAATCCACTTGCACTATTTTATTAGGTAAATAACAGCTTTAAGGTGGTGCAGGACACATGCATATTGTGATGTATACTTCCTATTGAGATAAACAATAAAGTATATTAAATATTGAATAAATACCCCCCCCCCCCCCAAATAATGCTACCTAACATTGAAGCGCAATGGGTTAGAGCGTTTACATGTATGTAAGAGCATTGGGGTCCAAGGTGTATTTTTGGTAATTTTACAATTGATATAAATGACTTTTCATGGGGAGGGGGGGGGGTCTGGACCCCTCACTCGCACCCCTTCTCTAAATCTGTGCACACGATGGTGTTCATGTAGACACACAGAAGCAAATCTAAAACTGGCAACCGCCACGGGGAGGGGGCATAATTTAATTTTTAATATTGTTTGTAATAATAATATAGACCATTATACTTTCTATGACATGAAATGTTAAAATTATTGATTAACTGAAAATTCACTGCAAACAGTTCTACCCCAAATTGCACACAAAGTGCTGCTCATGTCACGATGTGTATTATCATATGGGAAGGGATCTCATCCTTTAGTTATGAAAATTATAAATTTTAATTGTATTATCGCTTATTATCGTCCCCACCCTCTGCAATTGTCGTTTAACTGCATTCCACCTGTATCTCAAACGACCGTGTAATGAGCGACCAGCGCGCTAGTTTCCCTTCGTCATCGAAAGCAAGATTTTTGTCTTGCCTAGATGACCAAGTGGTTAGCACGGTGGCCGCTCACTGCTAGGAGAATGGGTTCCAGAGGTCGTGAGTTCAAGCCCCGGCCGGGGCGGAGGTGGAGCTCCAATAAGGTGGTATATATTGTCCTCATCCTGTCAAATTGTCGTTTAACTGCATTCCACCTGTATCTCAAACGACCGTGTAATGAGTGACCAGCGTGCTAGTTTCCCTTCGTCATCGAAAGCAAGATTGAATTCTTTTGCGACCAAAGAATTGAGATCTCGATGTTAACAATAAGAATCAAAAATATTTGAGGATATTTGCATAGTAAGATCACATATTGTATCATTGTTGTTCTCGGGAACTTTTAATCCCTCGTTTGGGCCCACGTATTAGTCTGAGGGTCACAATTTTAAAAATCTTTGAGTTACATTATAGGATGATGCTTGCATAGTAAAAACATGTGAAAAGTTTACAGACAGACGGTCGGACGATGGACAAAAGGCAATCAGAAAACATGAGTTGAACCTTCAGTTCAGGTGAGCTAGAAAGGTGGGTCATGTTTCAATGTGAAGTTAATTAATCTAAAGAGGCAATTTTCTTTTTATAAGATATCAATTTAGTTCAATTATCCGTCTGTTCAACCAACTTGTCTACTACCTTTCAGATGTGTAACACCAGTCTGTAACTCTCCAAAACCCTCTGTAAGAATGAAGAAACAAAGTTTAAATATATAAAATTACTTTGGATCCTTTTTATTACATTTGCGCGATTAAGACCGTTTGTCTTTACATGAATATGAAGCTTCACTTTATTTAATTCTTTATTATTACAGACCCATATACCTTTTGAAAAAAGGTGAGTCATGATTTATTGAGTTGTTAGTTAATAAAACCATGCGATGTGTCTATTTCATATATTTATTTAATTTTATTATCCATTTGATAAACCAACTTTGCTGTTACCTTTCATGTATGTAATTTCAGCCTGTAACTCTCCAAAACTCTCTGTAAGAATGAAGATTAAGTCTTTACATGTATAAACGTATTTTAAATCCTTTTTGATACATTTGTGCAATAAAACTCTTTGTCATTTACATAATCATGCAGCTTCACTTTATTTAATTTTTTATTATCACAGACCAACATACCTTTTGAAAAAAAGTGAGTCATGGTTTTATGAGTTGTTAGCTAACGAAAACAAGCAATGTTTCTATTTCATATATTTATTAAGGTCTTCCGTTTCCAACGGAAGACCTTACTATTATTCTGAAAAATTTTCAAATTTCTTATTATTTTTTTTTTCTTCTAGACGCCAACTTTGATCCTTAATATCTCGCTCGTTTGTTCACCGATTGTTTTGAAATTTTCAGGACTGATAACATGCCGCTTGATGTTGTCGTTGCATATTTTAGTTGAGGAAAATCCCCATCCGGTTTTGAGTTATTCCCCTTTTAGTAAAATTTAACGACTTCTTTTGTCCAGGGGGGATTAGCTATAACGATGACTGGCAGAGTCTCAAAGATGGGCTGGTTTGGAAGCTAATACATTGAATTTGTGCGAGATATATTTTATTTATTATTTAAATGCAAATAAAAGGGGTGGTATAGATGTTGAAACAAAGGTACGAAAAAAATTCAAAAAAATTCGCGAATTTTCCGTGTTAGTTTTCTACCTGATAAAAATTTGTTATAACATGTAATTTAAAAGATCTTGGTCTTACCAAGACCTTTCATTCGGTATACAGAAAAAGGGGCTGGCCCCTATAATTAGGGAGTTAGATGCGTCAAAAGTTTCTTGTCAATAACTTGTAAAGGAATAAAAATTTCTAATGCATTATTGAAGCAAAGTTGTAAAGAAATTAATTTTGAATCCTTCCGTGGTATTCAATTTAATGTTTTCGTAATTTATAGCCAGTATTTGCAGAAACAATTGTTGTCAGTTCGGTCCATTTTTGTGGGGGTGCGCACGTTTAGGAGGTTATGAAAGGGCTTTTTGTAATGCACTAACTGATACATGCAGCGCGCAAAAATAATTCTACATAAAATTCCCAAATGTTTTTATTCATATGTACATATTCATTTCATAAAGATGAACGTCTTTGACCTTATTTTTGTTGTTTGTTTCATAACTGTGCCCCTTTCTATATTTAGATGCATTACGAGACTCAGGTAACCGATCGATAGAAGAGTCGCTAGCTGTATTCAGGCCGTCGCCTTGACGACAGTGCATATGCTTGTAGAGCTGGACGTACACATGTTTAACGCCCCACTGTGTTACTGTAACAGAGACATTTTGAATTGTTTCAGTACTGGGAGATGTGTTAATAAAATGGTTCGAATGCATGGTAATTAAACTCAACTTTTCTACAGTACGTATACACGGCCGTCATATAAAGCACAATGTGTATTACTGACATGACAAATGTACGCTGGCAATTTAAACGAACGCGGGATTGCTCTCGATAGAACATTTCTTTTAAAGCAAAACAAAATACTGATTTCCGATGGATATAATATTATCATCGTGGAGATGATTTTAAAAAGTGAACTTAATATTCGTATACGATAATATTTGAATCCAAAGCCGCTATTTTTAAGTAACGGTTATTAGGGATATTAATTATGACTTGCCCCGCGTTTCACGTTTTTTACTTGCAATGCATCTACAAACGAAAATACCAAACAACCTTCGGCAGCAATTTATAAATTATTTATTACATACTAGTACACAATATTAAAGAGATAATTAAATAAATTGTGCTTTATAATTGTACTCGCTATCTTCCGTGGAAATAATGGCATGGAAAAAATGTTGTTCAATGTTCATCAAAAACGATGTAGCCTTAGCAATCGAAAAAAATTAACAAACTGTATATTGATAGATTGACACATTAACAAACATTCAGACCCGCAATGTATTTTTTGCACGTTCTATAAAATGTAGACTCAATAAGTGAATTTTTCCGTTTGGGGTATTTTGAATCACATGTGAACGCTATGTGTACATGTACATATAGATTAATAGCCATATAGATAAACACTTTCAGTGTTGAATTTTTAAAAGATATTTTGTACATGCAAAGCAATGCAATGCAAGGGCTATTAAATTCGAACAATGTACATACGGTAGGGATCGAACTGATACTGGTTTTGCTTGTTCTACAAACAGCGAATAAAATGCGAAGTATTAGGGTGTTATTTTTTAAACAAATAAGTATTGCTCTCTTAAAACCTTGTTTACTTAACAAAGAATTTCATCGGAAGCATTATTAGTTACCTTAGCTGCATATATGTAGCTCTCCGTCTGGAAAAATTGAGTACCATCCGAAATTTTTCATACAAGGGCTGTACAGACTTGCAGCTAACATTACCTTAGAATTTCCCGCTGTTCATAAATTCATTAAAAGACGTGCAGATTCAAGTTGTTATATGTCGTTTGATATGGGATTTATGATGTCTATTTATATTATTTTAATTAAGGACAGACGAGACGTTCCTCATTTTTATATAATTTTCCTTGATATTTCATTCCTTATTTATTAACATTTAAACCTGTTAATTCCAAAAAATTTAGAGTACATTACCAGGCTCGTTTTGGAGCTAGAATATTTCGAACTTACCTTAAAATAGCACGCAAAATGCATTTGAATGCTTATAAGTTAAGTCATACTATATATTTTAATTTGAACACTTTATATCCAGACCAAAAAAATCATATTACCTAAAAATTTAATTATGAAATAACAAAGTGGAAATCTTAATTCACATTGTGGAGATAGGAAAAAATGGAAGATACATGAAGGTCGCGTCTGACCTTAATATTATACAAGCAATAGCTTTCCAAAAAGCTTGCCTGACTACCCAAATTTATTCAATGGAAGCATGCATGTATCAATTAGGCTATCTTATAAGAAATAAAATTTAATTATCGCTGCGGATCATAAATTATTAAAATGAACGTGCAGAGTTTAGAAGCAATTTCAATCTTTTTCTTCGATTGAGTGCATGTACCTGTATATCACTGGAAATTAAATCATTTCATTATTTTAAATCATTTTAGGAATGTACATGTATCGAATAATCTCAAACAGCCAAATTGAAAATTGAATTTGTTATATATTAGATGCAAAATCAAAGACATTTTGTTATTTCTAACCATATAGGAAAGGATATTCAAACACGTACATGTAGCATCGTTATTTGAAAGTGTGTGTGTGGGGGGGGGGGGAGGGGGGGGGGGGGGTAGGGGGTAGGTGGGCAGCTTTATCCAAAAAAAAATCGTGACAAGGAATTTAAAAAATGGGGAATTTTGAAAATCCTAATCCGTAGGTTGGAGGGGGTATTTACATTTTAACTTCAATTTAATTCAATTAGAATTACTTTATTTTTTGGTTCCATTCATTACATGCTCCGACAAAAGTGAAAGATCCATGATATCTCTATTTATTATATGACCAGTTAAGAAAATAGAGTGGGTAAGACCATCTACACATCATGTGCTCTTGCCTTACTTGGACTCGCCCACTAATCGGCGAGCCAAAATTATGAATGAGACGTATTATGGCGCGAAGTCTTTCTTTACCATTCACGCAACAGCTGAGATCTCAGATAGATCCATCGGCATAGATCCATTGGGAGGGTGTCAACTAATAACTACATATATTATACTTTGGATTGAATGTTTTAGAAGAAATCTATCCAATTAACATACACACTTAATTGACTAGCAATTGTTTGATGTACATTTACATTTGTACACGCGAGTGAAACCCTTTTCCAGATGAATGAAATCGCCCAATTGATCGAAAATCGGGTCACACGTACCCCACTTCGGCGAATTACTTGTACGTAGCCCCTCCAGTAAATATTCCAATTATATGAATTTGTATTTGTTTTAATTAATCCAAACTGATGGTTCTTTGTTAATGATGATAATCCAACACCAACTATTACTTACATTGTACTACTTAGACAATGTGTATCATCTTGTTGCTATGACACCTCCCTCTTTTTTTTTTTGACCTTTCAAATATGGCAATCTATTTTTAAATCAGGATTACACAAGTGCAATGTGAAAAGCCCTTTTAATTGAACAATCTTGCTCATTGTTGCTTATTACATCCCATATAACGTTTTCATCAATTATGAATATACATGTTGACACAATAAAGATGCATCGTCAGGCAATTATTAATTCAAGCTTGTGGGTGCCCCCCCCCCCCCACCACACTTTTTCTCACAGCAACTAATTTTTCCGGATTAGGATTTTGAAGATTTTGGGAAAGTCTTTTTTTTTTTTGCTTGTCAAGATTTTTTGGATGAGTCGCCCCCCCCCCCCCACTTTCAAAAAGGATGCTACGTGCCTGCATAAAGATAACAACATTCAAGGGCCTTCCGTCATTTTCAAGCCATGATAAACATGATAAAAAGGACTCTCAAAATAAAAAAAATAGACGCAAAGTAAACTGCATTCACGGCATATGTTCACATGGTATTCCTATTCTATTCCTATTTTGGACTCGTCCACTTTAACTACGAAAAAATTAATGAATGAGACATTCTGATTCTGGCGCGGAGTCTTGTAAATGAAATTTCCATTGATCTGAATGGATTTTTCCGTGAGGGTCGGGGTAGGTATAAAAACAAATTTAATCGTTCAAAGTTTTGAATTGTTAACAACGAAATATCAGATCGAATGTTGTAGAACGATTTATAAATCCAAAATACAGTCATTTTTAATCGGTTGACGCGTGAGCATATGTATTAAGTAGGCGGGCATCCTTACACCCTATTAATTGAAGACAAATGAAATCGCGTCCAGCAGAACTCCCTGGCATTTTAGTGTATGTTATTATAAATTTATGATTTTGTTTGTCAATAACAATTCAACATCAATCATTAATTAACAATGTACACTCTAGTACGCTAATACACAATTTTGTTGCGATGACCCCCCCCCCCCCCCCGGCCATTATACCTATTTTTAAATCAGGATTACACACGTGCTTGCATGTGCAGAAGACAATCTGGAACTTAACTGATAACTATATCATCGCTTTGGAAATTTATTTCTCCGTAAGCAAAAACGTGTAGTAACTGATACATGCAATTGTGAAAACCATAGAGGAATGCATGATCTGCGCATAATAACTAACTGCTTGATACAATATTTCTTTTTTCCAACATGTTTTAAGTCAATAATAATATGAAACTAGAGCAAAGCTCGTGGCAATGCCACGAGTAGGTCTTCCGTTGTTGCTGCGAGTTGATGATTTAAATGATTTGGTGTCAAACGATTATAATGACTAATGACTAAAACTTCACTTCTGCTTTTGTTATAAAAACGTGTTGTGATTGAAAGCCTGTATAAAGACAGGAAGAAAATGTTTTAGGAAAACTATTTGTCGAACACAGTTTGTGTAATTGTTTTGAAAACTCTTTAAAGCCCTGTCACATCAAGTTCCCAGGGCGTGTTCACGGCGTTGTAAAATTCATGGATTCGTAGGATCGCAAGAAAAATTTACAAGTGAAAATGTCAAGGCATCCTGATGGCGACGGAGGCGTCCTTACAGAGCTCCCAACTACGTTTCCACAGAGTTCTACTTGGCGATTGACTGCGCTCTCGCTGGGTATCCGCCGAGTGCTCATGACGTGCTAGGAGTTTTTACCACACGTCCACAGCGTGCCCTGCGCGCTGACTGCGTGCACATGCGCTGTCACGGCGTTCTAAAATGTTCTAGGATATCCCACCGCGGCGAACGAAGATGCCGTTGCACTGTTACGGCGCTGTAGTAGACTCTAGTTCGTTTACCATGGCGTTTTACATTATTCAATGACGCAGCGGGATCGCCGTGAGGACGCAGCTCCAGTGTGACAGGGGTATAAACAATGAGAAGTTTAATGGCGAGTTAAATTTTTAAGGATAGCAAGGATTGTTACATACATGTATTCATGATTCATGTAAGGAAATGCACGCAAAAACGTGCATAAAAAACACGTAACTTCTGTAATTAAATCTATCTAATTGTTTGAAGACTATGTGCAAGTTTGAAATTGTTGCGTGCTGTCAAAATTTGGTAAATAGCCAAAATTGATGGCATCTCTGAAAATTTGTTCAGGGCTGATATTATTTGATAATACGAGTAGACTTGAACATTTGAAATAATAATCAGCTATGAAAGATCATCGGGAGAATTTATGCATAAGTGAGCGTCTAAATTTTACACCTGATATACAGACACCGTTATGTAACGTAAAATTAAATGACATTACTTACAGAAATGAATATTACTTCTCTCGACGATGCAATAATATGCAAATTAAAATACCCTATTTTTAATTCAGTTTTTTCTCCTTTATCGGATCATAAATAATTCTCTCGGAGAAAGTTTACGTATGTATTTTGAAAAAAAACCGGTAGAAACTTCAATAAAAATAAGGGAAAAATTTAGGTGTTACGGTTTTTATTTTCAGTTGCTTTAATTAAATGTGACAAAGGGGCATATTCGGTCGGAATTTTGGGGTAACATGTACATGAAGTAAATTTGATGCAAGTTCCATGTTTGTATTTTCTGGGTTTTTTGTTTGTTTTTTGCTTTTTTCTGTTTTATCATAAAGATAACCTTGTAAGTTAATTAAATTGCATGACAACCTCATACCACACAACTTCAATAAAACTTTTTTTTAAAATCAATTTTCATATAATTAGCAATAAAGAACATCCCAAAGAACACATGTCCCATCTCACTGAAGTGTAACTTTGAGAAGCGCATATATTTTTGGAGGAAGATATGTCACTATATTATAGTCTGTAAGTCAAGTGAACTAATCTGTCCACACTTGCAATACTTTGATGATTTCTATGGCGACCGCCTGCATAGCATAATGTAGTCGTATTTCATAACATCTAATCCCAAGAACAAATTACTTTTGACTTAAAACTTTTTATTATAATATATATAATTCTGTTCATAACTATATATAATAGAAGTTTAGCGTGTTCAACAGGTAAATTTATTATAGCCACGTTCTCAGATTATGTACTCGCACCTTTAATGTGAAAATGAAAGTCTTATTGTTTGATAATTGACCACTTTGAAGAAAGCACCCTTCGAACTGTTGATTAATTACATAACAATTGATGATTTGCAGCCATAAATAACCTGGGGCTATATACGTTCTGAGCTGTGTGCGCTGAAGCGACACAAGATTTTCGGTAGCACGTGGCAATTGAATTAACGCAATAAAGAAAGTTGAAATTTACAAAGACTGACCGAATAAAGAAAACGGATGGGAAAGAGAAACACGTTCAGGAAAAAATGTTAAACATAAGAAGAAGTCACTATCAAATGATTTTCGACAGATCTGGAATTAAAAAAAAAAAAAGAGCACTTGGCAGCAGGGCGGTGTGAGGGCAACACAGATATAAGTTCGTTTTCACAATGAAATGATCAAACGACCATGTAGAAACATTCCAGAGGTTTTTTATATGTGACCGATAGAATCTGAACAAAACTTGTTCCAAAAATCAAGTGAATATTCTTTAAAAGTAATCACCGAATGCCTCAATTTAGGGCATTCCTTTATCGTGCAAGCACCTACTGCAAACATGTAACATGGAACTTTGATTATAAATTGATTTGATTTTTAAATTACCTTGTACGCTGTCGTATAAATCAATGCTAAATCAACTGTACGAGTAACATAAATTCATATGTTCACCTTAAATCAATATAATAGTTGAAAACATAATAAAAATATCATACAAATTACCAAACATGCACGCGTGATAAGGTAAATGTAGAAGATGTCACTTGCGCGGGATCTCCTCGGCCATGTGCGAGGGATGATCATTATTTCAAGGTTTTAATATTTGTGTTGTTGTTTTTTGTTGATTGAAAACAATATTTGTACAGTTTTTAAAACATTTAAGACTTTCAAACCAAACATTCAAATATGTCTGAGGAGTTGGAGTAATATCGCTTTTATTAATTTTCAGAACGACTTTTAAAATTTACTCTCTAATGTTTGATTTAAACAGTTACAAAATGAACAAACTTTTATAACATATAGTTAAAACATTGTACAGTGTATTTACCGCTATATAAACTCAAACAAGTTCATATTCATGCAAGTGTGCGGGTGCGAATCTTGTGTATTAAATTAGATAACCGTTTACCGCTAGGTAGTGCAGCCGCGGATGATTTCCTCGGCCGCAGGCGAACGATAGATTACGTAAAGATCGAATTAACGCATACACACGCACAGCTCAGAACCTAGGAAGATTTGAAAAGTTTGCAATTTAATTACTAAAATCTATCAAATAGAAACTTTTTTTTTTACTTAAAACCCACAATTGATCTATATGTCTGATATTGCATTAGACTGAGAATGGCATTGCTTTTATTAATTAACTGAACGATTTTTTAATTGACACCCGATCGTTTAATCCAATTGAAGAATAAACCTTTATGTGTACGTAATCAAAACTGAAACAATTCTTCAGTTCGAAGCTAAATTAACTCATTTATGAAAAACGCAACGCTCGTGTATTGGATAACCGCTGACCTCTAGGTAGTCCAGCCGCGACCATGGTGACCGATTTTCTCGGCCGCGGGCGAAGGATAGCTTACGTAATGATACGCACACAGCTCTGATTCAAGGTGGATTTTAAATGCATGCAGTATGATAACTAAAATGTAATGCATAGAATTTTTTTCAATACGTAGTTTGTGTTTTACTAGAGAAGAAAAAGAATGTTTTGTTTTCCGATTCTCGTCTTTAAGGATTGTGCACTTTAAGAACTAAGCAACAATGACTTAAACTTCGGAATTCTTTAAATAAAAAAAACAGCATGTGTTCTAATTTTTTTTTTCATGAATTAAAGCCTCCTGTATAAACCAGCATACTTTCTGTGATCACTTTATGCAAGTTTTAGGCACAAAGACTTTCGTTAAGTTGCCAAATGAAAACAGGTATATGTTAACATGTAAAGCTTTTTTCACTCATACTACACAGATCACTTACAAAATAACATTGTAACGACCTTTATAAGATTCCAACAAACAACTTTTCCAGCGACAGTCATATCGAAATCCTAACCGTTTTTGAGTTTTTCAGCAAAATTTTTTAGGGGCTACTGGCCCTTAATTTAAGGGGCCAGCCCTTTTCTATTGGTGTCAAATGAAAGCCCTTAACATTATGCACAACTTTTGTTCTTTATGTATTTAGGAAATATTTCAAACTAAAAAGTTACGAAGCTAAAACAAGAGAAAATTTTTGCTATTTTTAGAACATAGATTTCGATTGATTAATTCGAGTGGAATAATTGGAAAAAACTAAAATACAAAAATCAGAGGACAATATTCAAAGTGTCAATAATAAAGATTTTGAACTATAAATTATTTGCTACGGACCATTTCGGAGCCTTTGTCCGGAAACTAATGCCCCTAAAATTTTAGAAAAAGGGAAATAACTCAAAACCGGAAGTAGCGATTTCAATTTTTTTTGCGCTCTAGAAACCTAATTCAATTTACAATAAACCGTGAAAATTTGAACGAAATCGGATGACAAACAAATAAGTTATTGAGGATTTAAAAACGTCTAGAAGAAGAAAAATAATAATGAAGAAGAACCATCAGAATCAGTACAAGGTCTTCCGTTGGAAACGGAAGACCTTAAATATATGCTTGACTTCATAACGGAAATTGATCCAGATAAATATAATTATCAAAAATAAACCTAAAAAACAAACTACACTTTCATCCTTCACCCACAATATTGCCTTTTCGATATTTGTCATCGTGGTAGATCCGTGTAACAATCTATTAAGTAGGTGCTTGCACGACATAGAACCGGCCCTTGCTGACCAACGTTTTCATTAACACATATAAAGGAAAAAAAATATTTAGATTTTTTCTTGGATTTATTTTGATGTAAATAAAAAAGAGAAATAATTAGTTCTACAATATATATGCGATGTAAATCTTTTTTCCATGCAATATTTCGTATAAAACAACGAAGAGTAGTATCTTGAAACTTCATTCAAAATTTTATTAGACCTTTAAATTGTAAAATGCTAACATTGAAAATTGTGCCCGATTCCTTTTGTTTTTAAGGTAAATCTTTATTGTTTAAAAAAAACTGATTCTTTGAGACAAAATAAATTGACATAATCAGTTTGACGTTCTCTAAGTGCAGTGCTGTAGCTCTTAGTCTGAAAAAGAATCGGATGGACGACCTAGAACCCAGATCGTCCATCCAAATTTCTTGAATGTTGCCATTTCTTTCGTACGCGGACGCATGTTGGCCGAATACTCACCGAGACTAAATGGTTCGTATTTTAAGTTTTAACTGCGTTTAAAGGTAATATTGGAATTCCGATAATTTTGAAAATGATTAATTAAATAAAAAGGGTTAAAATTACCGTTAAATTACCGGCATCGGTCTTCCCCATGCGCGAATCTAGAAGAGTAGGGTGAGGGTTCCAGATCCAACCCTAACCCCCGCAAAATTTCTTTCCATTACATGTACAATATAAAATTACAAAAATATGCCTCGGACATCCCCAGGCAAACTCAAATAACCGTCAGACACTCAACCCCCACCCCAGGAATATTTTTCTTATCCGCGCGTGCCCCTCCCCCCCCCCCCTCAAAAACAAAATTATTCTTCAGAACCCCCTGTAAAATTTCGAGGATCTCCGCATACATTCTAAAAGATTCATTGGCCCTTGCTTTCGATTAAAAATGCGAGTAAAATGTTTGGTCTTTTTACGTTCATACCGGGCATACCCACTGTGTGATTATAATCGTCGTCCATATTCTGTGTATATTGAGTCAATTATGATGATTAGATAAGTTTCTCAAAATAAAATGCACATGCAAAAAAACAACATGCGGCGAATCAAACTTCAGACAACTTTTAAAGATCTGTATTTGCTTATATACATGTACTTTGTTTCTTTTACACAGTGTTTACACATCTAATATTGCACCATGGTCAGGTATCAATTTTTGTATTACGTCACAAGTATGACGCAGCTACGACGGAAGACCTAATCGTTGCTTGCAACGAGCTCGTCTCTAGTTGAACTTTATTATCCATATGTTAAACCAACTTGTCTGTTACCTTTTATGTCTGTAACATCAGTCTGTAAACCTCCAAAACCCTCTATAAGAATAAAGATAAAGTCTTTACATGTATAAAATCATTTTAAGTCACCTTTGCATAATAGAAACTGTTTGTCATTTACATGAAAATTCAGCTTCACTTTATTCCACCTTTTTTTTTTTTATCACAGATTCAAATACCTTTTGGAAAAATGTGAGTCATGATTAATTTAGATGTTACTTATCTAAAACAAGCAAAGTTTCTATTGTATATTTATTTAATTTTATTATCAATTTGTTAAACCAACTTGTTACCTTTCAGATTTGTAATATCAGTCAACAGTGTATCTATGTAGAGCTCTATCGATTCAGTGTCCATAAAACCAGTTTTTAACAAAATCAGAGTGTCCTGGTACTTGGTTCCAGTCCCCAGGTAACATTCCAACTCTTTTACAATTTGAGAAATATGATTCCACTTTCGTTCAAAATCAGAGTCCGAGAGATAAAAATCCGTAGCATGTCCATACCATTCGTTTCTTGAAATACGAACTCGTTCTATGTTTGCTGACACACTGTTATCAGTATTTTCTGGATTGTTCCCCCATTTGTTTTTGTGTGGAGAAATTGAACAAATGTTACGTAAGAGGAAATAGAGCAACGTAATGTCAAAGTCGGAGTATCTTTTGTTATAGACGAGCTGTTTCTGTTTTTCACTGATAGGAGGTTTTCTTTTTTGACGTATGTAATCTTTAACTTTCCTTTCCAAGTCAGGCGGTGATATCTCTTTTGCGAGAACTTCGCGCAGTAAATCAATGCAGGGACCCAATAACGCCCGGGCAATTCGAGCAAAATGTGTAGTCCCCCGATTCGATTTATATTTTGATAAGGACATCCCTTCTCGCATACAATATCAACAAGATTTCCTACAAAAAAATATATAATAAGAATGTAGAAAGGTTTTCTTTAATTTCAGATAACACTCTTAGAATGTAAGGACGTTGAAGGTGTTAAAAGCGACCGTGACCGCCGCTGTGAAAAGCGGGCGAGCAAAGCTAAAGGGATAAGAGCGAGCAAATCCACAGATACATAAAAATATTGACTGCATCCTTATCAAGTAAATGGCTGACCTAATACTTGGAATTTACAGTTCAATAAGGGCTCTTGACATGTACATGTATTTTAATTAGTTTTGCACAAGCTCTGGTTAGAACCAAAAGTCAGAACTATATCACACCTTTTTAACTTTGCATTTTTCACAGAAACGTAAGGAAAGCAAATATATGATAGGCCCATACATGTATAAATAAAAATCATAATATAAAATGCGATAGTGTCATCATGATTCATTGCAATTTTCAATACATTCACCACGATTCAATAAAAAGTAACATAAATTCTTGGAAATATTTGGTAGCCATATTATTTTCAATCGTTCATCAACTGCTCCCAAGGAATATAAAGCGGTCTTGGAAGTTACGGTTGTTTAATTGCTTTCCGAGTGCATATGAACTTCACTTTGTAATAAAATGAAAAACGTGAGGCCCTAGGGCCATATCACTCATCCCAGTAACATTGGCCATCACTCTTATTTAAGCAGCTTACTCTAATCAAAGCAGCTTAAAAATGTCAAATACAGATACTTCAGGCCAGTCGCGGGTGTTTAATTTTGCAACTGCAGTGCTGGGTATTTTGCATTTGATTAAGATGCAGAAAAATTAAAAAAGATAGTACACATTTCTTTTCGGTAATCGTCGGTTGTTATCGCCCACCTTTTTCCATTAATCGTCGACTATTCAACTTAGTATGAATCGTTCAATTCCGATGTCGACGTCATGTTATACAAAAAACTGGCGCATTGTGACAGAAAATTTGATGATATACGTATATAGATACGGAGCTAATGATTGACATTAATCATTCATCACAAACTGTTTTGATTGTTTGTTTGATATTTTCTATAGATGTAAGTTCATTATAAAAAAAAATCATGACATGACCTTTTTTATATCGCATTTTTGGGAGTTGATTTTAATCAACTCTCTCCTATGCAATTACTCTGGCAAACCGAAAGTAAAACAGTGTTTGGACCTAAGCACAAATCATCAGCGATGACAAGACTTAGTTCTTGAAAATTATAGAAAAATTCAACGTAATGTATGCTGAAGTATATGAAGATATCTTTATAGTCTTATGTGTTCCTACGCCAGAGTTTAATATAGCCTCGTTCAACCAAACGCTCGGCTGTCTCCGTAAATCTCCGACAAGCAGAAAGGCTCTCTTGCTTGTCGGAGATTAACGGTTGAACGAGACTAGAGTTCGATATCAATAGTGCTTGGATCCATAAAATATTTAGTATTGCTTCGATTACTTATATATAGTTTGAAATCTATCTTTAAATATTACACAACATGATTCATATGGGGTTTCTCGAAATTCTTGTCGGAAAAGTCTAAAATTCATATAATAAAAAAGTGCGTAATTCAAATACAGACTAGAAACTAATTGCTATGCAAGATAAGTTGATTTTAAAATAAATGATAATCGATAAAATCAACACCCGTCAGTACTTCAGTACTTTGATATATTACTTTGGTCGCTGTATATCAGGATGCGATATAAAAATGCAATGGAATAATCTATGTTTATCACATGTTTAGCTCAGTATATGGGGATATCACTCATGTAATAAATATTTGGTATTCCACGTTGTGTTCTTGCACCACATGACGTCATAGTTAAACAAAACGTAAACAGTATATATAATGAATATATTTGTGACGTGTGCATATTGGCAGAGAAAAAGGTTTGGCAAGGGAGCAAAAAAATCATCTGCGATTTTTCATTCCAAGATTGATGGTACATAATGTAGTTGTGGTGATAAAATAAAAAAAAAAGATTAAGAATATATACATTTCGTCAAACTAAGCCCCCCAAAAATATGATAAGATTATAAATATATATATATATATATATATATATATATATATATATATATATATATATATATATATATATATATATATATATATATATATATATGGAATAAAAATTATCTAATAATTAACTATATTCAATAAATGAACTCTAATATTTCGTGCATATATATTATGTAACGTGTAAATGATAATGACTGAGTGTGGTGAAGAAAATCTCAGCGATATTTCTTGAGACTGAAAAAATTAACTTTCGTCTCTTTGGAATCTCAGACCAGTACAACAGAAAGTAGTTCGTAATTTTTGCCTCAACTTTGGCCGTTTTTTACGATAGAAATAGGCTTAGCTAAACCAACTACGTAACACTATATACCCTTTCAACTTTTAGTTTTGATATCTTTTTAACTCTCTATCAACATAAAACGTTAGTTTTCAACCCTTAAACGGCTTTTATCCAACAGAATAATCAAATAAATTATTTTTTATATTATTTCCAGATTACTTTAAATGTCCAATGCTGGAGGGAATCATAGATAACGAGCTTTGGTTGTAATATAAATTCAAATAAGAATATCACCCAACAAAAGTGCCTCGATTACAAACTGGAAGCAAACTGTTACAAGCGCAATTGTCCATACATACATTGGTGCCTTAAGTGCAAAGGCACCATACATCTATGTTGAGCAACAGTGCTAACCAAACTCCGACTCATTCAAATTACGTACTTCCACTCCAGTACGCAACAACTATTACGTCACATTCAGGTCTCAGACACCACCAAACACGCACCAACCAACCGTGGCCGGAAAACCCTCATCAATCCCAAAGATATTTCGGTACTCGTATATTCTCTCATAATTAATAGTGCAATTAGCAAATATTTAAGTCAATACCAATAGGGTCTCAGGAAGGTATTTAGAGGGTACTTGCAGCTCAGCCGGTGTGAAGCTTATATCATAGAAGTTATTTTTTAAAATTTAATGCCACAAAAACCCCCCGCATCAACATCAATGCAAAAATAACGGAGTTAAGCCGGTTCAAAATGGCTATTTTCACCTGCTTTGAGAAATCTAATCAAGAGAAAATAGAAATAGGCGATAACAAGGCTTCAGCGGAAGTGACATAACGAGGTCAACAGGAGTGAAATTTCTTTACAAAGCAATACAAAATAGATTTTACTGCCAAAATGATTGTTATAGGTCTGATGTTTTGATATATCTAGTTATCTTAAGTATTGTAGATTTAGTAATGTGTATTCGTAATTATTTTGTTATAGTCAGATTTCTTTTTAAAGGATTTTAGAATTTGCTTTTCTCGTCGCCTTTTTACCGATAAATACGATAATTTAAAACGCTTGCATGGGAAGATTGATGTTCATTATTTATCTTTTAAAAATACATAACATCCCTTCACACACGAACGATCCGAGACAATAACACAGGTAAAGAGGTAAACTAACGAAGCTGCTGCTCCAGACACGTGTGTATATGGGGTATGTATACACATGGTACACGAGTCAGGTGAACAAAGACGGGGTTTCACACCTCTAAACTGGTAAATTGATTTGTTTATAATTAGCTACTCAATTTTTATCAAATAAAACAGATACATAAATTAGACTGTGTAAGGTCAAGCAATCATTAGCTAATACATGTCAAAAGTCCGCCAATCAGTAAAGAATCATGACTCGGGCCATCGAAGCGTAGCTGCTGATCAAAATAAATCAAATGCTTAATTTTACTTATATAATCACTTAAATTATGACAAAATTTACAATTCACCAAATTGAACCTTTCATTTAATATTTTTAGTAAATACATTGGTCTTAATTTTTTATTCAATAAAGTGCACCTTTTTTTCGAGCGCTATGGTCAGCAATTTAACCCTTTAAACAACTCTCTAAACCTTAAATTGTTATATTGACAACGAATCATTATCATTTCTGCTCTTCTTTACAGAGGGGGTCATTTTTCTACGGAGGTCATTTTTCTTCGTGTTGAACATGAAGAAAATAACACCATGGTCTTTTTTTTTGTACTTAAGTACATTATTATCATAGTCTCGATTATTATTACCGTAAAATATGCAAGTCTTTAGTACCATAATCGTGTATTTGAAATTGTTTGTTAGATAAAAACAAGTGTATATGCATGTTTATTTGCGAGAGTTTGTTATTTATTTCTGCACAGCAGTGAAAATTGCAACATAATTGTGAATTTGATATTATTCGTTAGATTTCTTGCATTTCAAAATAGTTTGCATAAATGATATACAACTTCTTTCTTTCCATTCCCATCTACGATTAAAAAAATAAATGTAATAGTAGTTGTACTTTAATGGTGTCTGTAAAGTAGTTCTAATAATGAAATACATCCCTAAATTCTATTGAAATCATTACTTCAATAGTAGTTGTATTTCAATAGTGGTTGCAAAGTGATTCTTCTAATGAAATACGTCCCCATCCACTATTGAAATAATTTATTTGAATAGTGGTTGCAAGGGGATTTTTCTAATGAAATACATTCCCAACCACTATTGAAATAATTTATTTCAATAGAGGTTTTATTTCAATAGTGGTTGCAAGGTGATTTTTCTAATGAAATACATTCCCAACCACTACTGAAATAATTTATTTCAATAGTGGTTTTATTTCAATAGTGGTTGCAACACCCCAATCCCCCCTTGCAAACATAATTACATTTATTACTCTGACCCCCCCACCACCCACAGTCCTCATGGATAAATAAATATACATCAGAATATTTTAATAACAACGAAAGCCTGTACATGTAGTTGCAACAAAGAAGGTTGTAAACAGTACAAAATTAAATGATATACATGCAATTATATTGCGCAATGGTGTTCAATGCAGAACTGCCAGGACAGAAGATATATTTACTGATTTAAGGTAGTATAAGACACATTGAAATATTCATGCAGATGTGCGTAATAATCAAAATTCTTTCATGATGATATTTTAAAATTTTAAAATGTTACAGTACATGCATGTTAGAAAATAGAAAAGCCCCAGCAGGATTTTAACTCGCTACTTACGGACCCGTAGTTAACACCCAAACCCATTGCACCTCACTGCTAGGTAACATTATTTTGGGGGAACATATTATATTTATACTTTATTGTTTATTTCAATGGGGAGTGCATCACAATATGCAGATGTATAGTACCACCTTAAGACTGATATGTGTGCTTTACATAGCTATTACCTATTAAAATAGTGCAACAGGTTTTGATGAATAAAGTCATAAAAATACACGCATATTACAAATTACTGATCTCTGTCTGAAGTTACGTTCACAACACAGGTCAGCAGGCTGTTGTGAATATATGTTTATCACAATTTCATGTTTATTTCTAAGATGGACATAGATGTTTGACCTTCATGTTTTATAAGTTTGATTAATTTTCTAGTAATGTTAATGTATATCCGTTTTTGTCAGATCAAGGTGTTTTGTTAATGTTTAATCAGTTTTCCGTTTTAGTCCGAGAGGAAGAAAGTTAAGCAAAAGACAGTTGGCGAGTTGAGGAGAGCAGAAGAGAGAGATGAGAGAAGAAAGGGTTTGAAGGGTTAAATAAAGATAGATTATAGTACAGGGAATAAAGAGTATAGTTAGGGTTGAGAAATAAGTGATATGGTTAGATAGATGGCTTTTAGGCAGTCCAAGAGAAAAGAGGTTGATTAAGGTTATCCGTATTCTGTTTTGGTGTCAGATTGTGTAAAGTGTGAGCAGAGGTGTATGTATGTTGTTTGTCAGTTATCTGTAACAATGTGGTAGGTTATTCATGTGTATTGTTTTCAGTCTAACATTGTGTTGTATTGTTGATTTATTTATATGTGATTATTAAATGTGAAAAAAAGAAAAAGGGAGTTTTTATTCAGCATTCCAAGACTTCAAGAATAGCTCGCCACATTGATTGGTGCCGCAACCCGCTGTTAAGATTCTTGGAGCCTTTAAGTGTTCAAGTGTACAGAAAAAAGATGTCAGCAACCTACTTGAAATGACTTTGTACCAACCAGGTACAGAAATCTTATAGAGACATAAATTAAAAAAGCCAATAAACTTATGTCATTAAATGTATCCGAGGAAGATCCAACAGCTCTACTTAGAAACGTTGAAACATCAGTGAGACGGATAAAGGAGTTCAGTGCCAAATTTGAAGAAACGATGAAGAAGTGGTCAATGGTGATAGAGGGCCAAGAGACTAAACAAGGTGAACAAGAGAAATTCAGTGAAATCAGTGGAAAAGTGTTCCTTTTATTAAATGAAGCAAAGGAACGCTGTGAGCAGCTCATCATTCTTGAGTAAACACTACAAAAAAACCTCACAACTCTGAAGAAACCTCCCGATATGACATGCCCAAGACTTGATCACCTTATCTATTTACAAGCAAATATGCAGGCACAAATTATTCATTTTCAAGAGCTGTCACTCCAACAACACAACCCAGTGGCAGACTCAGTGGCAGTTAGACTTCCAAAGTTAGAACTACCTTCCTACAATAGAGATAAAATTAAATTCAAGGAATTCTGGGATTCCTTTGAAGCTACTGTTCACAGGAACCATCATCTCTCCAACATTGAAATTTAATTAAATTTAACTATCTCAGAAGCAAACTTACAGAAACAGCTCGACTAGCTACATCTGGACTTTCACTTTCAAATGAAAACTATGATGAAGCTATTTCTATTCATAAGGACAGACTTTTAGATGTGCAATCAGTTATCAACAAACATTATGTTGAACTCATCAATACTCAGTCAGTTACCAATGACACACCAAGTCTGCGGAAGTTACATGATGACATTGAGAGACACATGCGCAGCTTGGAAGCTTTACATCAGGATGTCAACCAAGATGTGTTCATTTCCATGATTACCTCGAAACTACCCAAAGAAACCCTACTGCAGCTTGAAATACAAAAAGGCCCACAGGAAAAGTGGACGGTGCAGAAACTGAGAGATTTAATGAAAAGTTACATCACAGTAAAAGAATCATCAGAACTTCAAGCTTCTAGTGTTGTAAGACATGAAGAGAGGCACACCACAGCAGAAGCCTTAGTGGTCTCAACTAATATGGAGTCAGCAATACGACGAAACAGACCAACGAGACTTCCAGTGATACCTTCAGTGTGCACCTTTTGTGAGGGTTCTCATTGGACTGTTGAATGTAGAAAATACAGAACCATAGGAGATAGAAAACAGAGACTCAGGGGGAAGTGCTTTGTCTGCTTGAAGCCTGGCCACAGAAGTAACGAATGCAGAGTTGAGAAGACATATTATCATGGTAAGCAGCATAGCCACCATAGAAGCTTATTTCACAAGAGAAAGAGAAAATTCACACCTGACTGAAGAAATAAGCACAATAGAAGAGACTTCAAAGTTTCAAAGGGATTCAAAGAATAATTTAATTATCATTAGGTGATACTGTTTTGATGCAGACAGCAAAAACAGAGGTTTCAAACTAATATAGAGAAAATTCAGAACCAGATAAACTTTTTATGGACTCAGGATCTCAGATAACATACATAACAGCGAACTTAGCTGACAGATTACAGTTGAAAAGCCATGCCTCAGAGAAGATATCCTTGATAACCTTTGGTGCGGAAAGGCCTAAATTAGTGAAAACACCTAAAGTTTCCTTGAATCTGAAACTCAAGGATGGACATAATTTAAGTATTGATGCAAATGTTGTACCCACAATTACAGGAACAGTCCAGAGAAAACCGGTTCCCAAAGACATCCAAGACAGATGACAAATCCTGTGGAAAATCTACAGTTAGCAGATAATCTACCAGTAAAGTTTGAAAACTCGACAGTTGAAATCCTGATAGGTAATGATTATTACCTGGATTTGATACTACCAGAAAGAATAGAAATCCAAAAGGGATTTTACCCACTTGCTTCTAAACTTGGATGGATTCTCACTGGAAGGACCCAAAGACCATATTGCGAAGATGAGGAGGTTATGATGATTACCAATGGGAATTTATCTCTCACAGAATATTGCCTCCATTTCAGAGTGGATGAGTGCCTATCGGTAAAACCTTCCATTGATCATTTTTGGAATCTGGAAACAATTTGAATACAAGATCCTCCTTTCACCTCAGATGACGAAAAAACCCTGAGAAATTTCAATAGCTCTTTGAAGATAGAAAACAACAGGTCACAAGGACTTGAAAGGAAAAATTTCCAGATCTTCCCGAAAATAGAGAACTAGCATATGGGAGACTCAAGTCACTAGTCCACAAGCTGCAGATTAACTCTGAGTTATTGCATAAGTATTATGAGATAATTCAGGACCAGTGTAAAAAAGGGGATTATAGAGAAAGTTCAGCGGAGTAACGTAATGGTGAGACGGAAATTAAGCACTACATTCCTCATCATGCAGAAATAGACTTAACGAAACCCACTACCAAAGTAAGAATTGTGTATAATGCATCAGCGAAGTCGCAACCTAAAACCTCCAGCTTGAACGAGTGCTTTCACAGAGGACCAGTGATGCTGCATGACTTGTGTGGACTCCTACTGCGCTTTAGACTAAAGAAGATAGCAATAGTCACTGATATTGAGAAGGCATTTCTGCAAGTTAGTCTACAGAAAAAAGATCGTGATGGCACACTATTTTTCTGGTTAAAGGATGTAAATAATCCCACGGTACAACAGCATCGTACAAGTGTACAGATTTTGCAGAGTTCTCTTTGGGGTGATCTCCAGCCCATTCCTACTAGCAGCAACTGTAGATCATCACCTCAGTACTTATGAAAGCAAGACAGCAGAAAACATCCGGAGTAATATTTATGTTGACAATGTTATTACAGGGGTTGATACAATTGAGGAAGGAGAGACCCTGTACAAGGAGGCCAAGGAAATCTTCAATAGCATGCCTATGAACTTGAGAGACTGGGTATCAAAGGTTAAGGAGTTCTACAGACTTGTTCCTCCTTAAGATCAATCAACAAGAGAGAAGATGAAGATACTTGGAGTGACCTGGAAACAGAAGATGTACTCTCAGTCCCAGTTGGGAATTATGAAAACATGCCATTACCAGTGGTCAAACGTGAAGTACTACAAAGAGTTACATTAATAAATGATCCTCTTGGATTTTTCACTCCAGGTACTTTGAAGGCAAAACTATTTCTTCAAGCGTTGTGGGAGAAAAATCTTCAGTGGGACGAACAACTTCAAGAAGAAGATATTAGGTAGTGGAAAGAGATATCAGCAGATTTAAGAGAAATTCCACAATGCCAGATTCCAAGATACTGTGGGCTCCCAGGAGAAGTTTCCTACAGACTTTTGTGCTTTTGTGATGCGTCAGCGAAAGCCTTTGTCACGGCAGCTTACCTACAGATGACCACTGACACTTTAAGCATCTGTAACCTAGCAATTTCGAAGACTCGTTTAGCACCCAAAAAGAAAATGTCCATGCCCCGTCTTGAACTTCTGGCTGCTCTCATTGGTGTGCGAAGCATAAACTTTGTAGAAAATCAACTGAAACTGGCAATATCTGAGAAAATACTATGGACAGATTCACAATGTGTTTTACACTGGATTAAGACTAAAAAACCCTTGACAACATTTGTAGAAAACAGAGTTAAAGAAATTCTGAGTTGCAGGGACGTTGAATTTCAGTACATTATTTCAAGCAGAGGTACGACAGTTGACACTTTAAAAGAAAATACCTGTTGGTGGAATGGCTCAGCATGGTTAAAAAAGATGAGTTGCCTTCATGGAAGCCCCCTACCAGTGAAAATTACTTTGACGGTATAATTGGGACTGAGTACAAGAAACCTCGAGTGATGTATGAGACAAACTATTAGCTGGGGAAGGTCCTCACCGATTCACAGAGACTGTTAGTGCTGAATATATGAATCCATTTTGCATGGACTACAAGCGATTCTCATCCTTCAAGAAGCTAATGATTTAGAGTATCAGCATGGATTCTGAGATTCATTAAGAGACTAAAGAGAGCGCAGCTATGTTAAGGCTGTCCAAAGCTAAATATATATCGAAACATGATACTATTTTAATTATCGAAAAATACTTTAACCGAGCGAGTTTCTTTAAACTTTTATTACATAAATTAACGGTGACATCCAACACTATATTTGATGCATTTTTGTGACGTCATATATTTTTCTTAAGCACGTGACAGGTGTATTCTAACACGGTAAATAATCTATAAAAATCGCATCGGCGCAAGTGAGTAATGACATTAAATCACAAATATTTTTATGAAAAATCCTTCGATAAGTAATGTATTTTGCAGTTCTTACAGGGGGTTCATATAAATATTTCGTTTATTTGAAATATTGTCAAAACATTTCGCACCGCCATCGAAATAAGGCACATGTTTACCTTTTAGGTTCGATTTACACAAAATCGGTTCAATCGATAGGTTTCCCCCAGCAAGATTTACTTATTTTCTCTTCCGATTTCACGTAAAATATACTAAGATTGTTTTTATCTTTCACTTGCGCAAAGCCGTTTTTTATATGCATATACATATCACGATTCATTAGATTACACGTAGCAGGGAGAGTCTCAAAACCATTAGTTTATGAATAGTTATTTACCTATTACGAAGCTTTAAAACTGTTGATTTTTTTATACTCCATATCGGTGATATTGAATTTAGTATCACTAGTATTTTCAACAGTGTCTATGTAAAGGAATGAAGCGGTTTTTTTATGCACAATGAATATCACTTATTACGTTACGATACATTCCCTAGGAATGATCGAAAGGAATGCAGATCGTGACGTCAAAGTTAACTATGACGTCATATCTTATGAAGTACAGACAAGTGACTTTCTACATATCGCTGTGAAATTAATCGGGCAGCCTTAACATAGCCGCGAGTGAAGTCATCCGCTGGTCCTTTGACTGAGACAGAGTTGAGCATAGCAAAGCCACTTTGGATAAAGAGTATCCAAACCCAGAGCTACAGTGATGTAAAACTTTAACAGAGAAGACGAGACATAATTTAGTTAACCAGTTAGGATTAATGTTAGACCAAGTTGGAATCATTAGATGTGTTGACAGACTAGTAGCTGCACACCTGATGGAGGGAGCTAGGACACCAATTTTACTTCCTAAGAAAAGTCAAGTAACAGATTTACTGATAGACAGTTACCACAGAATATCACTGCATCTTGGAGTATCTTAGACCCTGTTCATGGTTTGTCAGACATACTGGATTCCACAAGGATGTTCTGACATAAAAAAAAAATCTGCGGAGATGAACAATCTCCAAGAGACATGAAGTAGGACCATACAGAATGCCTATTATGCCGCCCTTGCCTAGAAAGAGAGTGAACTAGAGCAGAGCTCGTGGCAAAGCCACGAGTAGGTCTTCCGTTGATGCTGCGAGTTGAAAATGTATGTGATATGGTGTCAATAAATTATAATGACTAAACTTTCAGTTCTGCTTTTGTTATAAAAATGTGTTGTGATTGAAAGCCTGTATATAAAACGTGTATTAAGAAAGAAAGAAAATGTTTTAGGAAAACTATCTGTTGAACACAGTTTATTTAATCGTTTCAAACATTCTTTTAAAAATGGCGAGTTAAATTTTCAGAGGGTAGCAAACATTGTTACATGTAATCATGATTCATGTCAGGAATTGTGTTTTTGGGAGTTGATTTTAATCATCTCTCCTATGCAGTTACTCTAGAAAACCGAAACTGAAACTGTGTTTGCACCTAAGCACAAATCATCGCCGCTGACAAGACTTAGTTCTTGAAAATAATCGATAAATTCGATGTTATGTACGCTGAAGCATTTTTTTTAAAGGAAACTTATTTATAAATACCTTGGAAATAGTCAGATTTTAAATGGTACGAACAATTAGAAGTTTTTTGTAGTTGTGTGTATTCCTACGCTAGAGTTCAATATATAGTCTCGTTCAACCATCGGGTGTCTCTTTACATCTCCGGCAAGTAGAGAGTCAGTCTATATTTAGAGGTCGCATCATCAAGCTATCACGTGACCTGGTATCTCTTACTTGTCGGAGATTAACGGAGACAGCCGAGCATCTGGTTGAACGAGACTAGAGTTCATTTTTGGTTGGATCCATACAATTTTTGAAATATTTGGAATACCAAAACATAGTTTGATGAAATCAATTCTTTTTCAAAATATTACACAACATGATTCATTAGAGGTTTTCTCGAAATTCTTGTCGGAAAAGTCAGAGATTTCATATTATAAAAATGTGCATAATTCAAATGCAGATTATAAACTACTATTTTAAAATAAATAATATTCGATAAAATAAACTCCCGTGAGTATTTCAGTACTTTGATTTAAAAACCGAACCCGCCTACAAAACACGTACCCTTTTCTCTAAGATAACTTCTTTATTTAAAAATATTTCTAAATTTTTGAAAACTATGTGCAAGTTTAGAATTGTTGCGTGATGACAAAATTTACAGACCCTGAAACGTACTACTACACCAAAAAACGTGCGACTTACATGCAAGAAACGTTTCGTGTACGCGGGCATGTTAAGGCTTCCCGATGCGATATGTAGAAAGTCATTTGTCTGTACTTCATACGATATGACGTCATAATTAACTTTGACGTCACGATCTGCATTCCTGTCGATAGTTCTCAGGGAATGTATTTTAACGTTAAAAGTGAATTATATCAAACCAGTATGATACCGCATGTTTCCTTTTTATAGACGCTGCAGTTAATTCTAGACGTACAGAATTCATTCATATTAAAAGCCAGTATCAAATAATCGGCAGTTTTAAAGCTTCGTTTTAAGTAAAAGCCTATTTATAAACTAGTGGTTTGGAGACTCTCCCTGCTACGTGTAAACAACGGAATGAAGAAATTTTAATGCATGTAAAACCAGCTTGGCGCAGGTGAAAGATCAACACAATTTTAGAATATTTTACGTAAAATTGGTAGAGAATATAAGTACCAATGTGAATCGTGCTGCGGAAACCTACGGCTTTACCCCAATTTTTTGTAAATCGCTTTTGATTAGTAAAAATGTGCATTATTTTGATGATTTTGTGGAATGTTTCAACAATATCTTCTATAAACGAAATATCTATTTCTTTCCCAAGCAAGAACTTCAATGTTTATGACTTAAAAAAGGATTTTTCTTAAAAATATGTATGATTTAATGTCATTAATCACCTGCGCCGATGCGTTTTAACTAAATCATTTGCAATATTAGGATTCGCCTGTCACGTGATTACGAAGTACATATGACGTCACAAAAATGAATCAAATATAATGTTTAACATCGGTGTCAATGAATGTAACATAGATCTTTAGAAATACTCCCGGTCAAAGTATTTTTGCGATGATTCAAATAATATCGTTTTCCAGCCGTATTTTAGCATCGGGACGCCTTAACAATGCTGCGTAAACCGTTTAGCGTTTCGTGTGATTAAGAAGCGTTTCGTGTAAACCGTTTAGCGTTTCGGGCAAAGCGTGTAAATCGTTTCGGGCAAAGCGTGCGAGAACCGCGTGAAACATTCATCAGATTTCATTCGGAACTCTCTGACAATTTAATTGTTTCAAAATGGCGCCCGTGTTTTACATTACTTTAAACTGTTTGTGATTGGCAAAACTCTTTTGTACATGTAGGAATTTTCATGAAAAAAATCTACAAGAAATGATGAAGCGTTTAATAGGCATTTACTCCAGAAAAGTTGTTACTTAATGTTTTGACTGACTTTTGTCCAATCAGATTGTAGAAGGCGGAGTTGAGACATTACCGGTCGTGACTTAATTTGAGAGGGAGAGAGAGAGAGAGAGAGAGAGAGAGAGAGAGAGAGAGAGAGAGAGAGAGAGAGTTAACTGGTTAATGGAGTAAATTATAGATGACGCAGATGAGTGAACTATCTATCAACAATAGTTATCGTATAAAGTGACAAATCACGATCTATAGTATGTCCCAAGTTATTGCTTCCATCAATTTTTGATGATTTTTAATAAAAATGCACATACCTGTGAAAGAAACACAACTGAAATTGATGAAAGGGAATATATCCAAGAACATAATTTTTTTACGGAGATTTATAATGGGAAATGTTTACACCTTTCCTCCATTCGGAAGTTATCGGGATACCTCGCGCAATTTTTTAACGTTATCATCCGGGCTTATTAAAGGCTGATGCAATGCAAAATCCCCGTAGACTGAAGCGGTGGAGGGGGCGTTTAACACATATAATCTGGACATTTTTCATATAAGTGGTTGAACGTAGTTTGAGGACAAAGGTATTTACTATTATTGAAATATCAAGCAAAAAGTGGTGGAAGACAAAACTCGGGACATAGAATAGTATATCTTATAAATTTATGAAACTTTGAAGTGTCTTGAAATTCTTTAACCAGGGAACAACGATGTCTAAATATAGATCAATAATAGGATAAGGTAATGTCAAACATGGAAGACTGTACGAATATTTAAGAAACTGTTTTTATTAGAAGTGTTACCGTTAATAATCAAATCAAAGTTTGCCGAATCTTTCTGGAATTAAACATAGGTTGTAAATTTACTTTGTATAAAAACTTTCTTCATGGTTACTCAGTGTGAAACATTCTTTACCTTAGACGTTTTACTTTTCCACTAAGCATCCGCCTTCGTTGCCTTTCCTTTACACTACATCTAAATTCATCATGTTCATAAGTGATCATTCGTTCGCATTTCAAACTATTTAATGTCCGTATTCTCGAACTCCATGCTAGGAAATTTAGATGGATATAATCTACGTCATTCTTATCCATGTGCATGTTGTCGACGGCGCGCGGCCAAAGAAATTTTCACAATTGTTCTTTAAAATGCTTTAAAGTTATACAATATAGGATATACATGTAATTTTATATACAGACCTTAATTAATTGTTTGCAAGTTTATAACTAATGGTTATTCCTGTATCGGCACCACTTATAATTTACTCAATTCACTCTCTCTCTCTTTTCTTTCTCTCATTCAAGTCACGAGCGGCAATGTCTTAACTCCGCCCAGCTACGATCTGATTGGACAAAGGTCAGTCAAAATATTAGGTAGAAACTTTTCTGGAGTAAACCCCTATTAAACGCTTCAGTGTACTTCGCTGTAACTTAATCGATCATGTTTTGATAAGCATATATCTTTTTTTATTTATTTACATCGATAACTCTTACTGAGACCATTCGACTTTGTACAAGCAGCACGCATAACCTCGGACATCGGGTGTCTCCTGCACCTGGCTGAACCCGTCAATCAAACTCTGTGTATTTGTTTTCATTGGATGGTCAGGCGTCTCTTTTTTGTCAGTAGCCAATGGAAAATTAATTACTTCAAGGTAATCGGAATCAGTATTTGATGAAGCATACAATTTAAATGACAAAAAATTTATTAATTATCTGAAAATTATTTAAACCACTGTTAACGGACAACAAAGAGTCTTAGAAGTAATTAACACACAGGGATTTGCCTACAATGTACACAGTCATTCAATTACTAGTAATTATTATGGGAATCTTTACGCATGGTATTTAATTTGAACAGATTATAATAATCTATACACTGTACGCCGTTACACATGTACGAAGCGCCGGTAATATATACGAATATGGAGTCAAAAATTTAAATCATTTTTATTTCTTGTTCTTTTCAATACAATGTGAAATTACTTTCAGAAAAAAAATCCGAATTTTCTTTTTTGTGCAATGATTTGAATTTTTTCTGAGGTACATGTATATAAATGTACAGAACATACTTATTTACGCGCGAATGATACGACATAGGAAAAAAATAATCGGTTGTTCGTAGAACATTTTTATCTTATGAATGTGACTAATTTAATTTTGAATATTTTTCAACATTATCAATGTAAATAATATCAGGTGTATTTACTGTTTGTGTTTTTACATCGTAATCTCTGAGACCAATAAAAATACTAATGTTAACAGAAAAAATCAAATCCCGCCGAATACTGAAAAACCGATTTTAGTTTGCAATCATACGGATTTTATTTTTGGTATTGACTATTAAGTTAAGGTAACTTTTTTTCTGTATGATTTTATTATTTATTATTTTATGTAAAAGCACCATTCCAACTGTTACTCAGTTATATAACAATTGATGACCTATGTTCCAAGCTGTGTGCGCTAAAGCGACACAAGATTCTCGGTCGCACGTGGCGATTGAATTTACACAGACTGACCGAATTAACAAACGGGTGGGAAAGTTTAATATTTATTTATTTAATATTTATTAAGAAAATTTTCAAAGTCTGTTCTTCCAGAAACCAACTTTAACAACCTATTGTATTGTGATT
Source organism: Magallana gigas (assembly GCF_963853765.1). Lineage (NCBI taxonomy): Eukaryota > Metazoa > Mollusca > Bivalvia > Ostreida > Ostreidae > Magallana > Magallana gigas. Next base: position 35,842,202 of record NC_088860.1, read on the forward strand.
TTAACTTTTTTTTTGTCATTATTACTTCTACTGTACATGTGATCCTTGACTGTATTCGTGTACATTTGTATATACTGATTTTGAACCTCAAATACCAGTGAACTGGTCTTGAGCGAATAAAGAATTGAAAAAATTGAAGAAAGTGAAACAAAATGTTACACATGAGAAGAAGCCACCAAAAATTATTTTCGATAGATCTTGACAATTAAAAAAATCCAGCGCGAGCTCCTGTCAGCGGGGCGGAAGGGGGGGGGGCAGCAATGAGTTCGCTTCTACAAAGAAACGAACGACCATGTAGAAAAACTACAGAAGTAATTAATATGTAACCGATAGAATCTAATCTAAAGTTGTTTAAAATTCATGTGAAAATTAAAAAAAAAAATCATTGAATGCCTCAATTCAGGACATTTTTTTTATCGTGCTAGCACCTACCGCAAACATGTTACATGGAACTCTGATTATAATTTGATTTTTAAACTACCTTGTACGCTATTTATAAATCAATGCTTAATCAACTGTTCAAGTTTAATGAATTCATCTTTTCATCTTAAACGAATATAATAGTTGAAAACATAATAAAATATAGTTGTGTCCGTGCAAAATATGAAACATGAACGCGTGATAAGGTACATGTAAAAGAACACGAACAGACCGCGGATTACTTGTCCACTCGCGCCGGTTCTCCTCAGCAATATGCGAGGGATGGTTTACTATTTGTGTCTGTGTGTGTGTGGGGGGGGGGGGGGTTATTTAAAACATTATTTGTGCAGTTTTTAAAATATTTTACATAAACAAACTAACCATTAATTTATGTCTTACGATGTTTACGATTTGGAGTAATATCGCTCATTAATATTCATTTACACTCAAATGTTCAATTGAATAAATACAAGTTGGACAAACTTTTATAGCATTAAATTAAAACAGTTCCTGTTTTTACGGCTATATTAACTCAAACACGTTCATATGCATGTAAGTGTGCGTCGCGGTGTGAGAATCTTGTGTATTAAATAACCGCTTAATAACCGCTAGGTAGTGCAGCCGTTGCTGATCTCATCCGCCGTGGGCGAAGGATATATTACGTAAAGGTACATGTACAACGCACAGACAGGCACAGCTCAGAACCCAGGAAGATTTGAAAAGTTTGCAGTATAATGACCATACTCTATCAAATAGAAGTTATTTAATTTAAACTTAAAACCCACAATTGATCTGTGTCTATTATTGCTTTAGATTAAGAACGACATTGCTTTTATTAATTAACTGAGCGATTTCTTAATTGACACCCAATCGTTTAATCCAAAAAAATATTATGTGTAATCAAAACGAAACCAATTCTTGAGTTCGCGGCTAAATAAACTCATACATGTATATGAGAAACACAGCTCTCGTGTATAGATAACCGCTGACCGCTAGGTAGTCCAGCCGCGAGCATGGTGACCTATTTTCTCGGCCGCGGGCGAGGGAGAGCTTACGTAATGGTACACATACACACAGCTCTGATTCAAGGCATTGAGTTAATAAATAAAATGTAATGCATAGAGTTTTTTAATTCCATATTTTGTGGTTTAATAGAAAAGAAAAAGAATGTTTTGTTTTCCAATTGCCGTTTTAATGATTGTGCATTATAAGAACTTAACAACAATGACTTAAACTCCTAAAAAAAAGCATGTACTGCAGCAAAAAAAAATATTCTTATAAATTAATGCCTCCTGTATAAACCAGCATACTTTCTGCGGCTACTTTATACCAGTTGTACGCACACAAAGACTTTCGTTAACTTGTCGAATGAAAACAGGTACATGTCAACATGTAAAGCTTTTTACACTCATACTACACAAATCACTTACAAAATAATATTGTAACGACCTTTATGAGATCCCAACAAACAACTTTTCCAGCGACAGCCATATCAAAATCCTAACCGTTTTTGAGTTATTAAGCAAAAACCTTTAGGGGCTATTGGCCCTAAATTTAAGGGGCCAGCCCTTTTTTATTGGTGTCAAATGAAAGCCCTTGATATTATGCACAACTTGTATTCTACACGTTTTAACAAATAATTTTTCGTTAAAAAGATATAAAGGAAAATATGTCTAAATGTTTGCACTTTTTGTATCCTGTTTTTTGACCCCCTACCTCTTCCTAAATAAAAAACGTAATCTAAAAACAAAAACCGATGTGCACCACTACAATGTCTCTGCTATTCAAATTCGTTGGATTCCCATTACCTGCTATCATAGTCTCGGAGCTTTTGTCTGGAAACCAAAGGCCCTAAAAAAATTTAAAAGGGGAATAACTCGTTAACGGAAAGGAGATTTTAACTTTTATGAATTGATGAAGATAGTGTTTTGTAAAGTCCATTAGCCCTGAAAATTTGAGCAAAAACCGTTCAGAAATGAGCACGATATGAAGCCTCAAAGTTCGCGTCTAGGAAAAAAAAAAACTAGAGCAGAGCTCGTTGCAAAGCAACGAATAGGTCTTCCGTTGTTGCTGTGAGTTGAAAATACATAGAATTTGGTATCAAACGACTATATTGACTAAACTCTCAGTTTCGCTTTCGTTATGAAAACTCGTGGTTATTGAGAGTTTGTATGAAAACACGTTTTTAAAAACACCGTAAGATGTTTTGAAAATGTGTTAGAAAAAGTAATTGTCGAACAAAGTTTGTGTAATCGTTTCAGAAATACTTTAAACTATGAGAACAGAGGTTTAATGGATAGTATAATTTATAAAGGGTAGCAAGCATTGCTATATACCCATGATTCGTGTTTGGAATGGTAATGAAAAAAAGACGAACCCACATACAAAACACGTTTCCGTTTTTTAAAGAAAATTTCTGTTTTTAATATTCCTTATATAAACTTTTAGAAGACTATGTGCGAGTTTTTAATTGTTGATTGCTGTCAAAATTTATAATTAGTCAAAATGATGGCATCTCTTAACATTTCTATCGAGAAGTTTGTGTCGTGTGATATTTTCTAATGACACGTGTAGACTTATGCATTAAAAATATAAGATCCGGGGGAGTGTTACACTTTTGCCTTTCTTTGTACACATTGACAGAGGAAAGGATGGTCATGCCATATAAATGTCGATCTGCTTACCTTAAAACACTCGCTGATGAAACAAAATATCCATGCCTGTATTATCCTGATTGTATCCTAACTGACACTCATCTAAATCTTAGGTATCTGTATTAAATGTCTTATTTCGGCATTGTTTACACTGCATTCCGATAATTTGTCTCCCGACATGATCTTCTCTATTAAACATGCTTGTGACGTCATCAATGATAATCATACGTAATAGAGAGAAATCGAAGCTATATTCAGTTAGAAGAGTTTGTAGTGATATTTTATGCCTGTGGTTTTTATAATTTAAACCTGAGATAAAGTAAAAATCGACATGTGTCTGAGTAAAATATGATATCATGCTGCTTATTGTGACGTCATATCGATCAGAGGAATTTGATCGCCGAGAGTTGCCTTATCATACCCGCGTATACTTCATATAAGGCATCATTGTCAAATAGCTGTTTATCTATGACGTTACTAAATCGGTTAAAATCTCGCAATTTTGTGAAAATGTTTTGCCATTGAAATTATAGAGCACAAATCTGCTCAAGTACAATTTTAACATATTTTTAGTTTCATATAATTAAGAAGAAGACCCATATTTTCATCCAAAAAATTAATATATACCAACATGAGAGTATTTCATGACGTCATTTTAACGTTTGTCCTTCTTGTGAAATTATATGACAGATAGCTTATGTAGAACACACTGAAATTTTGTAATTTGCAATTTTAATTGCCAAATGTGTCATTACTTCTTAGAATTGTATTTTTTTATCCACCTCTTCACACATTGTTTATTTTTAGTTTTCAGTCCTCCATAGTTCCGGTCAGGTCATGTTTTGATGATCGCGTCAATCATACACTGTACTGGGTGCTATTGTTTCAATCATGATTGAGAAACAACATTTTTTTAAGTTTGTACTTATACAGATAATTATAGGGAGAAGTTATTTAATGCTAAGTCTTAAAAGTAAACATTGGGTTTTTTTTTCAATTGTACATTATGTTTGCTGCACCTGCCATGTGTAAATATCCACATACAACAGAACTATCCACTTCATTTTGATAGTAAACTTTGTCCGAGATCAATCGTTCATGCATTTTTTAAACACAAGAACATGGTGCTGTATTGTCTTTCATCAAAACGTTAGTGCTATATTTTTTTTACACCAGGTCCAATAGTTGAAAATTTAAGTGGAATAATGTAACCATACATACTGGAAATAACATTGAACATGCATGTAGTTGCATTAATCTCAGCTTCGTTGTCCTTAAGATCGAGTGGTGTTTGGCCAATAGTGTAACAGAGACAAGACAGGGTTTTTTGGTCACGTTAAGTTAGAGATATTGATTGAAATGGCCTCATGGTAGCTATAATATGTTGGCAAAAGCTTTGTTTGAATTTTAGACAGTTTTAGTTTTGTGTAAACATGATCAATAAGAGTTGCATTTTCTGTCGTGGGGAAATCTACACACTGTTGGTAACCATACCTCTGCATTAGTCTGAGTGTTGAAACATTGGGAGAGTATAAATTTTCATTAAAATCCCCCATTACGACCTTGTCCTCCATTTTATCATCCAACTGTTTCAGCAGCAATTCTAAGTTCATTAGAAACTTTTGCAAACCATAAACACTGGGTCTGTAGAGAACAACGTATTTAATGTGATTCAAATGATCTTCTAACAGAACTCCTTCAATGTTTTTAACTGGAAGCAGCTTTCTGGTAATACTGCAAGTGTCCTTTACATACACAGCTACACCACCTCCTTTAGATTTCTTTAACATACTGTACATGTCATCCGTTTCCTCATAAGCTTCATGTCTAGTTTGTTGAAAGAAATGGAAGTTTGTTAGATGGAAATTGTCTATAGTATCAACATTTGAAAGCCATGTCTCAGTCAGACATATCACACCTGTGTCCATAATTCTGTTATCTTGTGCCATGTCTTTGAAATGTTGGCGTAGGCTTTGAATATTATGCAGAATTATTTTTCTGATCTCTGTGTTCTTTATTTCACACTTGGTCTCAGTGAAGAAGCGTGGCATTTTTGAAAGTGCTTCAGAGACCTCTTTATCCGCATAAATTTTGCTCTTTAGGTTATCAACACTGGAAACAGAGATGCATAAACCTTTTTCAGATGTAACTCTACTTAATGCAACATATGCCTGACCAGCTGAGAACACTCTGTTTAAATCAACAACTATTTCTGTTGTAGTCAACCCCTGTACTTTATGTGCAGTGCAAGCCCACGCAAGTCGAAGCGGGAATTGATGTCTGATGAAACTTTTGTTTGATGATGTTTTCATTTCTTCCTCACATCTTTGAATGTGCACAGCGATGAAATGATCTTTTTTTATTCCGGATTTTTCTCCTACTTTTCTGTTGTCAAAGGAAACGGCGATTGATTTGATTTCTCCATTTGATTCTTCTGAAAATCCCATGATTGTTCCTATGACTCCATTCACAAGTCCGTCTGACACATCAATGTTGCGAATCAACATAACCCTTGCATTGACTGACAGAACAAGTGAGCTAGACATGCCATCGCTTTTATGACGTACGAAGGGCTTTTCTCTTAAAGTCATTTTTCCACTTGCTTTGTCCCTCTCAAAATCTTTAGCCAATATGTCACGTAAATCTGTACACGTGTTCCTAATCATCGTCAGGTTATGCTCATTTACTTCACCATTTGTTGCAAACACATGCAACGCATTTTCATTTCCATCTCGAACACAACGTTTAAGCATTTGTATAACTTGTTCTCCTAGTTCTTCATCTGAAGTTCTACAGCGCAAAGAATTTAGGTTTTCAGCAAATGGAAGATCATCCTTTTGGCGCATTATTTCAGTCAATTCTACAAGTTGGAAATACTCATTCCAAAAGTCACATGGATAACATGGATTTTCTTTAAACAACCTTTCGGCTTTACTTTGCTTTACGGGTGAGAGTTGAAAAAAATCTCCAACAGCTAAGATTGACACGCCACCAAATGGATCTTTATTTTTCTTTATTTGTACTAGTCTTTCATGGATGTAATACAGAAGTTTCTTGTAGACCATGGACACTTCATCAATGACCAGTATTTGCAAATTTTCAAGTTTAGCTCGGATTGGACTTAAACTTTGTTCTTTCAAAGGTTCATATGGAATTGGCATAAATTTGTTCAAAGAAAAAGCATGATGAATTGTGCAACCACCTATATTAAATGCAGCTGTTCCTGTAAACGCTGTCAACAAAATTGTTGTATCTTCTGGTTCAAGGCTCATTTTGCCTAATATTCTGGTAGCCTCATAATTGATAGTTTTGATGAGATGACTTTTACCATTTCCCGCACCCCCGTCACAAATAAGTGGAATGGTTGAGGTTTTCTCCCAGAAGCTTTTTTTAAACACCACTCTCTCAAATGATAGAAAATTTGGCTTTGCTTGGCATTTAGTGACCTTAATAAAGGTAACATTTCTTCCTTGCAACTGTTCTGAACTGTCACTGTGTATGGAATATTACATTTATTTTCACTGGTTTCAAGGTCTGCAACCGAGTCAGTAATAGCATCAGCATGGTTATTTCTTCTTTGATGGTCACAAGTGTCTCGTTCAACTTCAGTTTCAGGACAGAGTGTAGCCCAAGCATCTTGAACATCTCCAATCGATTCATACACTTGTTGAGCTTCATCTAACAGCTGTTCATTGGTAGCAAACTGTGCCCAATTTGCATCTACAATTTTTTTCACAGACTCCAATTCGTCAGATTTTTCTAAAGAAACATATCCACTTTCATAAAATGTCCTATACAGGTCAAATCCTGGCGGTTTTAGTTGTAGCATCTCTCTGTATGGTAAGTACAACTGCAGCAAGGATTGGTAATGCTTTTCAGAGTTTTTTTCAGTATTGAATCGTGGATACCGAATAACAGCAGGATCAGTTTTACTTCTTCTCTGGACAAAGCCTTTGCCATTTTGCAACTCATAAACGTCCTGACTCTTCTTTTTAGGAATTTGTGATTTAGACAGGACTCTGTATTCAGAGCAGAAAGTTGCTAAACACATATTTGGAAAAGGGTCACAGACTGGCCTTAGTTGATATCGTTCAACAATATTTGTCATCCAGATATCTTCCTCCTCTACTTGATTTTCTGAATCATGATCTTCAGTTTCTGGATTGGCACTTTTCTTTTTAGTCAATAATGAGAGTGGTTTGCTCAACCTTGTCGGGTTCTCACCTACTGGAACAAACAACACTTTTCTCGAGCATTCTCTCATTCTCAAATTGCAAATTCGATAAACCGCTTCCTGAGCACTGACCTCACGGTGACACAAGTAAGCTGATCCAATTTTTTTCATTGTTTCTTTGGCATTCATATTTCCTTCATTAGCTTCAATCTTTGTCTGTTTCAACAGCATGCCCATCTCTCTTTCCGCTTTTGATATGTAGGACACAACATACACAATACAACTAAAAGGATCCAAAACGAATTGTATGTCCATATTAGCATCCCAGCATTTAAGCAGGTATGGGTTGTACTGATTGGTCCACAATTCGTTTGGATTCCTTTGAAGGACAACAGATTGCTTAGCTGTAATCGTCTGAAAAGCTTGTTCATACATATTTTGAGTTACATTTAGGTCATTCAAAATATATGTTGTTGTTTTTCCATCATCGAAATCATTGGACTGAATTTTTTCCCAAACTAATTGCAAAATATGTTTAGCTTCTGACTTTTGAAGGTTTGTTTTCTCTTCAGCTACACCGAGCTCTTCGACTGAAATTTCATCATCAATTGGAGATGAAATAAAAGTTCTGCTTGATGGTGGTCTTGGAAAATTAAATCGACATTCTTTCCCACCTTTTCTACACGAATTGGAATGCTTTTTACTGTGCTGCTGTACTTGAAGAACAGAATTGCTCAACTTTAAATCATTTTCTGCAGATGGTATTGAACAAGTCACGTATCTGTCAATGAAATCACAAACCGTTTGCTTTTCATTTTGAGCTAAATTTGGAGCATTTTGAACCCAAAACAAACAATGCACATGTGGTGAACCTCTTTGCTGAAATTCTACTCTGTAAAAGTAGTCTTTGATTTTTCCGATTGGTTCTGCTGGGCTTAATATGACCTCATGAAGAAATACATGAAATCTGCGTTCAAACATGCGTGCAACAGTCACTGGATTTGATTTCAATATATTACTCTTTTCTGTCCAGTCCAGCTCCTCTACTTTTCTATCATCGCCTTGCTGATGCAATAATACATTAATCATTTCATGCCATCTGAATTCGGCTGATGAGAATGAGCAAAACCAAGTCGGTATGCCTAATTGTCTTAACATTGCAAACAAATCTTTTTGTACATTTTGCCAAAATGATGGTGTTCCACGTATGGGCTGGAGAAAGCGCAAAGCCTCATCAGATTTAAACATTTGTTTCAAAATTTCTGGATCATGGAACATGTCTCCAGTAACTTTTATTCCTTGTTTAGTTCTTGCAGAAGACTTTCGAATGGATATTTGAGTTTTATCAATAACTTGTTTCAGTTCTGATAGGTATTGGCTGAAAAATATGTAATCTGTGTCTTTTGCAAACCTATTATCAGCATTCATCAGTCTGTTGTTAAAGTACTTTGCGAGTGTAATCCTCTTTTCCCTGTCCTCTGTCCATGTGTTTTTTCCATTTGGAAACAAATGTGGGAAAGACTTTGCCTCATTTCCATCTTCTTGAAGCATTCGCACTGGATTTTTCCCCTCTGCTGGTGCTATATTGTATATATCATCAAAATAGTGATCAAGAACTTCTTGACCAATGTCAACCGGTTGAAGACATGTATCATACTGAATTCCATTTTGTTGTTGATCATGATCTGAATCTTTTTGTTCAGTTGTTTCTTCATTTTCCGTGTCTAATGGAGACTCTTCCATGCTAAACCCTTTGATACTACTATCCTTTTTTATATCTATTTCTGAATACCAGTTATTGTGCTCTTTTAAATACACAAGGGCTTCTTGAACATGTGCCGGATTGACAAATTGGTATTCATAATGTCCCTTATATGATAATTTGCGTTTAAGCTTTACTTTAATAACCATGTCTTCATCTGCTGTTCTGGGCAAAGCTTCTACCTTTTTGGTGTCTGATGGAACAGAAACCACCGGGCCGTTTATAGAATTTTGACCTCCCCTTGGCAACGCAGCAACTTTCATGAATGGAATGTGCAATGCAATCAAATGCTTCTCTAGTGTATTTAGATTCTCAAGCTCAACTGGCACATCATATAGTTCCATATTGTTTGCAGCACATTCTGCTGGAATTTGACTTTCCATAATTTTCCTATGGCATGTTTTACATATCCAATGCGAAGATAAAAGACAGTCTTGTGGACAATTTGGTAAACAGTTGTGGACATATTTGTCAGATATGCATTGTCTTGCAACTTTCCATACAGATTCTGACTTTACTTTTAATGTTTCAATATCACATTTCTGCACTTGATTTTGAAAGAGAAGTCTATGGCACGAAGAACATGCAAAACGCGGACCCTGAGCAGTTTTTTTTTTTATAAAATTGTCCAATACATAGTCTGTATCAACATGTTTTGATTTTTCAATGTCTTTCCGTCTTTGTTTAACTTTTGCTTTTTGTTCAGGTTTTTTGTGGTATCTTTTCATAACATCTTCTTTCTTTTTGAGCTGATAACTTTTGTCTTGGTATTTCAATCTAAGGTTTTTTTTTAACCTTTTCTCGAAAAGTTTCATTAGTTTTGTATTTTGTCGTGCCGTATTCAATTAATTTCCTCTGAAATACAACATCAGTTTTGTATTTTCTTTTGCTGCACTCTTTCAAGTTTCTTTGGTGTGCAAGGTTAGTTTTGTAGTTCATTTTTGTTCTTTCTTTCAAATGCTCTTGGTAGTCAATATCAGTTCTGTACTTTTTCTTGTTTAATTCCTTCTTTCTGTTCCTATGCTTGGCATTTGAGCTGTATTTCTTTTCACTGTATTCCTTTTTCTTTGCTTTGTGTTTTTCATAATGAGCTTTCCTCTTTTTTAGTATAGTGTTCCTGAATTGCTCATTGTTCTGGTATTGCTTTTGAAACCATAATTTCCTTCGTTTTACGCCATGCTCAAGACTTGAATGCTCGTTGTCTTCAGGAGTTTCTAATGAGCAAGTTCTCTTCGTTGTTTTGTAATTAGTTCTGGTAATTGTGTCACATTTGCATTGATTTACACTTGGCGAAATATTTGTGTCTAACACGGACTCAACAACATTGTAATGGTTTCCATTGACGTGATGAAGGTAAATGCCTCCTTCTATAGGTGAGAAAAGTCTGTCTACAAAGTTGCCAGAATATTTTTTCCAGGTAAAGTCAGAATATGTATAAATGTTGACGTTCAACATGTGCGACATTGCTATTATTTCAAATTCAGTTGCCCATGTTCCAACAGAGTTCATTCTTTCAACATAATCTTCTAGTGATTGGCTGCGGGACCTTAAAATCCCTTTAAACAGAGCTTGATTTTGTTTGACATGTCTGCACATTTGAAAACGTAGATTTTCATGGGATTCCTCTGATCCTGACAAGCATACAGATAAAGCTCGAAAAAAGCAATTCCCATCACCTAGAACTGACAAGCACTGGTGTGGTGACCCAGCAATTTTTTTGTATTTCTTTTTACAGTTGCTTAGTTTCTCAGCAAGAACTGGAACTTGAAGGATTGAGCAAAGCATTTGCTTTGAATTCATACTCAACTGCTGAAATGCTGTTTGAGGGGGTTCTTCCTGTTGTATGCAAACAATGTTATCATCAGATGTTGGATATGCTTGCACATTTTCAGTATTTTCCCGAGAAGCAATTTGCATGCAAGACATCCCTGTTATTTCACACTCAATAGCATTAGAAAACCCCATAGAATGTGCCAGTTCAATTATGTGCATGTGAACTTCATCAACACTCTGGACAATTTTGCAGGTGCTTTTTCCATTTGCAGACATTTTTCCAGATAATGTTCTAGAATGAGAATCAAACAGAAAGAAACCATGGTTTAAAACACCACACAAAAATGTATTGTCACCAAAACATATAAAACATCCCTCTGTGTTTTCAAGACTGTTTTGTAATGCTTCTTTCAATGGCTTGGCATTAAATTGACTCAAATCTGGCATAGCCTGCTCATTTGATATGGGTATCAATGTGGCAATTGACTCGGTAAATGACATGGAGAACAATTTTGAGTGGATGTCAAGATTCCTTGGGAGATCTGATATAAGCAAATATTGATGACCAATATTTGTGTATCTTTGCAATGTATCATACAGTTCATTTCCAGTTGTTAGGATTCTGTCCAAGTCTGAGGGCTGCCATAACTGGGCTGGTTTAATTTGGTGATATGTTAAAGCTGATAAGCAATTTGGAACACACTGTAATCCAGCATTTAACCCAAACATATCATTTGCCTGATGAAAGTTTCCCTGAATTGAGGTAGGCATGTTTTCAATTTGCATCACAGAATCTGAATCTATTAATTCAACAGCTGAAGACTCGTTTGCAACATTGCAGTAACATTTTGAATCTGTAACCATGTCAGACATTTCATTTTCCATCACCAAGTTAGACTTTTCAATTTCTGTTACCATGTTAGATCGATTTGTTTCTGTTACCAAGTTAGACATTTGAGCATCTCTTTTCATAACCATACTATCCTGCATGGATAAGAATGGTTGCGTCTGATCTGCAAGGCATGGCTTTACACCATCATAGTGCCAGGGTACCCTCAAAGGAGTACAGACCGAATCAGAGACAGATACCTCATCAGAAGTACTCAATGAAACGGAATCAGAGATCGGTGTCGTACACACGTATACGGTACTCAGACTTCCCTGGGGCGATGCAACCCCCAAGGCATTTGAATGAATCATTTTCTCACTAGGAGAAGCCAGATTCTGGGCTGTGAAATTTTCTTTCTTTCGTGACACTCCTGTAGACAGGCTCTCGACAAAGTCATGATCGGAGCTGCAGGGTGCCTCATGAAGCTTAAGCTCTAGCACCTTCTTTCGCTTTCGTTCTCTGTCTTTTAGCCTAGAAATTTTCTAGTTTGATTTCTTTTTCTTTGGCATCTGAAAATACACGTGCATAATAAATATAAGTATAATAAATCATGGATTTTAACCTTTTAAAAAAACCTGAATCACACTTGAGGTACAAAAAATTAAGGAAATTGGTAGCTGAAAATGTTTTTCTATTATCAACTTAAGAATATTTTAAAAACTGCAAGATGTATACATGTTTATAGTTATGATTGTCAACTTTTTGTCTTAAAAAATGGGAAATGGTTTGGAGAGTTAATGGAGGCTGTTAAACCCTCATCTAAGCCAAAATGTCAACTCATGAAACACAGTGATCCCAGTAGATGCTCTGGAAACATTATTGTTTGGCTGGCTCAACACCAATAGGTCTTACTATTTATCAGCACTAACTTGTCACATGTAAAGAAATATTTTTTTTTTTTTTTTGGTTTTCCACTACCGGTATGTTGCTTGATGTAAATTTAGGAACCATTTATTTTTAATGTCGCCCCCTGAATAAAAGCATTGCCAAGCTGAACATCCCTTTGTGACAAACATGTACAGTATGTGTTGAGTGAATGTATTTTACATGCTTTAAGGTATCTCACTACATGTAGACTTATACATTTTAAGACACTTCATCACAAGATGGCGATTTAAGTGCTTTGTTTAATCGAAAATTGTTTATATTACGTGATTAAGTTGAATGATATCATAGCTCGGTTGTTAAACTATCAGACTTCAGAAGCACAGATCATGTGTTTGAATCCGCCCTTGGCTTTTGTTCATATTTATTTATTCATTTTACATCTTTTCACCTATTTGACTTTATTTCTTATGAAAGATAGCATATCTTTCATAATCAAGTACTTTTTTGCTGTCAGATTTGAGAAACTCTTTCCAAGTATAGTGAGCCACTTTCGTAAATCAATAAAACTCATTTTAGATTTTGTGCTACATGTATTTGATTATTTTGAAAGTGATAAATCATAGATATTGTAATATCAGATATCAATTAAATGAAGTGAAATGTTGTTTTCAACAAGTACTTATTTAACAATATTGGGGTAGCTTCTTTAAAAAAGTTTTGCAAAAGGATTGGTGGGAGGTAAGAGGACAAATACTGATTCTACAGTAATAACTAATTAGATAATTAATCAAATTGACTACAGCAATAGCTCAATTTGCTTTCAACTTAGAAAAGCTGATGATGGTGATATCAGTTAAAGTATTTACTCACTGCATTTTAATACAAATTGTAAGAAAGCAGTTTCAGTGAAGGAACAATATCTAGTTATCTACATCAATTCATGAAAACATTCTCTTTTTTCTTGTTTATTTGGAGATAAATTTCTATGGTACTTTTACTCGTGAAAGTTAAACATAGGTAAACAGAGATTACAGAGCAGCTCATTGTGGCAGACATCACCTTTATGATACCATTTCAGTAGTTTAATTTAACACGTTCTGTTGATATTTCAATGATAGACGGGCAATGTCTGCCAGACTGGCAATGCCTGTCTGATACGCGTGAGCAGTACACATATTGTAGGATAGAGACAAAGGACCAGTATATTTCAATGACGAGGAAATAAGAACTATTTGCATTATATCGCATATTATCAATTCACGTTTGTGCTCAAAATCTACCCCAAGAGATCTGATGACAGCAAAGATCTTCCCACTTCGCAAGCTCAATTGGAAAACAAACTGGGTTTTATAAAAATAGATTTTACGCACATCTCCATTTGGAGCTTCTCAAATATTTACGCTCATTAATACGAAACAATGTGTGCCCCTGTTAGTTGTCAAGTTCATGGGCAGCGATTGAACAAAAACTACCGGTACTTTGATTTGTTTTATTTTTTAAACATCGAAAAAAACTTTTAAAATATGTGTGTAAATAAAGATGGGATTGTTTAATCATTTCAAATTGGCAATTACGCAAACAAAAGCTGTTAATGCATGCACTACTTTCTTTAGCTTGTAGTGCAAAAAGTTCGCAGAAATGACTATGATAACAAATACTCACTCAGTTAGCGAGCTGACATACAATAAATGTTTGTGAAACACTTATGCCCCCCCCCCCCCGGAAACATCCACAAAGATAATGAACATGAACTGCAAATATTTGGAATTTTTCTAAGTACAAGGGGCATAACTCTGTCAATAATTGCTCTATCATACCAAAACCATACTGGACCTAGACAGTATCATGATTAACCTGTATATCAAATTTCTTTTCTATATGTTCATCCCCTGCGAAGAAAATAAGCAGAAATTGCAAATAACTGGAATTTTTTACATCCAAGAGCCATAACTCTGTCGAAAATTGCTTGAGCATACCCAATATCAAACTTGACCTAGGTATTAACATGATAAACCTGTATACCAAATTTCATTGCAATATGTTCATCCTCTGTAAAGAAAATGAGCTGAAAACTGCAAATAACTGGAATTTTCTACGTCCATGGGCCATAACTAAGCCGAAAATTGCTCGATCCTACCTAATATAAAAGTTGACCTAGATATTATCATAATACACCTGTATAACAAATTTCATTTCAATATGTTCATCCCCTGCGGAGAAAATGAGAGAAAATTGCAAATAACTGGAATTTCTCTGAGTCCATGGGCCATAACTCTGTTGAAAATTGCTCGATCGTACCCAATATCAAACTTGACCTAGGTATTAACATGATTATCATGATAAACCTGTATACCAAATTTCATTTCAATATGTTAATTCGCTACGAAGAAAATGAACGGAAACAGTTTGTGGACTGACCGAAGGGGTTCATAAAAATAAGCAAGCTCACATATCCCTCACTTCCCTATTACATGACAATACTACAGATATGAATAGAAGAGAATTCATTAAATAAATACACAAAATAATCATAAAAGGTGCACAATTCCCAAAGCATCATCACATCTAAACTTCAGGGCTGCAAATATGCAGATTTATACTTTGGTTTCGAAGAACAACAAATTAAACATGCAAGCATTCTTAGAGTATTGCATAAGCAATACACGTCCCCTACCAGTTTGTATTAATCTATCTCTGAAGCAAACATCTATTTCAAAACTATTTTAAACAAGATGTTATGCTTTAATCAGAGATAAAAAAAACAGAGGAAATTCAAACTACATACTTTATATAGACATGAAATAAAAATCCGGTAAAATAATACTCTTTATTTTATCTCCTGTAATTTCGCCAAGTCCATTAAGTATTTGCTTGCAGAATTTTAAGAAAACAATGCACAGTTATGCAGACTATCATTTCTTACTGTCTTCTGTACCCCGAATCAACAGACCAACCCAATAACGAACCCGATTGTAATAATACCAACAAGAACCTGTCAATTAAATCTACAACACAATGCTTGACACTATTTTACAGAACTTATTTGTTTGTTAGAAACAATAAAAGGAATGGTACAATTAATGCACGATATGATAATATATTACTGACTACATACTTTCCTCGTTTATTCAAATACACGGAACCCGATAACGAACCCGAACATTAAAAAATTGGAACATAAAAAATTAATTTTCTCAAAAACATGTCAACCAGACGCTACAAAAGTGTAAACTTGATCTGTAGTTTGACATTTTGAAGCTGTTCAGCAAATTTCATGTTATTCCTCAAACGCATAAAGAAAAAAGTGTGGAAAACTGAAGTGGGACAGACAGACGCACAGACGGAAAGACGGACTGACGGACGCAGAGGAAAGCTGTAGTCCCCTCCGGTGAAACCGGTAGGGGACTAAAAATGTCAGTAATTCCTGGAAAAATAATGGAACTTTGATTTTCTCTTGATATGGACAACAAACCAATTTTGTCTAATTCCCTACAAAGTTTTGGATATTCTGTACAGCAGTTCAAAAAGGAGTAGCATTTATGAATTATTCATTACTACAATCATTAAATGGCCAAATGTCTTAGTGCAAAAGGGAAGAAATTTATACAAATATATTTCCTTTCAGTGTATATTTAATTCCTCTTCTGTTTATACCAACTAATGCACTACTAACACACGGTATTCAAATTGTCTGCATTGCTTGGTGTGTTAAAGAAATGATGAAATCCAAAAATAAACATCCATTGCCTATAAATAAGAGAAATGGAATTTCCTGAAAATATGGAACTACTCTTGTAAGCCCAAGGACATGTGAAGTAAGGGGATGATCTAAAGTTCTGCATCTGACAATAAAACTACCAAGTAAACACACAGACTGATAGGTTTCATGTTAATTCAAAATCCTAACTGATAGTAAATAAATCATAATGTACAGATAATTATCAATTATTGCAATAGTGATAAGGATGCATTGAACATAAAAATAACTGCTTTATTGTTTAAAATAAAGACCACTTTCATAAACTGGTTTGAAAGTTGTAAGTTCCAAGACTGTAATTCCAGGACTTACTAAAATTGTTTGGTAAGATCATTTGGAAATCCGAAATCATAGTTTAGACTTCAACCAAGCATGTGTAGAATGAATGTTCCTGATCAGATGTTGCTCTTTTGTAATAAAGTTTCTTCTTAGCTTAAGTACTTTTTTTTTCCAAGTCATAAATAAATAAAATGTTTAATCAGTTGATACACGAAAACTTAAAAGTTTACATGTACATGTAACAATTGCAGTAATGGCACAGTACATGTATAAACAAATGCATTTCCTATTTAATATTCCTGTATGAGCTACTTTTCATCATAGAAGAATGGAGGAAAATTCAAGATGTACTGGTGCACATTAAATCAAGCATTTTTTAATAGCAATATATACATGATATATTTATAAACATTTTTCGTCATTTTTGCCATCCAGCCCAGACAGGAGCAACTGTAACGAACATAAAATATTCAATATAAGATCACAATTATAAAAACTCGATAAAAAGAGATGTTTGTGGAACACTTATCCCCCTCCCTTGGACATACATTATAGGGTCACTAACAAACCCCTAAATGGGCAGTATAACGAACATGGAAATGAAATTGTTATTTCCATTCTTACATCGACTCAATATATCCCAATGAACTTGCAATAAAAGATACCACAAAATCTGCGTCATCTGTTTCATATTTGGATATTTTACTGGAAATGGACACTGATGGTAACCTAATTAACAACAAAACTTGATGATAAACACGATGACTTCAATTTTTCTATAGTAAACTTTCCTTACTTATGTAGCAATACACCTTCATCACATGCATATGGTGTTTTTGTCTCTCAGTTAATTCGATACACAAGGGCATGCTCTTCGTATAAACAGTTTCTAAGGCGAGGCAAGCTACTGATAAACAAGTTGATAAAACAGGACTATCAAAAGTCTCGTTTGAAGTCATCTTTTCGTAAGTTCTAAAGATACATAGATCATGAAGTGTAGGCCTTTCTTTGTTCAGTAAAATATAGTACAAAATTTACATTAACATTGTTGTGAGATTTTTGGTCAAGCATTAATAGCTGTAAAATATTGAAATTGCCATCAATCAAGATGAGTACAGAGAGAGCTCAGCAAAGCCAGCCTTGCAAAGCGAGTCTAAATAGTAACATGTATACGTAAGAAAAATAGTGGACAATAGAAATTGAATCAGGGGTGCCATGGACTGTAAAAAAATTCTTCAAGCTCATGGATGCCTCCATACTGGCCGCCATTTTGTTCAACAAAGTCAATCCATTCATTAAATGATTTATGGTTTTCTTTCTTTATTGTCGATTAACTCTAAAAAATTTCCCAAGTTTTCAATGGAAAGTAACTTTAATAAAATAATGGACTATGCAAACAAGAGAAGTTTCAACCAATGCTCAAATCAGGAGATAAAACTACCGGTAGTATTAATATCATATACCGGTACCTAGCTAGTAATATATCAGCCCTGATACAAATGTTTTGGACTACATGTACTAGGTGAGAGAGCAACTGGAAGCTCAAAGTGATATTTCTCTGTCTAAGCCCATGGTCAAGGGGCTGTATTGCCCTTAATTTTAAAATTGTTGACAATGTTTTAATAAGAAAATAAGACTAATTTCACATATGTCTTAACAAATTTTTAGATGGAATATTGAAACATTAACATCAAGAACCAAATTTTTAGATACTAAATAAAGTATAAACAGATAATATTCAACTTATGAAATAGTTAAGCATTGACAGACAAAATATAAAATTCTCGAAATCACATACTATTTTTCGGCTATTTCTGAAGACATGACTTTTATGTTTTACGTATGAAACACGACGTCATAATGTAGACTGAGCAAGCAACGCTAAGTTTAGCTTATGTCTTATGATCTGAGTAGGAAGGCAGATCATACTGACTAAAATATCTGCACTTGGCCCAACAGTCACACCATTTACATATTATGTTACAAATTATTAATTCTTGAAATTACTCAAATAAATTTATACTTATTGATAAATCAAACTGATGGCATTTCCCCAACTCCTGGACAATCTGAGACCCATTATTCTGAGGTTTTCGGATAACATGATAGAAGTAAAGAGAACCCATGAGGCTACTGACAATCGATAAAATGATATAATTCCTACACAAGTTTTAGATATATATTTAAAAAGCGTGAGATATAATGGACGAGATCATCGCTGACTACAACGCCATTAACGGGGTTACAATTCAGAAAGGTTGTGCAGCGTTCGAGAAACCGTAGGTAAAAAAACCGAAAACGAATTACCATAGTTTTGAAAACCACAATAAGAATTAATTAAAGTCAAACTTGAACACATGTATCTCTTTAACGATCTTGTATTTTATTCTTCAAGTCCATTGCCGTAAAGTCAATAGGTGCGTAACCGCCAAAACATTGCACCGAAAACACACAACAAACACTCCGTATTTTATTTAAGCATTATTTAAATACTGAACACTTACAGCTAGGCGAAGGTCACGTTGTATCAGATGATTCTCGTGGATATGTTTTCTCGCCTTTGGAAATACTTTAGTTCGCCAGATCAGCGGGAGAATATTTAGGCAAAAGTGAACGTCTAAATCTTACACTAGATGGCGCTATTTTATATTTATCGAGACACCGCTATTTAACGTATAGTAAAATAACCTTATTTACGAAAAGGAATTTTACTTCTCTTGTCGATGCAATATTTATGCAAAAATCCTTATTTTCATGTTAAATTTTTTTTCTCATCAGATGATTCATCAAAAGTAAATCTTTTGGGAAAAGTTAACTTATGTATATTGAAAAAAAAGTGAAAAAATAGGCGGAAGATCAGGCATGGTGTTAGGATTTTTATTTTTCATTTAAATCTAAATAAATGTGATACATGTACATATTCGGTCGGATTTTAATATATTACATGTACATCAAGTAAGCTCGACGCATGTTCCATGTTTTCGTTTTGTTTGTTTATTGCTTTTTCTGTTTTATCACATATGTATCTCAAGGAATTAAAGTTTCCGTAATTAAAATCATAAATCACTGCTCAAATGTGCAGATCTAGAGGAGGTGAGGTGTTTGTTACATGAATCCCTTTTGGTATAATTTGTTGAAGCATTATGTACTATTATGTAATTTAGATGACCGCAGATCGCCAATTTCCACGCGATGGATCTTCTTGGCCAATGTCCGAAGGATCAGTAACGTAATTGTGTACAGAAAGTCACAGGTCTATAGATCGGTTCAAAATGCTTGCAGATTGATAAAAATGTTAACAGTTAGAATATATGCTTAATAGTCTTTATTTACATATTAACTATATATGTTAATCTTATTTTTAATATTTAAATGTATTACTGACAATTAACAGATTAAAGAGTTAGACCATGTCAATGCATGTCGCATGTACGTAACCAAGTGGAAATAAAAACGGGAGTTTTTTTCTAATAAAAAAAAAAAAGAGAAATCATATACTGTTTAATCATTGACGTCTGACGGCAACACAGATACGCTCCGCGTGCTTCTTCCAAAATAGAGGTATTCTACATGATCAAAGCGTGCTAGCTTTTGTACATAAACAACCACAGATCGTTCTAATCGATCAACGCGCGATAACTCTCCCAGCCAAGTGCGAGGAATGAGTTACGTAAATAAATTTCTCCAATGTTTAATTTAAATGAATACAAAATGAACAAACTTTTAAAACATAAAATTAAAACAGTGTACAGTGTATTTACGGCTATATAAACTCAAACACGTTCATATTCATGTAAGTGTGCGGGTGCAAATCTTGTGTATTAGATAACCGTTTACCGCTAGGTAGTGCAGCCGTGGCTGATTTCCTCGGCCGCGGGCGAAGGATAGATTACGTAAAAGGTTTAACGCATACACACGCACAGCTCAGAACCTAGGAAGATTTGAAAAGTTTGCAATCTATCAAATAGAAATTCCTTTTTTTTTTTTTACTTAAAACCCACAACTAAACTACATGTCTGGTATTGCATTAGATTGAAAATGGCACTGCTTTTATTAATTAACTGAACGATTTCTTATTTGACACCCTATCGTTTTATCCAATTGTATAATAAACCTTTATATGTAATCAAAACTGAAACAATTCTTCAGTTCGCAGCTAAATTAACTCATATATGAGAGACGAAACTCTCGTGTACTAGATAACCGCTGACCGCTAGGTAGTCCAGCCGCGACCATGTTGACCGATTTTCTCGGCCGCGGGCGAGGGATAGCTTACGCAATGATACGCACACAGCTTTGATTCAAGGTGGATTTTAAATGCATGCAGTATAACTAAAATGATATGCATAGAATTTTTTTCAATACGTATTTTGTGTTTTACTTGAAAAGAAAAGGAATGTTTTGTTTTCCGATTCTCGTCTTTAAGGATTGTGCACCATAAAAACTAAACAACAATGATTTATTGATAAGCTTCTTTAAAAAAGCATGTGTTCTAATTTTTTCTCATGAATTAAAGCCCCCCTGTATAAACTAGCATACTTTCGTGGTAACTTTCTGCCAGTTTACGCACAAAGACTTTCGTAAACTTGCCAAATGAAAACAGGTACATGTTAACATGTAAAGCTTTTTACACTCATACTACTCAAATCACTTAAAAAATAACATTGTAACGACCTTTATGAGATCCCAACAAACAACTTTAACATCGACAGCCATATCGAAATCCTAACCGCTTTTGAGTTATTAAGCAAAATCTTTTCAGGGCTACTGGCCCTTAATTTAAGGGGCCAGCCCTTTTTTATTGGTGTCAAATGAAAGCCCTTAACATTATGCACAACTTTTGTTCTATATGTATTTAGGAAATATTTCAAACTAAAAAGTTACGAAGCTAAAACATGAGAATTTTTTTTCTATTTTTAAAACATAGATTTCGATTGATTAATTCTAGTGGAATAATTGGATAAAACTAAAATACAAAAATCAGAGGACAATATTCAAAATGTCAATAATAAAGATTATTAACTATAAATTATTTGCTACGGACCATTTCGGAGCCTTTGTCTGGAAACTAATGCCCCTAAAATTTTAGAAAAAGGGGAATAACTCAAAACCGGAAGTTGCGATTTCAATTCTTTTGGTGCTCTAGAAACCTTATTTGATTTACAATATTCCGTGAAAATTTTAACGAAATCGGATGACAAACAAATAAGTTATTGAGGATTTAAAAATGTCTAGAAGAAGAAAAATTATAATGAAGAAGAACCAACAGAATCAGTACAAGGTCTTCCGTTGGAAACGGAAGACCTTAAAAAAGAAAAATAAGATTCCCGCACAATAATAGAAAGGTCTTCCGTTGGAAACGGAAGACCTTAATGAGTCATTTCCATTTACCTACACTGGTGTAGACTATTTTGGTCCAATTTATGTGAAAACAGACGGCGTCACCAAAAAAGTGTGGGTGTGCTTGTTTACTTGTTTAGTGGTTAGAGCCATCCATTTAGAGCTTATGCAAGATATGTATACAGAAGAGTTCCTTTATGGATTGAGACGATTCATAGCTGGATGGGGAAAGCCGAAGCAACTTATTTCAAATAATGCATCACAATTCAAGCTGGCCAGTCATATCTTAGACGAAACTTGGGCCTCAAGAGTCAGAGATCCAGATGTTCAGAGCTATATTGCAAATGAAGATATCAAGTGGCAATGCATAGTAGAGCTTGCCCCATGGATGGGTGGTTTCTATGAGCGTCTTATTGGAATAGTAAAGAAATGCCTTCGGAAAACAATTGGGAAGTTGTGTCTTACCAATGAACAATTAAGAACTATTTTAGCAGAGACAGCAGCAGTGGTTAATTCAAGACCTTTAGTTTATGTAGGAGATGACATTAATTCCAATATTATTCTTACTCCTGCTCACTTCCTGACACTGAATCCTAAAACTTGTATCCCAGATAGTAATGAGGAAGATACAGAGGATCCCTAGTATTTACCCAACATCAGCAGTGCCGAGAAGTTATTGCAGACATGGAAGAAAGGACGGAAATATTTAGATGCTTTTTGGAAAGCTTGGTGCGATGAATATCTGCTAAGTTTACGAGAAAGAACAACATACTCTAAAAGAAACAAGAGTCAAGCACAGCGAGGAACCACAGATTGGTGATGTTGTGTTAGTTAAAGATGACCTTCCTCGTAGAAGCTGGAAAATAGGACGCCTTTGTGAACTTACAGTAAGCCTGGATGGAGAGATTCGTTCCGAAAAGGTATTGCTACCTAGCAAGAAGACTCTGAATAGACCGTTGAACCTTCTCTATCCGATCAAGTGCTCCAAAGATACATAGACAAAAAACAGTGAGAACACAGTGGAAAATCAAAGTACTGCAAGTAACAAGAGTATGACCCATGAAGATCAATCAGTGACCGAATCCATAAAAATGAACTTGATGTAAGAGAGCCGCCGCAAACGAGACCCAAACAAAAAACTGTGACAAAGGGCGAATGAGAAGATCAAAGACTGGTTGGTCGTGGGAGTGTTTTGATATATGTATATCACAATTTCATGTTTATTTCTAATTTGGACATAGATGTTTATGTTTACTTTCATGTTTTAATAAGTTTGATTAATTTCCTAGTAATGTTAATGTATATCCGTTTTTGTCAGATCAAAGTGTTTTGTTAATGTTTAATCAGTTTTCCGTTTTAGTGCGAGTGTTTACTTTTTGTCAATACAGAACGAGAGGAAGTAAGTTAAGCAGAAGACAGTTAGCGAGTTGAGGAGAGCAGAAGAGAGATGAGAGAAAAAAGGGTTTGAAGGGGTTAAATAGAGATAGAGTATAGTAGAGGGAACAAAGAGTATAGTTAGGGTTGGGAAATAAGTCATAGGGATTAGATGGATGGCTTTTAGACAGTCCAAGAGAAGAGAGGTTGGTTAAGGTTATCCGTATTTTGTGTTTTGGTGTCAGATTGTGTAAAGTGTGATCAGAGGTGTATGTTTATGAATGTGTTGTTTGTCAGTTATCTTTAACAATGTGGTAGGTTATTCATGTTATTGTTTTCAGTCAAATATTGTGTTGTATTGTTGATTTATTCATATGTATTTATTAAGTGTGAAAAAAGGAAAAGGGAGTTTTTATTCAGCATTCCAAGACTTCAAGAATAGCTCACCACACAGGCCGCATTATCGGGTACTAGTTTTACCCAGCTTTTCGGTTATATTGGTTTCACGTGATGTACATACCAGTACATGTACGTGTTTTCGATAAGCATAAAAGGATTATTAACACGCATTAACGTTTCTTAAATTTTGTGATGACCAGGTAAAGGGATTCATATTCTGCTCTAATTGGATTATCATTATGATGTTAATCAATATCGGTAAGCAAAATACATGTAGTAGCACAATATTATAAGACACCGGTATAGGTATAAGTATTACTTTTACTTTCTCAATAAGTGATCCCCGTTTGCCAGCATTCTATATCATCATTTTTTAATATTTTAATAATCTTAACAATCTTAACATCATTTTCCTATTCGTATTTCTACAATTTCTGTCATATTAATTGTAAAGGTTATTTTTTCATTTGTCAGACTTACACTATTGAGTTGACCCCATGTTGACCCTGTGACATTTTGTATTACACAGGATGAATGACCATCTTTAAGTCCTCCTTAAAGATAGCTTAAAGGTGTTTAAAGGTAGCTTAAAGACGATCTTTAAGCCACCTTTAAGCTACCTTTAAGCTATAAGTATTGCTTAAAGGTGACTTAAAGAATGCGTAAAGATGGCTTAAAGGCAGCTTAAAGACTATCTTTAAGCCACCTTTAAGCCACCTTTAAGGACAACTTATAGGTCCTTAATGTCCAAACTTCTTTAAGCCACCTTTAAGCTACCTTTAAGCCACCTTTAAGCCATTAAAAAAAAATTAATTCAATATTGTGCTTAATTTCCAACAAAATGTATTAACTTTATGAAAGAAAAGGTATTAAAACGGTTTTTGTTCTAGAAAGAAAAATGAAAAAAAAAAAAAAAAAAAACCCGGCCACGGCGAGAATTGAACCCGGGACCCTTAGTTTACTAGCATCACCACACATCCTCTGCGCCACGGCAACTTACTTATATCTGAGCGTTTTTATATCCTTTATATCAGTGGATATTGAATCACTGTATCGAATGTGTTTACTTGAAAAGATTTTGACAAACCATTCAGTTTGTAACAATCAATTATATCTAATTTATAAATTACATGCATGCATGTATTTAGAATGAAATACGGAACTTGGTCTTCAGTGAACAAAAATATATTATACCTAAATGGAAACCGTTAGGTTCACTATAGTAGGCTTTCTTAGTTAATAAGTTTAAACCGAGTAGATATACGTTCATCTAATTTATAGCTATAAAAATGTAAGAAAGAAAATGAAATCATTTCTTTTATTAAATGCATTGATACTATTAGGGTATTTGTTCAATTTTCCGCAATTTCCCGGTTTTCATGATCGCGGCGCCGTTCCAATATGTTTAAATATTTACATGTAATTGTATGTACATGTACATGATTTTTAAACTATCAATTCTATAACAAACAAAACTACCAATTACCAGTGATGTATTTACTGCATGTGGCAATTGCAAATGACTTGTACATACAATTGTATGATGTGCCAGGCCGGGTATATTTGACATATTTACCCTTATACATATATTTAAATAATCAACCCCTATTTATGAACACCGGTACATTAATTAATTAGCCTCAAGATTTTACTC
This sequence comes from Magallana gigas, assembly GCF_963853765.1. Lineage (NCBI taxonomy): Eukaryota > Metazoa > Mollusca > Bivalvia > Ostreida > Ostreidae > Magallana > Magallana gigas. Next base: position 35,867,505 of record NC_088860.1, read on the forward strand.
TTACATACATGTATCGTTAATTTGTAGACGTAACATCTTTGAAGCCCAGAGCTAGGAAATAATACTTTGAAAATGAATTACAAATGTAAGTTAACTTTTATTCACTAGACTTATCGTATACTCGTACATACTAAGATTCAACGCCTTTAGAAACCCTGACGTGCACCTGGGCACACGACACACCTGTTGTGTATATCTTGTATATTCTGTGTTAGTTCCAGGGGTTTTCTTAAGTTGGACAAACAATAGACTTTAATTAGATATACACAAACATGCACCTGGGCACACGACACAACTGCTGTGTATATCTTGTATATTCTGTGTTAGTTCCAGGGGTTTTCTTAAGTTGGACAAACAATAGACTCTAATTAGATATACACAAACGAACAAAACTATGTCTAGACAAACAAAGCAGTAATGTCCTGCCCGATATAACAAAGGCAGTTGAGACTCTTTTCATCTTTAACATGTATCTAGCAGATCTAGAGTTAGAAATAATGAAAATTGAAAAAAAAATACAAACCTTAAACCGATTAACAAATTAAATCATGCATTTTTGGTTCATTATCTTTATTTTGTTTAATAACCGGATGAACTGAGAGAGAGAGAGAGAGAGAGAGAGAGAGATTTTTTCACCGATTAATTTATAATAGGAAACAAACATACTTTATTTAGTTTTATGCACATATTAAGATACAGAGACTGCGCTCATACCTACAATAATTTTAAATCCCCCAAAAAATTATAAAGAATTTTATAACGGCAATCTGTGTCCATCAGAGCGGTGCTGATGATAGCGATCTGTGTTTAATGGAGCGACGATTAAAACCGCCTGGAACACCCCCCCCCCCCTTCCTTGGAAATTATATTATCACTCGGATGACCCCCCTCCCATCTATATAAAAGAGCTTTTGCATTTAAGATATGTTTTTATTGTTCAGCTTGATCAATATTGACTTAAAGGCCACTTAAAGACAGTGTAAAGAGAGCGTAAATGCCACTTAAAGATGCTTAAAGGTGGCTTAAAGGTGGCTTAAAGGTAGCTTAAAGAAGTTTGGACATTAAGGACCTATAAGCACTTGCTTAAAGGTGACTTAAAGGCGGCTTAAAGGTTGTATAGCCTTTAAGCTCCTTTAAGTCACCTTTAAGCCACCTTTAAGGACTTGCTTAAAGATGGTTTTTCGCCCTGTGTTAGATATGTGTATTACATGTAAGTAAGTGTATATACTTATTATGATCATGTTTATATGAGTTATAATAGGAAGGAATGAGTCTTTTTATGTATTATGATGAATTATATATAATGTAGGCCATGACCCTATGGGATTGTTCTGAAACCATGAAGCAACAAGAAAATACCAAATATCTAGAAAACTGTTGAGATCCAAACCACTAAACCATATATCATAATTCTTGTTTCTAATGTCATTATGATGCATCAAATACATGAAGTGTTAAGTACATGCCCCCAGGTGTTGTCTTTATACCCCCCTACTTCTCTGAAATAGGAAATGTGATAAATTTTGATAACTTTTGAGATCCCCATCCTTAAACCATATTTATTCTTGTTCTTTGTGTCATTGTGAATCAAATGGTAGATAGGTTATGCCCCCTTGGAGACACCTTGACTTTCTAGAACTAGAAATAATAAAGTATTAATATGTCAAAATCAAGTTCAAATAAATGATTCCAGAAGTCTTTTTGGTTATAGAACCATTATGATGTAATAATTGATTTGAAAAATCGTTTTCCTGTACTTTACGGCTTTGAAGGAATTATGTAGAAAATTACTAGTATTTTCCTGACATTTAATGTTAAATCAAGGGAAGTTATGGCGAAAGCAATCCCTATACCTATATTTAATTTGACATCATTTAAAGAGGAAGTCAAGCGTTTGTATCATTCCGTTTTGGGGGAGACTGTGGGCATTCTAGATATATTTTATTAGTCTTAATCAGGGATGGGGTAATCGTAATCGAGTAATCGTAATCGATTGCATTGATTCCTCTTTTTCAAGTAATCGACAGTAATTTGTAATCGAAGAAATTTTCGATTACTTCTAATCGTAATTTAATCGATTACAGCTAAAAAAATTGTTTTCGATTACTTTCGATTTTTCTTAACGTAAATATTTTGTGATGCTCATATTAAGAAAAGAAATACTTTACAAGTGTTATTTATTATATTATTAACAGAATAAAATTGATTTATTCATGTAGTATGATTTTCCACTTTCACTTAAAATATAGTATTTGTTAACTTGAATATATAAACAGATAATCAGTTATTTAGTATGCGTTCACACATAGACGAACTCACTTTCGATCTCAGTCTCACTTTTCCACTAACCATTCCTTCTGTAAAAGTGAGACTGAGATCAAAAGCAAGTTCGTCTAAGTTTTATGGCCCACAGGCCTGGTCAGTTAATGGTCAGTCAATGAGGTGTGACCATCCTAATTAATGTTTAGATAACAATTAAACTATGGCCCCAGTAAGGATTTAAATTTTAATTAGAACAATTACAAGCTTTAAACATAATTAATTCAAGTCAATAAGCAAGGTTCCCTCAATTATATTTGCATATTGCCAATAATATTTTAATCATAAAATTTCAATCAAATTCCAATTTTCAGGAAACCTATAATAACAGAATATATGATAGTGAAAGGTGCAAGGTCAATATTTTATCTAAGGCGAGAGAAATTTAATTTTTAGTTTTACGGATCCGCCGACCCAATTTTTTCGATTTTGTAAAAAAAAAAATCTTCGGAAATTTTTCCGGAATTTTCAAGTTTGACCGATCTTGGTTTTAAAATTACTTTCTTTTATTTGAAATCTGCAAAACTTTTGACAAAGGGACCTTTTAAAAGCAAGTGTAAGCGTCTCTATAACATGGAGTATTTAAGATGGAGGTCAGCCATGCATGGTTTGGCTTAAAAGTTTTTATGAAAAGCAAAGAAAATGTTTAGTAAGGTTAATACCAATGATCTTGAAACAAACACAAAGTACACAGTGGATAGTGGACAAATTAAACTTAATATTAAAGTTCAAGCAAATAATATGTAATTTTGATTAATAAAAGTTTGCCCACTGGTTTTTTCCCTCCTCCGACCCAAATTTTTTACAACAAAATCCGTAAAACTAAAAATTAAATTTCTCTCGCCTAAACCTTAAAAAAAAACCATCTTAATTTCAGAAACTGACCTCTTCATATTGATTATACTTCGACATTTGAATAAGCGGCAGAAATTCTAAACTGTTATCTTAATAAGATTGAAATAGGAAGTCTCAACTTTTTATATCATTTCTAATGAAAATTCCAATTTTACTCTAAATTTGAATTAACTTAAAGAGTTTATACACTATGTTCAGAAGAGGTATCATTTGCATTTTAGTGAAACATACTAACTCGATTATTAACCGATTACTTGTTTTAAATTAATCGATTACAAGACATAAAACGATTGTAATTGATTAATAATCGATTAAACAAAATTCCACTATGTAATCGATTATTAATCGATTACATTTTAAAGTAATCGTGCCTATGCCTGGTCAAAATGGACAAAACTCCGAAATTTGTTCCATATTTCCTTCATATTTCATTGAAAATGACAGTTTAAAACATGAGTTTTCATTATGTATACCAAATATTTTAGTTCCGGTACACATTATCAAACAAATCTATTTTTATGAAGCATCATGGACAGATTTTATGATTTGAATTTTACAAACCTGTATGCAGCTTTCATTTACTAAATCTTGATTTAATTAAAGGAATGTACGAGCGAGGTAGGCAAACATAATTTAAGAATTATCAAAAGAGAAATATTTATTTTTCAAGTTTGATTATGTTGTTTTTTAACATATTCTGCCTCTGTTTTAATATTCAGTTAGTTAAGCTAAGTGTACAATTTTGTTACGCATGTTACGATACTGTGCAGTCCCTTTGCATGCCATTTGAAAGTCTTCTTTAATCAGCTAATTGCCTTTGGTCAACAGTCATCGAAACTAATTACTGGTATTATTCGATTTTTCTTGTTTTTTATTAATCGCAAAAAAAGTTTGATGTTATAGGAGTCGTTACGTTGAAATCGAAGTCCGATTATTTGAATTTAGTAACTATCAACAACCTCATGATTGCCAACTAATAAAGTTTGCATCGATATAAAAAGATACTATTTACTGTCTTTTATTAGGTTTGTTGTCCCCCTCGACAGCAGGTATTTTCCCCGAAAAATAGTTAAACTCTCAAGAAACAACAAACTTGATATCGTTCTATTGCTAGTTAATAGGTACAGTATACAATATTTCAAGAACATTGTTAAGTTTGGCTTTCGTCATTAGTCCGGTGTAAGTGACTTTCAATATTTTATAACATTTCTAAACGAATTCATAATTTACATAGCTTCATATTGACGGTCATTATTAATACATGTATGTTGCGTTAGTTAAAAAGATGAAACAGTCATACAAAATCATCAATATTTTAAAATAAATATGAATATAAAATATAAATGAAGATATTTTGCAATAGAAGTATAAAATTCATGCACCAAATTCCTGCTCACACCTTTGGTATTTGAGCAAAAATTAGAGTGAGGTAGTGGAACTGCGTTGTTGGATATAAGTCAGTTTGAGTTTGGATCAAAATACATACGTGCATTTAAAAAATATTGAGTTAATACGCAAAGAGTATATATATATATATATATATATATATATATATATATATATATATATATATATATATATATATATATATATATATATATATATATATATATATATATATATATATATATATCTATATATATACCGAAAAAGTATTCAGGGTATACAGAAATAAAATAATTTGACAAATGTTGAATTAATAAAACGTTTTTTGAATGGGTGATTATAGTCATGGAAAGAACTTAGTTTCCTGTCAGTTCAACAAAAAGAATTCAGGTCACTTACATGTATAATCAAATATAGCCCCTGACGGCTCCTCTAAATAAAAATCTAACCAGTTGCTTTTTTATTACAATTGTAAAGGATAAGACCAAAAAAAATGAGACCCCCCCCAACCCCCCCCCCCAAAACATCCGCCTCAAAATACAAATCAAATCAATTTGCTGTCTTATTTCCTTCCCTTGCACGGGTTATTATCTAGTATCTCTTAAATGCAACACTTTTCCAATCCATTTAACAATTGATCATAGTAACATTTTTAGTAAATAAAAAATTCGTTTCTTAAAAAAACAAACAAAAAAACATTACACATGTAATTCCAAAACAATTCATGCGTTTACCAAAAACATAAAATAAATTGAAAAACAAACAATTCCACCAATGGCAACGAAAAAAAGCGCTCTCTCTCTCTCTTTTTTTTTTCTCTCTCTCTCTCTCTCTCTCTCTCTCTCTCTCTCTCTCTCTCTCTCTCTCTCTCTCTCTCTCTCTCTCTCTTAATTTATACTATTTCTTCATAGTATCATCATGTAACTTAATTCAACTAGATGTATACCTATTGAATCGTTATGCAATTTACGCGCATAAATGTTATTTCTCCACACCAATGAGAGAACCAACAAGGTTAGAGATACAAGCTAAAACTCTATGTGCAACCTAAGTTAAGTCTCATTTAATACCAAATGACTTCTTCTTGGACACAAAATTTATACTGCAAGGATTTTTTTTTCAACAAAAATGTTATTAAAATAGTGTTTAAACAAGCATAACATAGGTAAATAGTTTACTTACGAAATTGTTGAGTACTAGAATGGAGGAAAAGAAATATCCCGATATCACAGGACACACTTTCATGGGAATACACAAGTCGACTCTCTTAAAGGTTTGCGTAGACTTTGAAATGTTGTTGTCATTGGAGGTGCTGTTTAACTGTTCTTAACCTAAATTTAAAAAAATCTCATGATTTGAATTCATTCGTCTGGTCTCTTTTATAGAATATATCTGTTTGGGCACCCGAGAGGATTTTGACTAATTAGGTCAAAATTTTTTCTCCTATTCTAGATCCAAAATAATATGTATCTATACATTGAAAAAAATGATCCAAACATCAAATGTAAATTATTTAATATGCCATTTATATAAATATAAACTAAAAGTTTACGTTCATAAAATCAAAGGCCCCCTGTGCTAAGACCCTAGCGATTTAATAAACACCCAAATATGGTTTTTATTGAACAATACAATACACAGAACCCTCTTCTCAGTAACACAATTGGCTTTACAAACTTGTCAATGACAACTGGCTAAACAAAACACGGTACAGTAAAACTCGTTTAGTACGAACACGGATATTGAGAATTCACAGATGTAGAAGTCATCTTGGATCCCCAGCTACGTAAATTTAATTAATTTCTTATACGGTGATAACGAATTACGGATATAACGAAGTAATTTCTTAGGTCCCAGTGACTTCGTTATAACCGAGTTTTGCTGTAATTTGATTTCGGTGTCACTTGATCAAAACGGAGCTCTATTATCAAAATATAAACGATATCAATTAAATTTCTTTGAAATAAAAGTAACTGACACACTAGAAAATCGGACTTAGCTCAAGTTTGTGAAAAGAAGTTTGTAAAAACAATCGCATGTATTATGTGTATTTCCTATAGAATATATCATCTAAGGAATATCATTACAACATGTTTTGCTGTTGTATGAAAAAGTGTACTTTTACAAACCAAGTGTATTTGTCTAGTCGGTCCTATCACCGTTAATTCAATTATATGAAGATTAATGTATAAGGTACATGTATTTTTTAAAGATTTGAATTGAAAAAAAATGTTGCGTGTTATCTTTTGAAATTTAGTGTATTTTAGTTTTAAAGTAGTCTCCAGTTTCATTGTTTTACATTTAAATAGGTTTTATTCAGTTAGAAATATTGGTTTGAACATCTTTTAGAAGCATATGGGCCGTTGCAATTGCTCTTAACTTACATGCCATTCTCGTTTTGTCAAATTTATCTTCAATATCAACGTACAAGTATTTAAACCCTTTGCATTTGTTACACAAGAGATCTTTGTTACACAAGAGACCTATTCAGAGAAACAAATGCTTGCAACTGCTTGAAAAAATGTTTATAAAGGGAATTATGGCCATCTCTCGCGAGCGTTTGTTCTGTTAAACAGTTACATTTTATTTTATCGCAGACGAATGGCAATCCTATCTAGTAGGCTATTGTCTCGAACAAATCTTTCCACCTTAATATTTTTATTGAATTGCTAGATTGCTCTATAAGGTATACACAAAATTATTATACCTATGATACATGTTGTACTATAAAATAAGAAAACCACTAAGCCATAAAATGATAAATTAATTTTAAAAAGATTTTTTTTTTGTATTTTCAAGCCATTTCTTTAAGAATTCTATGTTGTATATATCGTAAACATTTATTAAATTACTTTTCTGATTTTTTTCACTATGAACAAAACTGAGCCTAGTGAATATTCTTCACACAATCATATAAACAGTAAACCTAACAATAGAAGAGAGTATTTTAGAGGCTAGCTGTCTTTGTACAAAATGAATGGGTTAACTGTAAAAACAAGTTCCACTTGAGTAACCACAGGACTTGATGTGATACCTGGATGACCCAAATGAATGGTTTATTGCGCAATCCAGCAAGCTTAACTTTTGAAACCCTTACTATAATTCTGTATTTCAAAGCATGAAAATTCATTAATTAACAGCTTTCCAAACCTTTGACCTTGATGCCATTTTATTTGGTCAGGGTTGACGCCTCTATTCCAAGTGGTCCGAAGTCTCTGTAATAGATAGTAAAAAAGTTTGAAGTAATTTTATCAAAGTTAAAAACTTTCAGGGGCAATAACTGCAAGAAACGGGCCTCAGGTCCTTTTAGTTTAAATGGGTTGAGAAACCCTCTAACTGTACTGAAGACATTGGTAAAAGTTCCAAGTCTCTATATCCTATGGTTTCAATGGAGTAGCGATAACAAGTATTTAGTATAAAAGGGGCAATAACTCTGTAGTTATTTAAAAGTGTGAGCCAAGGGGCTATATTTTTAAATATCTTTCGGTGTCCTACTACATCCATGAAAAGTTTTTCTTTAGTACCCTAAACAAAAGAGATCTAAAAACTCGTGAATTAACAGATTTCTAGATGACCTTGACCTTTGACATTTATGTCATTTTGTTTGGCAAAAGTAGACGCTTCCATTCCAAGTAATCCGAAGTCTCTATGATAAGTAATAAAAAAGTTGGAAATAATTTTATGGAAATTTAAATACTTTCAGGGGCAATAACTACTAGAAGGGAACCTCAGATCCTTTCGGTATGAATAGATTGGAAAACCCTCTTATTGTACTAAAGATATTGGTAAAAGTTCCAAGTCTCTATCTCTTATGGTTTCAGAGGAGTAGCGATAACGAGCATTTCCTTCTCAAAGGGCAATAACTCTGTAGGTTCTGGGAGTTTTATGACACATGGTCAATTGGAACCATAACTTTTAATGAGCAATTACATAAAGTTTGAATTGTCTGGATAACCTTAATAACAAAAAAGTGACTCCGAGGTAAATAGAAGAAGAAGAAGAAGAAGAAGAAGAAGAAGAAGAAGAAGAAGAAGAAGAAGAAAACAAGAGGTCTTTCACCTGAAAGGTGGACAAACCTAATGAAACAGATCAGATCTGTTTGCAAAATATTTTAAAATGTGAAGGATTTAAAAGGCTTTTTAGGAATCCTACGAGTAGAAATGAAGGAAAATAGAAAATGCCAATTCGAATGTTAATCAATTTGTAGTAAGTCGAATTTTTTTTTTCGATAATAAGAAACCTATCAATTCCATATACATGTACGCATTCCTTTATACATTTCAAATACTTTTCCAATAGTAGTACTCAGTACAATTTCATTTAGTGATTATAAGGGATAGTAATCATGAATTTTATTATTGTAAAAATGTCTTTTAAGTAATTTCGACGTTAACTTTTTTTCGTGATCTATACAACCCTTAGATTTCGTTTGTTCTAAACTGATAAAAAAAAAATTCAAAAAAAAAATCGCCTTGTTTGAGTTTTACTTTTTAAATACTTCTTTTGATATTTTTCTTTCTAAATGATACTATCCTTTTTATCAATTTTTACACACTAGTAATAATCTTTAGTAAGTGACACATCTGTATAAGTCTGCATATATTCAGTTGTGTGAATTATGCATGGATTTTCCGCAGTGATAAGGATGTTTTATTGTTTGAGTTTCACAATGTGCATATCAATAACAGTGATAATGTTTTTTCTGCATTGGCATATAAGGACGGTAGAAAAATGGCAGCAAACACTGGACTCAGTACCTACCGTAATCCTGGAGAAAGCAAGTCTATCATCCACAAAGCCACCATCACTACAGTTAATGTTTGTTTAAATCTATGTATGCATCAGAAATACATTTTGATAACTGTTTTCAGTTGATCATTTCCCAATAGTAGTATCCCAAAAGAAATCTATTTTTGGCATTAAATGTATTACCTTCTTACATTGTCATTTACATATTTATTTCAAATGGGGTTTCTATCCTTATAGAGGGATTATACTTTTATATTATATGGTTAGCTCTGAATAAATATACACTTGAATAAATTTAAATGTATATTTGTGTGTGAAAAATAAATTTGTAAAAGCTGTTTTAGTCAATTGTATTCATGAACATGTACTTTAAAATTATGAAACTTTGTACATCAAAAGCATTTTCGTTCTTTTTTATATTTTCATAATTTTAGTGTGTCCTGTGATATCGGGATCTTAACGAATTCATACTTTTCATAGCTTTATATTAACGGTCCACATTAATACATGTACATGTATGTTGCGTTAGTTAAAAATGAAACAGTCGTACAAAATCATCAATATTTTAAAATAAATATGAATATAAAATATAAATGAAGATATTTTGCAATAGAAGTATAAAATTCATGCACCAAAGTCCCTGCTCACACCTTTGGTATTTGAGCAGAATCTAGAGTAAGGTAGTGGAACTGCGTTGTTGGATATAAGTCAGTTTGAGTTTTGATCAAAATACATACGTGCATTTACAAAAATATTGAGTGAATACGCAAGGAGTTTAACAATTGATAATCGTAACATTTTTAGTAAATAAAAAAATCGTTTCTTTAAAAAAAAGCAAAAACAAAAAAACAATACACATGTGATTCCAAAACAATTCATGCGTTTACCAAAAACATAAAATAAAATAAAAAACAAACAAATCCACCAATGAGATCGAAAAACATCTCTCTCTCTTTCTTTCTCTCTCTCTCTTAATTTATACTATTTCTTCATAGTACCATCATGTAACTTAATTCAACTAGATGTATACCTATTGAGTCGTTATGCAATTTACATGCATAAATTTTATTTCTCCACACCAATGAGAGAACCAGCAAGGTTAGAGATACAAGCTAAAACTCTATGTGCACCCTAAGTTAAGTCTCATTTAATACCGAATAACTTCTTACTTCTTGGACATAAAATTTATACTGCAAGGATTTTTTTTTCAACAAAAATGTTATTAAAATAGTGTTTAAACAAGCATAATATAGGTAAATAGTTTACTTACGAAATTGTTGGGTACGAGAATGGAGGAAAAGAAATAACCCGATATCACAGGACACACTTTTATGGGAATACACAAGTCGACTCTCTTAGAGGTTTGCGTAGACTTTGAAATGTTGTTGTCATTGGAGGTGCTGTTTAACTGTTCTTAACCTAAATTTAAAAAATCTCATGATTTAAATTCATTGGTCTGGTCTCTTTTATAGAATATATCTGTTTGGGCACCCAAGAGGTTTTTGACTTATTAGGTCAAAATTTTTTTCTCCTATTCTTGTTCCAAAACAATATGTATCTATGTACATTGAAAATAATGATCCAAACATCAAATGTAAATAATTTAATATGCCATTTATATATTTATAAACTAAAGAGTTTACGTTCATAAAATCAAAGGACCCCTGTGCTAAGACCCTAACGATTTAATAAACACCCAAATATGGTTTTCATTGAACAATACAATACGTAGAACCCTCTTCTCAGTACACAATTGGCAGACTTGTCAATGACAACTGGCAAACAAACACAGGATGAATGACCATCTTTAAGTCCTCCTTAAAGATAGCTTAAAGGTGTTTAAAGGTAGCTTAAAGACTATCTTTAAGCCACCTTTAAGCTACCTTTAAGCTATATGTATTGCTTAAAGGTGGCTTAAAGAAAGCGTAAAGATGGCTTAAAGGCAGCTTAAAGACTATCTTTAAGCCACCTTTAAGCCACCTTTAAGGACAACTTATAGGTCCTTAATGTCCAAACTTCTTTAAGCCACCTTTAAGCTACCTTTAACCCACCTTTAAGCCATTAAAAAAAATTAAATTCAATATTGTGCTTAATTTCCAACAAAATGTATTAACTTTATGAAAGAAAGGGTATTAAAACGGTTTTTGTTCTAGAAAGAAAAATGAAAAATAAAACCACATAAAAAAACCGGCCACGGCGAGAATTGAACCCGGGACCCTTAGATTACTAGCATCACCACACATCCTCTGCGCCACGGCAACTTACATATATATGAGCGTTTTTATATCCTATATATCAGTGGATATTGAATCACTGTATTGAATGTGTTTACTTGAAAAGATTTTGACAAACCATTCAGTTTGTAACAATCAATTATATCTAATTTATAAATTACATGCATGCTTCAGTGAACAAAAATATATTATACCTAAATGGAAACCGTTAGGTTCACTATAGTAGGTTTTCTTACATGTAGTTAATAAATTTAAACCGAGTAGATATACGTTCATCTTATTTATAGCTATAAAAATGGAAGAAAGAAAATGAAATCATTTCTTTTATTAAATGCATTGATACTATTAGGGTATTTGTTCAATTTTCCGCAATTTCCCGGTTTTTATGATCGCGGCGCCGTTCCAATATGTTTAAATATTTACATGTAATTGTATGTACATGATTTATAAACTATCAATTCTATAACAAACAAAATTACCAATTACCGGTGACGTATTTACTGCATGTGGCAATTGCAAATGACTTGTACATACAATTGTATGATGTGCCAGGCCGGGTATATTTGACATATTTACCCTTATACATATATTTAAATAATCAACCCCTTTTTATGATCACCGGTACATTAATTAATTAGCCTCAAGATTTTACTCTTACATACATGTATCGTTAATTTGTAGACGTAACATCTTTGAAACCCAGAGCTAGGAAATAATACTTTGAAAATAAATTACAAATGTAAATTAACTTTTATTCATTAGACTTATCGTATACTCGTACATACTAAGATTCAACGCCTTTAGAAACCCTGACGTGCACCTGGGCACACGACACACCTGTTGTGTATATCTTGTATATTCTGTGTTAGTTCCAGGGGTTTTCTTAAGTTGGACAAACAATAGACTTTAATTAGATATACACAAACATGCACCTGGGCACACGACACAACTGTTGTGTATATCTTGTATATTCTGTGTTAGTTCCAGGGGTTTTCTTAAGTTGGACAAACAATAGACTCTTATTAGATATACACAAACGAACAAAACTATGTCTAGACAAACAAAGCAGTAATATCCTGCCCGATATAACAAAGGCAGTTGAGAGTCTTTTCATCTTTAACATGTATCTAGCAGATCTAGAGTTAGAAAAAATGAAAATTGAAAAAAAAAAATACAAAACTTAAACCGATTAACAAATTAAATCATGCATTTTTGGTTCATTATCTTTATTTTGTTTAATAACCGGATGAACTGAGAGAGAGAGAGAGAGAGAGAGAGAGAGAGAGAGAGAGAGAGAGAGAGAGAGAGAGAGAGAGAGAGAGAGAGAGAGAGAGAGAGATTTTTCACAGATTAATTTATAATAGGAAACAAACATACTTTAATTAGTTTTATGCACATATTAAGACACAATGACTGCGCTCATCCCTACAATAATTTTTTAACCCCCAACAAATTATAAAGAATTTTATAACGGCAATCTGTGTCCATCGGAGCGGTGCTGATGATAGCAATCTGTGTTTAATGGAGCGACGATTAAAACCGCCTGGAACACCCCCCCCCCTTCCTTGGAAATTATATTATCACTCGGATGACCCCCTCCCATCTCTATAAAAGAGCTTTTGCATTTAATATATGTTTTTATTGTTCAGCTTGATCAATATTGACTTAAAGGCCACTTAAAGACAGTGTAAAGGCAGTGTAAAGAGAGCGTAAATGCCACTTAAAGATGCTTAAAGGTGGCTTAAAGGTGGCTTAAAGAAGTTTGGACATTAAGGACCTATAAGCACTTGCTTAAAGGTGACTTAAAGGCGGCTTAAAGGTTGTATAGCCTTTAAGCTCCTTTAAGTCACCTTTAAGCCACCTTTAAGGACTTGCTTAAAGATGGTTTTTCGTCCTGTGAAAACACGGTAATTTGATTTCAGCGTCATTTGGTCAAAACGGAGCTCTATTATCAAAATATAAACGATATTAATTAAATTTCTTTGAAATAAAAGTAATTGACAAACTAGAAAATCGGACTTAGCTCAAGTTTGTTACAAGAAGTTTGTAAAAACAAACGCATGTATTATGAGTATTCCCTATAGAATTTATCATCTAAGTAATATCATTTCAACATGTTTTAATGATGTATGAAAATGTGTACTTTTACCTACCAAGTGTATTTGTCTAGTCGGTCCTATTGCCGTAAATTCAATTATATCAAGATTAATGTCAAAGGTTTTTTTAAAGATTTGAATTGAAAAAAAAATTGTTGCGTGTTATCTTTTGACATTCAGTGTATTTTAGTTTTAAAGTAGTCTCCAGTTTCATTGTTTTACATTTAAATAGGTTTTATTCAGTTAGAAATATTGGTTTGAAAATCTTGTAGAAGCATATGGGTCGTTGCAATTGCTCGTAACTTGCCTGTCATTCTAGTTTTGTCAAAATATTCTTCAATATCAACGTACAGGTATTTAAACCCTTTGTATTTGTTACACAAGAGATCTTTGTTACACAAGAGACCTATTCAGAGAAACAAATGCTTGCAACCGCTTGAAAAAATGTTTATAAAGGGAATTTGGCCATCTCTCGCGAGCGTTTGTATTGTTAAACAGTTACGTTGTATTTTATCGCAGACGAATAGCAATTATAACTAGTAGGCTAATGTTCTCGAATAATTCTTTCCATCTTAATATTTTTAATGAATTGCTAGATTGCTCTATAAGGTATACAACAAATTATTATACATATGATACATGTTGTACTAAAAAATGGGAAAACCACTAAACCATAAAATGATAAATGAACTTTAAAAGGATTGTTTTGTATTTTCCAGCCATTTCTTTAAGAATTCCATGTTGTATATATCGTAAACATTTATTAAATTACTTTTCTGATTTTTTTCCCAATTACTATGAACAAAACTGAGCCTAGTGAATCTTCTTCACACAATCATATAAACAGTAAACCTAACAATAGGAGAGAGTGTTTTAGAGGCTAGCTGTCTTTGTACAAAATGAATGGGTTAACTGTAATAACAAGTTCCACTTGAGTAACCACAGGACTTGATGTGATACCTGGCTGACCCAAATGAATGGCTTATTGCGCAATCCATCAAGCTTTTGAAACCCTTACTATAATTCTGTAAAATTCATTAATTAACAGCTTTTAAAATGACATTGACCTTTGACATTTATGTCATTTTGTTCGGTCAGGGTTGACGCCTCTATTCCAAGTTGTCCGAACTCCCTGTGATAGATAGTTAAAAAGTTGGAAGTGATCTATCAAAGTTCAAAACTGTCAGGGGCAATAACTGCAAGAAGCGGGCCTCAGATCCTTTTGGTATGAATAGATTGAAAAACCCTCTAACTGTACTGAAGACATTGGTTAAAGTTTTAAGTCTCTCTATCCTATGGTTTCAACGGAGTAGCGATAACAAGTATTTAGTATAAAAGGGGCAATAACTCTGTAGTTATTCAAAAGTGTGAGCCAAGGGGCTATATTTTTAAATATCTTACGGTGTCCTACTACATCCATGAAAAGTTTTTCTTTAGTACCCTAAACAAAAGAGATCTAAAAACTCGTGAATTAACAGATTTCTAGATTACCATGACCTTTGACCCTTATGTCATTTTGTTTGGCCAAGGTAGACGCTTCCATCCCAAGTAATCCGAAGTCTCTGTGATAAGTAATAAAAAAGTTCGAAGTGATTTAATGGAAATTTAAATACTTTCAGGGGCAAAAACTACTAGAAGGGGGCCGCAGATCCTTTCAGTATGAATAGATTGGAAAACGCTCTAATTGTACTAAAGACATTGGTAAAAGTTCTAAGTCTCTATATCTTATGGTTTCAGAGGAGTAGCGATAGCAAGCATTTCCTTCGCAAAGGACAATAACTCTGTAGGTTCTGGGAGTTTTTTGACACATGGTCAATTGGTACCATAACTTTTAATGAGCAATTACATAAAGTTTGAATTGTCTGGAAAACGTTAATAACAAAAGAGTGACTCCGAGGTGAATAGAAAAGAAGAAGAAGAAGAAGAAGAAGAAGAAGAAGAAGAAGAAGAAGAAGAAGAAGAAGAAGAAGAAGAAGAAGAAGAAGAAACATAAAGAAAACAAAGGTGGAAAGACCTAATGAAACAGATGAGATCTGTTTGCAAAATATTTTGAAATGTGAAGGATTTAAATGCCATTTTAGGAAACGTACGAGTAATGGAAAATAGAACATGGCTGAAAATGCCAATTCGAATGTTAATCAATTTGTAGTGACTCGAATGTGTTTTTTTCGATAATAAGAAACCTATAAATTCTATATCCATGTAGGCAATTGTTTTTTTTTATAAATTTTAAATATTATTGCAATAGTAGTAGTCAGTAGAATTTCATTTAGTGATTATAAGGGATAGTAATAATGAATTTCATTATTGTAAAAATGTCTTTTAAGTAATTTCGACGTTAACTTTTTTCGTGATCTATCCAAACCTTAGATTCCTTTTGATCTAAACTGATAAAAAAAAAATAAAATAAAAAACCACCTTGTTTAAGTTTTACTTCTTATATACTTCTTTTGATATTTTTCTTTGTAACTGATACAAAGATGTAAATGATATATTTGTATCAATTTTCACATACTAGTAATAATCTTTAGTGACACATCTGTATAAGTCTGTATATTTTCAGTTGTGTGAATTATGCATGAATTTTACGCAGTGATAAGGATGTTTTATTGTTGGAGTTTGACAATGTGCATATCATTAACAGTGATACTGGTTTTTTTTCAGCAGTGGCATATAAGGCCGGTAGAAAAATGGCAGCAAACACTGGACCTACCTACTGTATCCTGGTGAAAGCAAAGCTCTCATCCACAAGGCCACCATCACTACAGTTAATGTTTGTTAAAATCTTTGTATGCATCAGAAATACATTTTGATTACTGTTTTTAGTTGATCATTTCCCAATAGTAATATCTCAAAAGAAATCTATTTTTGGCATTAAATGTATTTATTTCCAATGGGGTTTCTATCCTTATAGAGGGATTATACTTTTAGAGTATATGGTTAGCTCTGAATAAATATACACTTGAATAAATTTAAATGTATATTTATGTGTGAAAAATAAATAGACAAGAATGAAGAAGGTGATGATGGCTACACAGGCGACAAATGCTGTAATGAAAAGTGCGAGTTCAGGGTCAAAGTTCAAGGTCAAATTCAATGCAGGTAAGATTCATTATACTGGTACTTACATGTAACTGTGATGTTTGAAAATCATTCATTCAATAGATTTTACTATGTTTTGCAAGTATCGTTGTTGAATATTGAATTATTGCATGTTTATAAGATTTATACTGACCGAGATGTTCTTCTGACTTTTCAGCCCCATGAATTATGCTTGCTGTGTGAATTGTACTGTTGCACCGCGTGCTTAGACCAGTTTGACGACAACTTTGATTGCAAGAAAAAAATCCCATTGCAAGTATCCATAGGAACACAAGTCACTCATTTTTTGTATTTTTAGTGAACTTACTTATAAAAAGAGCGAACATGTATTTCCTTTTAATGTAAAGGGTTTAAGAAGGCGTTTTGGACAAAAAAAATGTTGTAATGCAAGATTGGTAACAAGTGCTTGTTGCATTAAATGCCATTGTTGGTTTCAATATCCATTTCATTGTCCTTGACCCTAATCAGTGAAGGCCTTACCTGTCCAAAAGCCACTTTTAAAGCCGACAATACCTCCTGTCTAAATGGGTGAGTTTACATCTACTCTAATTTTACATCATGTCATTGATTGCTATCTAACATTATCCATGCCATTGATTGCTACCTTTGTTTTACATGACATCATTGCTACCTTTATTTAACATGTTATTGGTTGCTACTTTTATTGCACTTTTCATTGATTGCTACCTTCATTCTTCATCATTACATTGATTGCTACCTTCGTTTTACATCATGCCTTTGATAGCTACCTTCATTTTCACGTAGCATTGGTTGCTACTTTCATTGTACATTACATTAATTGCTACCTACGTTCTTCATAATTACATTGATTACTACCTTCGTTCTACATCATTTCATTGATACATACCTTCATCTTTACATACCATGGATTGCTACTTTAGTCTTACATGCATTGATTGCTACCTTTTTTAACATGTCATTAATTGTTACCTTCATTTTACATGTCATTGATTGTTAGGTGAACATATGGTTAATGATTTATCGTTCTTTTTTTAGCATGTCATTGATTGCTACCTTCATTTTACATGTCAATGATTGTTAGGTGAACATATGGTTAATGATTTATCGTTCTTTTTTTAGCATGTCATTGATTGCTACCTTCATTTTACATGTCATTGATTGTTAGTTTAACATGTGGTCAATGATTTATCGATTTCCTTTGTAACAAGTCATTGATTGCTACCTTCATTTGACGTGTCATTTATTGATACTTTTAATCTACATCATGTCATTGATTGTTATCTTCATTTTACTTGCCAATGATTGCTAGTTTAGTCTTACACATCATTGATTGCTACGTTCAAACTACAATTATCATTGATTGCTACTTTCATTTTACATGTCATTGATTCCCACCTTCATTTGACATGCTTTGAGTCCTTCATCTTTACCTTCATTTTACATGTCATTGATTGCTACCTTCAAATTACCTGTCATTAGTTGCCACCTTCATTTACATGTTCTGATTTCACTTTCATCTAATGTCATTTATTGCGACCTTCAAATAACATGTTGATTGCTACGATCTTGTCACATGTCATTGATTGCTACCTTCATTTACATGTCGTTTGATTTGTCAGTGATTGTTTTTTTCGTTTAACTTGCCATCGTTTGCTACCTTCATTATATGTCATTGATTGCTACCTTCCATTGCATATCGTTGAATACTACCTTCATTTGACTTGTTATGGTTGTTATTTTCGTTTAACATGCCGTTGTTTGCTACTTTCATTATTTATGACATTGATTGCTACCTTCGTTTTTCATGTCATGGATTGCCACTTTATTTTTTACACGTCATTGATCGCTACCTTTGTTTAATCCGTCATTGCAATTGATCGCTACCTTCATTACACATGTTCTGGAAAGCTAGTTCGTTTATTGCAAATTTCGCTTGTAAGTATACACTACTGCCGATATAGCATTGCTTTTCTAATTGGCACTAATACGACACTTTCTAATTGGTGTATATTTCAAAGATTCTGATTGCCGCCCATTTATCAAATTCATGAAGACTAACACGTAGAAAAAACATAGGAGAAAGAAAACTTAAAATAAAGTTGTGCTTGCTAGTTAAAAATACATGTTTAAATGATATTAGTGATACCCCCCCCCCCAAAAAAAAAAACAAGTTTTCTAAAAGCAGGGAAGGGCGCATATAGTTAAAGACCGCACAGATTGTTCTTCGCGCATCGAATAAAGTTATCAGTTTTTGTGAAGAAATTCGTCGGAAACTGTTTAGTGAACGAATATATTTTATGTTACTATTCACAATGTACCATATGTGGAATATTGCATGAATTGAACAAACTGTTATCTGGCGGCAATAGTGCTAATTTTTGCCTCACAAAAAAAAACTTGATTCAAAATGTAAATCAATTCTGGTTGACATGCCGTGAAATCCATTAGACGTGTTACACTATCTCTATATCCCTTCTCCTATTCACTTTCAATAAATCTGTACTGAAAATCTTGCCATTACCTCCTTAAAATAAAGAAGTGTGGTTTGTATGCATGTAAACCTGTGTAAAATAGCGACCCAATCTGCACGTGCATTTAACAATCCGAGGTCGGGTAATTAAAGCGACAATCCGTCAACATCAATATTATATACTTTTTCTGATGAATTTTGAGGTAAATTAATGTTCCTAAAGACAGAGTGAGTTACAAAATACGGTTAATCACAGATTAGACTAAAATTGCGCCATAAATTACAAATTGTGCAGGATTTAGGGCACACACATTTGTAAAAGTGAGTGTGCCATTGATCGATTGGTGTTATATAAAACGCAATTTCTGTAATATTTATTGTCAGTCTCTGTTGTGAATTTCGTGGAATAAGATAAAACAAAATAACGACTGCCTCAAATTCAATTGATATGTTAAAAATGGTTGAATTTATCAAGGAAGCACAATGCTGAAAAATTTAATTCGGAACATGTTTAATATATTGATGGAGAGCGGTGTGTTTTTGTTAACACCATAAAAAACAAGAGTTGATTAATGGAGAACTCGGGATGAATTATTAAATATTTTGCAGTCCTGATAGAAACTTTTAATTTTAACGTCAAAGTGGCACTTAGGAAATAAAATATCATTATCGCGTAAAAGTGGTCGGGTACCAAATCGGCATATTAAAACGCTTCTATATTTAAACTGCAACCTGTGATTCGTTTAAATGTTACATCAAATAGACTGTCGTGATTCAACGCATTGCTATATCAACCGAAGCATATAGTATCAAGTGGGATTTTTGCAATAACATGTCATTGCAATTGATTGCTAACATCATTATACATGTCAGTGATTGCTACCATCAATTAACATGTCATTGATTGCTATCTGTAGTTTACACATCATTGAATGCTACCTTTGTTTCTTGTTATTGTTATTTTAGAAAACACAATTAAATATTAATAAATAGTTCCTTTTAAAATGTTTCAATTAATTTCTATCAAGTATTAGTACAATAATAATTATTGTATTTAAAAAAGGAAAACACACCAAAGGCCGTTAGCTGTGTTGATTGGTGTGGTTCTCATTGTAGATATGGGAAATGTAAAAATGGACAATGTTTGGACCCATGTAAAGATGTGGGCAGTGATCCATGTCTCTGTTCAGGTGAATATACATTATTTGTTTTATTAGGGTCCCGCTCTGCGTGCGCCCTGTAGTGATCAGTCTGTCCGTCTGTCCACCAATTCGTCCGTCCTTCCGTCCAATACCCTGGTCTAACAAATTTGATGTTGACCTGACTGAAAGTCAATGCTTAGTTATACCCAATTAATAATTATAAAATATTCACCAGTTCATAATAAAGTAAAATTGAAATTTAATATACTTTAAGGTCAAATGAGTGACGCAGGTAACCTATTCCCATTGGTATTTCGTCGCCTATAACAAGAATGATATATTTCTAAATTCTTGAAAATCGTTACCATTTTTTATTTGAAGCCTTTCTAATATAAGAGAAATTAAAACATAAATTTTATGACCTTACCTACACTGGGTTCACATGAAAGGAGCCAAATTTGCAAACAAAAGGCCAAATCTTCTTCTCTACTCCCTAACTAGTGGGACTAACTAAATTCGTGGTTATGAGATTCATGAAGCCTTCTACCAAAGTTGTTAATTGCATGGTCCTTCGGTCAGGGATTGAGACCCCATGGCTTGGACAATAATATCCATATAGTGAACATGTGTTTAATCTTAGAAAATACAATTCTCTTCACCCATAATAATTTGTAAGGAACTAAATTCATGCATATGGTCATGATGTCGTAAAACCCACTACTTAAATGGTAAAATTCACGGTCTCTGGATATTGGGTTCAGGCACTTAGGCGGGGCCGTTATGAATATGAAGTGAACATGTATTTAATCTCAGAAAATCTTCTCTACTTCCATAATAGGAGAAGAAAAACTTAATGAATGCATGGTTATGATGTCAATGAACATTTTAACTACCTTTCTTTTACCTATATAGCTGTAGTATTCAAGTGAATGTCAAAATCTGTTAATATTCTGAACTGATTCTTCACCTGCCCAGGAAATACCTCAATAAATAATGATGATTAAAACAACTTTTTTTAAGTTGTTATCTTTTGTCATTAGCTTTAAATCTTTGATATGTCTATAGACATTTTTTAAGGTTAATGAATGCATATGAACATATAATGTCTTTTAAAACTACAAATCTCGTTTGTAGTCAAATGATGTCATTGTTGTATCTCAATCCCAACCTATCAAGAATACAATGGACTTATTCCTTGTTGCTTAAATCAAGGCCAGCTCAAGGTTATAATATAATTTAGGCATCTTAAAGGTTTATCAAAGAACCAGAAAAATTATTACTGTTAATACAAATACCTTTTTGTTTAGATTGGATTTATATTGATTTGTTTTACTACACAGGGGATGATGCATGTAAAACATGCTGCTACAAACTCAATACAAAGCTTTGTGAGCCTTTATCAGAGAAAATTCTGGAGGATGGGAGACCATGCTACAATGGATTTTGTAAACAAGTAGGTTCACCAGATTTGATAAGTCAGAATGTGTTGTAGTACATACTTGTACTTTACTTTAACTTTGTGCAAGTAGCTAAGTTCGACTTATAAAATAAAAAGATAGAATAAATCAAACTGTATAACAGGTGTGTCACAATTAACCCAAAGTAAATGTAAGTCATTGGCCTCATGTTGGAATTGTATAGCTTAACATCTTACAGATTTTGGATCAGTGTGTTTATGTGACCTGCACTTTAAATAGGTCCCTGTGGAATATTTTAGGAATCTAATATGTATTCCTTCTCAAATTGTGTCCAAATCACGATTAGGAAAAGGTGTGTTCAGGCTCAAAAGTATGTTACTATAGTGGCCTCTTGATTATTTACACAAAATGTATTTTCTTAAGGAATAAAAAATCATCCCTTGACCATTATGAGGTGATAATTTTTTTCGGGGCATGGCCAAATTCAATAAATCCTGAAGGGCCTCATGATAGATATGACCACACTCCGACTGAAATTATTACCTCATAATATTCAAAGAATGAATCATCCTTATAACTTATATTTATATAGTTTTTAGCAGTGGTAGGTCTGGATTAAATATTTGAATCTTGACTTTTTTATGTGATTTCCATGTCATTATGCAAACCTTCTTGCGTCCCCCAACTATACGTCATTTGAATTTAATGGATTGTAAATACAAAATCGAGTAGTGTTATCATAAACAAAGACACTGTATTAAGTAAATATAATTATATAACATATCCAATAAATGTTTTGCATACCGTTAGACTGTACCATATATTCTATATGCAACTTGCTGATGAATCTTGGGTGGAAGTTGTGCCATATGATTCAAAAGTAGATTTCATTGACCTACTCAAATTTTGTAGTTTAAAATCTAAGCATCAAACTGCTGTAAGCCAACTTTTATTGGCGATTTCCCGATTTACCTGTGTTTTAACTAATTCGTGACGGCTTATTTTAGCGAACAAAACGAGATTATCCTGACAGTAACATAGCAAAGTCATCGCTAAATTTTCTCGCACGCAAATAAAAGTTAGTTTACCGTAAACTTGAAACTTGATAAGGATTAATCTATATCTAAAGTTTTATGTATAAATTTAAAGCAGACTTATCTGTATTATTTAACTTTTGTAGAAAACACAGATATTTTTATGTTAATATGTATAATGTTTGAAAACAATGTGGATTTGCTAGATGCACACCAGCAAATTACCAACACAACACATTCTTATTGCCCGATACATACGAGTCAAATGTGTTAATAGTTTTTTTTGTTTTCACTTATTCATTAGTTGCTATTGTACATTCACCTGCATTGGGATCAAATGGGTCCGGTAACCTTCTATACCAGGTGCCCTTTTCCAATCAGTTTGGGCATTGAAGTTAAACATTAATTTTGATATATTTTGATAATTGATGAATGTCTTTTTTCTCATTACTACACAAAGTCTTTACTCATTTAGGGGAAAATATAGAAAATCAGAGTCCAAACTGGTGCAAAGGCTGTATTCCATAATTCAGTCTTTGAGTATTGACTTTGTGGGTAAGTAATGTTAATTTGGCTCTGTAATTCCATTTTATTGGACGAATAATTTATTATCTTAATATCTCTTTAGGAACATGGTTTCAAAAAAAAACAAAGCATTGTAAATGATGTTTTAATTCTTATGTTAGTTTTTGTGTTTTTCTTATGAACAAAAAATTAAATAAGTTGTAATTGTTTAAAAAAAAAACCGTGATTTTGCTCAGTGACGTACCTCAATACATATTTTTGCCTGGCCCTGCTGTCACCAAGTTTCCTCAAGTGAATATTCAACCTCAAGTCTGAGTTTTCACCTCAATACATGTACATTTGTTTTGAGTATTTCAGTTGAAGACTGAGTTGAGGGATTAAAAATTTGGTGACGGTAGCATCTGATCTATTTTTACCCCCCCCCCCCCCAAAAAAAAAAATCACATCCAAAGTTTTTCTTTGAAGCAATGTTTTTCAATGATGAAATTTTTTTTGCTTTATTTGCTAAATGTACTATTTACATCTAAATTCAGTTTTTATTTAGAGAAGCAATTTCAGTGTTTCTATTTCTAATAGTTTCTCTTTTATATGTGTTGCTGTGGAATATTATATTAGAAGAAATATTTTTAAAAAGGGGTTGGGATTAACGTGAATGTGAAAACGTGAGCAAGGAAAACAAAGAAAAAATGTGGAAGTCTTAAGAAAAAGGGGACAATGCACCAATTGCTTTACCACTTTTACTCTAGAACTGTTGATGATTCACGCTAATACAAAACCCGCCAACAACATAAATCACCAGATTTGTTTTAATTCTTGATATATCTTATGAAATCTTCCCTTGTTTTTGTTAATATTTAATAAGCAGCAAAAACTTTAAAGCGTTTTTGATAAATTAAACTGACTTTAATGAAAAAGTTGAACCACGCGTAGTATTTGGATAGAAATGAGTTGTCCAAAATGTTTGAGGAGATATTTTTTTTGAGATGGTTCATTAATGAAGACAGGCCTTTTTCAGCTGAGTTTATGAAGAACAACATTGTGTGGACAGTGCTAATATTGGCGACCCCATTGTGGATCGTGGGTATTGCAATCATTAATAAATTGGTAAGTTTTCATTTGATCAAAAACTGATTGTATTATTAGGAATTGTCTATAAAATCCTCATAAAACCTCCAATATATATATATTAATATTAGGGGTGTATTAAGGTCATATATGTCAAAATATATGAGCATATCAAGACATTTTTCCATGATGGCTGCCGTGGGAGATTTTCGTTTTTGCATGCAATGAGGTGAAGTAGGATTATTTTTCTTGTGACCTAACTATCAAATTTAAGGAACATTTTTTTAAAAATCCAAAATTTAACAAATTGAAATATTTATTTTATATAATTTTGTATTTTCAGAATTTCACAGCTTTAAAAAGCTGAAAGAAATTTTGTAATTTGCTAAAATTTAAATACATCTAATTCGATTAGTAAACAAACTCATTCATTCCTGTAATTATTTACATGAACTACTAATAAATATACGGCAGGTACAGCATTGATATTTTACATGTCATTTACAGGATAAGAAAAATGACATGAAATCAGAAGGAGTAGACGATAAGGTATATGTATATGAGTTTTGAATCAAATTCGATTGAGAAACGATATATATTTCTAATTAATCTTTTTATTAATATTAGAATAGAGAAAAGATTTCCAGTTGGTGAGAAATGAACAAGATGTTTGTAATTTCTAATCAATATTTTAATATATCATTTATTGCTTTAAAAAAATTAAATTCATTGTGAGATAAGATTTTTATAAAGAAATTTTGTTATGTGATAAATGTTCAACATATTAATGATTTTTAAACAATGTTAAAGTTTATCATTTATTGACTAAACTTTTTGTTTAATTGCAGGATGGAAGGATGAAAGCTTTGATAGCTGACGATGACAAAGTACTTCACGTCAGTCGACGTCCAAAACCTTTAGATTTTAGTACTTGAACAGTGAATCAAGATCATAACAATCAATTATTGTGATAAAAATCCTCCTTCTGACAATTAAGGTTGTTTTACTGAGAGAGAGAGAGAGAGAGAGAGAGAGAGAGAGAGAGAGAGAGAGAAAGAGAAGGAGAGAGATGTGCAATGTATGTTGACTTTTACATGTATCTGTGTAATACATGCTGCAATTTTTGCTTTCATAAAATCAAATGTTAATTTTGATTTGATGTGTATATAAATTGTTAAATTGTAGTTTTTTTTTTTATAGATATAACTTAGATATAGATAAGAAATACATTTTAGACATCAAAATTATTGTTGGCTTGGTAGTTGTTTTATGAAGGTTTAGTTTTAATTGATATGGATGACCTGTTCTACATTTTACTCTGAAAACTAGTATTTACCCTCAGTGGGCAAACTGGTGTCAACAAAGTTTTTTTTCTTTCAAGTACATTAATACAAAAAAGGTGATATGATAAACAAATCCATGTTAGTAATTGTATCTGTGCTCTATTAAACATCTCATTTTTAAGTCTCTTTTGTTTATAAACAGTCTAAGCAATGCGTGGCAACCAATCATTACTCATTATGCATGGTGCAAAGGGAATAAAATTGTTTTGCGCGTGTAAGTTAGTCGGTTGGTGTGTCGGACTCTAAAAAAGTAATATCTATATATATTCAAAACGGTGAAATTCTTTCATTTGACGGACTCCAAATATGGTATATGTTTAATGACCCCTATTGATTTTGGGGTCTAAGGTCAAACTATTCCAGAAATCGAATAATAGACGGAGTGTTCAATAAATAACATAAGAACCGTTTGTTGTGCTAAATTCAAACTTGGTAGAGGGATGCCCCCTAAAATGATGATAATCTGCTTGATTATGACGTCACTAGGTCATAGTTCAAGGGTCCAACTTACTCTGGATATAGGCGGATATTAGGATATTGTCATTACTTAAGTTATAGCGAAATCATTGTTCTGATAAGATTGAAAAATGTAATGTCTTCCATATGTTAAAATTGTTTGTAATGAAAAGTTAAATGTAACATTATGATGTGGGATGTTTTATGTGTGTGTGTGTGTGTGTGTGTGTGTGTGTGTGTGTGTGTGTTAGAGAGGGAGAGAGATGCCTAACCAATAGCTTAATTTTTTAGCGACGATATTACAAAATGTAGTTTTTCTGATTCTCTTTTTCTGATTTTCGGGGCATTTTTCTTGTTCAATAAACATGTGGTATAAAAAAGTAAAAACATACATTTTTCCCATCAATTTATTTCTTATGTTTTATATATGTGTGTGCGTGTGTGCGTGTGTGTGTGAGAGAGAACAATTGAGAGAGTGAGGAGAGAGAGAGAAAAAAAGGAGAAAGATATACAAATAAAGTGATGTTATAAATAAAAATCCATGTAAGTAATTGTATCTGTGCTCTATTAAACATCTCATTTTTAAGTGTCTTTTTTTATAAACTGTCTAAGCAATGCGTGGCAACCAATCATTACTCATTATGCAAATTGCATAGGGAATAAACGTGTTATGGGCATGTAGGCTGGTCAGTTAGTGGGTCGGACTGTAAACAAAGTATTGTCCATTAAAAACGTTACAAATCTTTCATTTGACGGACCCCAGCCATGGTACATGTTAGAAGACCCCTATTGATTTTGGGATCTTAAGTCAATCTAAACCAAAAATCGAATATAGACGGAGTGTTCAATGAATATCACAAGAACCGTTTGTTGTGCTTAATTTAAACTTGGTAGAGTGATTCCCCCTAAAACAATGATGATTTGCTTGATTATGAGGTCACAAAATCATAGGTTACAACTACTATGGATACAGGCGGAGATTTGGATATTTTCATTTCAATTCTAAAGTTTGATTATAATTTGAGTTATTACGAAACCATTGTTTTGTGGCAGAGTGAACTTTAATGTCATTTATGTGTTAAAATTGTTTGTAATGAAAATGTAACATTAGGATGTGGAATATTACCACCATGTCCTGAAGGTTTCTAGGGCGCTTGAAAGCTGCCATCGGTTTTTTTTTGAAAACCTCAACCATTTTATCATTGCTGTAAAGGATTGGCAGGTTCTTCTTTAGAACTGCATTTAGACCCCTAAGGATAGGGTGGTAAGTAGTGACAAATGGGACTTTGTTGTCTTCGTTTTGGGGTTTTTTATTTCAAAAGGGATCAACGATCCTCTTTAGCTAAATCATCAATTGCATCCTGTACAGAGTGCGAGCTGTAGCCCCTGGCACATAAGTGGGATTTTAGGATTTCCTAAAACCCACCGATGGCAGCTTTCAAGCGCCCTAGAAACCTTAAGGACATGGTGGTAAGAACCAAACTAAAGAACCCTCTTTAAAACTTGTTCTGACACCAGATGTCTGTTGTGCAAACACAGCTCTGATGCAGACGACTTCTCTAGCCCCATTACTGGCCGTACTTACAAAATGTTTGCAAATACTTCTTCTCGTACTGACAATTGTATATACCTCATCAATTGTAAATTCTGTCAGAAACAATACGTAGGGGAAACAGGAGACCTCCGCAGGCGCATTAATAATCATCGTTCCACCATCAAAACTAAGAAAATTAAAGAACCCGTCGGGGAACATTTTAACTTAGATGGTCACAAATTGGAGGACATGATGGTTTTGGTTATTGATCCCAGCCCAGACTGGACAGATGAGAGAAAAAATAAAGAAAAATTTGGGAAGCATAGACTGAAGTCATTCCGCCCTGACGGCATGAACAAATTATGTGACTTCACCAAAATGAATATCAACTAAGTACTGATTTGTTTTAGCAATATCACCACCATCATCCTTTTGGGTCCATGTACAAACTGTCATTCATGTTAATTATTCAACTCATTATCTCTTTCCTTAATCGGTTTAATCTGTACGGGTTCTTTTTGGGTTTTTTGGTTATTGTGTTATATTTAATTGTTTTCTCTCCATTTTATCTAACTCTTATTAGTTTTTACACTCTTATGTATACCCACGTAACACAACAACGTTTTCAAAACGTTTTAAAAGCGTTGTAGAAATGTTACTAAAACATTTTTAGAAACGTTATTACAACGTGAATCTGTGTGGGTTTTTTTACGCTATAATAACATTTTCTAAAAACGTTTCTAAGAAATGTTTACATGTTCAAAACATTTTTAAAAACGTTATTACAACGTAAATCTGTGTGGTTTTTGTTACGTTATAATAACATTTTCTAAAAACATTTCTAAGAAATGTTTACATTTTCTAAACATTGTTATCATTTAGGGAACGTTGTTTTTATAATCGTTTTCATTTTCTTATGAAATTTTCTTTCTACTTTTAAAACCTAAGGTTTTTAATACAATAGTTTTAAATGCTAAAGACATTAGCCTTAAACATTTTCATAGACAACAAAACAACATCATTTAAAATTTTCCAACTGTATTATCACAGAACTATACTTCACAAAATGAACCATATAAATCCACAGTATAATCCATGGTCATTAGATATCAAGACTTCACAGCATCCCAATGGTCACAATTTCACAATTGTCTGAAAGGTTTTCCCACATTTCGATTGTTATAGTTGCAACAGATGTGTTAAACTGAATGTCGTATCCCTAAACAAAAAAAAACAACAAACAAAACAAAACAAAAATACAAAAATCTAGTCAGTGGAATTGAATCATTAAAATTGTTTCTCCTGTGATGCATTTAGCAAGTTCAATCAACGATTGCATGTAGTTTATATAATGCTGGGGAATACATTTCAAATATCTATATGCTTGATACTCCATGAAAGTCATATCTTCGGCTAACATCAACACAACGAAACTAAACTTCTCACTCTGGTATGGTACACTGTAGTCAAGCTCTGGGAGCAACCCCTAGTAAATGGTAAAATATAAGAAGTGTATTTAAAAGTTGAATACAACATGGTATTGGAATTACCACAAATGAGTTGCATATTGCCAGCATTTGTACATATACACACGTATTGTCAATTAAATAACACAATCAGTATACAGATATGATATGGTTTAGCGCAAAGCAGTTAAATGTACATGTGCACACTAACCAAGTTACTATTCTGCATTGAAAGATAAAAAATACTTACATTTACCAAAAATATCCCCCCTTCTGAATCCTTGCTCTTTGTAAAATGGCGCGGCTTTTTCAAAAATTCTGACCCACTTAGATAACAAATAGCGCGGAAACTGTATAACTGGGATCGGCTGCTTTCACCCTGGCCAAGGCATCCCGCTGTGACATTCAATTAACTCGCAATAAACACTTTGAAGTATTTTCATATATTTTCCACAGTTAGATGCCTGTTTAATCAAACTGCATGTTTATCATGCTCTGTATTTTAAATATTTAAATTTAAAAAAAATACAACAAACAGTATAAATATCAAAATCAATTATTCTGGGTTTTTTTTATAACGATATTCAATGTACAGTGTTCTAAAATGTAATTATTGCTTAACTTTTACTTTGTCCGTAGCATGCATAACTGAGGTATACTAATCTTTAGCATTTAAAAGAGAAAAAAACAATTCGATTATTTAGATGTTTTAAAAACGTTCTGCAAACATTGCCGGGTAATGTTTTTATTATGCTGTTTTATATCATTTTCATTCTGTATGATAAGCAGTTTTCTGACGATAAAGAAATGTACATTTGAAATACCAATAAAATGAAAGCAATTTTGGTCAGGCATTTCTAACTGACAGTGTTATAAAAATCACAAATAAAACATTTTTTTAACATATTTTAGAAATGTTTTTATGCTAAATAACCATAACATTTTTCATAATGTTTTTACAACGTTGTCAAAATTTAACGGAAATGTTTTTAAAATGTTGTATTGATTATGTTTCCTAATAACATCCTTAAAACAAAAATAAAAAAAGATTCGCTCTAAAAATGTTTTTATGAAAGCGTTCTTTGAAATCAACCTTACAACCTGAATAAAATGTTATGTAAACGTTTTGTGCTACCTGGGTATTTATGTGGTCTTTTACAGAGTCTATCTTCCCTACAAACCTTCATTACGAATTATCTTACTAGTACAACTTAATTAACAGCAACCCCCAATTAGCAAATTTATTCGTTCGCGTTATCTTTCTTTCTCGGGCTTGAAATCTTTAATACAAAGATGTAGCTGCCATGTTTCGATCCAGTGTTTATACATTATTTAGTTTTTATATATATTATTTAGTTTTTAGTTTAGTGCTAGTTTTGTAGATGATTTTTTTCTTTCATATGTAGTTTTTATTTTGTTGTCCTGAAGAAGTGACGGGTTGTCCCGAAAATTTGAAAATATTTTACTTTATTGTTCGTGTCGTTTGTTATTTTTAGTGCTTTTTAATATCTCATCTTATAACCGTGTATCTTTTGATCCGACACTATAGATCACGAGTGTTGTTGGTTTGTTAGTGCTTCATATATATATATATATATATATATATATATATATATATATATATATATATATATATATATATATATATATATAACTATGAAACCATTTACACTAGTTCTTAAATATCATTCTTTTCACTCTTTCCACCTGACATGATACAAACAGAGAACAAATGGAATCCAGGTCGTACAAATTATTTTGAATGTTGTCTTTTTGCGTCAAAAATACCACTGTGCAGTCTTGTTTATCAAAGCAATCAACCAAGGCAGGATTCACTTCCCATCCGCAAGCCAGACTAGTGTCTGCGCTATTGTTAAGTAAAATATTTACAATTTTGTAACGTCTCCAAAGAAAACCAATAAATAAAATACTAACTCCATCATTCATACAGAAATTAATGTCTGCTCCATTATTCAATAAAAGTTGTACAGTGCTATCATGTCCGTTTTCACAAGCTGTATAGAGAGGACTGGCTCCGTTTTTATTGCATAGCTGAATATCTGCTCCATTCTTCAGTAAAAGTTGTACAGTGCTATCATGTCCGTTAAAACAAGCTACATAGAGAGGACTGACTCCGTTTTTATTGCATAAATTAATGTCTACTCCATTACTCAGTAAAAGTTGTACAGTGCTATCATGTGCGTTTTGACAAGCTGCAGTAAGAGGACTGGTTCCGTCCTCCGTGCATAGCTGAATATCTGCTCCATTACTCAGTAAAAGTTGTACAGTGCTATCATGTCCGTTTTCAACAGCTATATAGAGAGGACTGGCTCCGTTCTCCTCACATAAATTTTTATTTTTTTTAATATTTTTTTATTGGGTTTTTCTTTTCACAACATATGTACATATGTAACATAATAATGATTGGAACATTTATATAAACATATTACATAGTCTTTTTACTATTTCTACTTAATAGTACAGTTTTGTATATTTCATATGAAGTGAAGCTGATTTTGAGAGAGAGAGAGAGAGAGAGAGAGAGAGAGAGAGAGAGAGAGAGATTATGCAGGTGGATTACAATACAAGTATAAACTATGCTATACTGCAAACAAATGAAATGATATGAGGGTTCACAACGATAAAAAAAACCCAAAAAACCCCAGAAAAACTAAACTTATCTCTATAACTACAATTTTTCACAGATATTCTGCCAATGGCTTTCGTATTCCTTATAATTACATCTTTTCAACAGCAAATGTTTTTCAGTTAAGATTCTTTCTGTTATGACCTTTTTCAAGGCATGTATATTTGGTGTCGGATTACTTTCTTTATTTTTGTATTTTCCAAAAAGAACTGATTGAATATCAGATGTAATCGAGATTTCAAACTGTGTAAAAATCCACTCTTCAACATCACACCACAATTCTTTTACTATATTACATTCATAAAATAAATGACTAATACTTTCTTCATCTTTTTTACAAAAGGTGCAAACAGCAGATTCTGCTTTTTTATATTAAAAAGATATTTATTTGTAGGGACAATCCTATGAAGTATTTGATATTGCAGCCAATGTAGTTTTGATTCCTGTGTACACTTAAAAGGGAGTTTAAAAATTCTATTCCAAGAAGTTTGTGAATAGTTATAACCCTTTTCTCTCCATTTTGATATCGATGTACATATTTCTCTTTTTTTGTCTAATAGTATGTTGTACATGGGTTTACAACCTTTACAAGTATTAATAAACTATAGAATATGATTAGGGACAATTGGTCCATATTGTAATGTGTTCTGTAGGTTTGGTAAGTGTATATCTTGTGTATGTAGTCTGGTTGTAACTGCAGTTCTTAAACTTGCATGCTCTATGAAATTTGTCTTTGGATTAATGTGTTTCAATTCATCAAAGTTTCTAAATGTTCCATCTATATTAAGCAGATCACTAACAAAAATAAATCCTTTATTAACATAACTTTGGATAAATATTGATTTATTATCTATGGTGATTTTGGGATTGTGCCATATATTATCATTTATAATTTGGGGTTTACTCATTTACAATAGTGGCGTTTGTTCAATTATTTTTAACCAGCTGAGGAGCACTTCTTTCCAAAAAGAATTTTCTAAATTTTTACATAGAAGGTACGAATAATCAGGACCATTTCTCCATATTTCAGAGATACTAATTTTCAAAATTGATTCTAAAAGCTTTACCCATTTTGTATCAGTTTTAATTAGTCTTCTCATCCAAGTAGCTTTGAGTGCTGTGATAAAATTTCCATAATCAACCATTTTGAGACCCCCATGATTATAATCTTGTATGATTGTACTTTTCTTTACTTTATGAACTTTACAGCCCCATAGGAAATGAAAAATATCATGTTCAAAAGTTTTTACTAGGTATTCAGTTTTTGGGTTGGGTAATGCTAGTATCAAATGATTTAGCTTTGGTATTATTAGTGTCTTGATTATCGTAATTCGACCAATTGGTGTTAATTTTCTTAACTTCCACTGATTTATCAATCTTCTATTTCAGACAATTTTGGTAAATAATTTAATTCTTCCATTTCATCTAATGTAACTGAAAATATGATACCTAGAAGCTCAAAATTTAAATTGTTCCAACTAAGTTTCCATCGTGAATGATGAAATACATCCTTTGAAAATTTGTTGCTACCAATCCAAACCATTTTTGTTTTTGTAAAATTTATTTTTAAGCCTGATACTTGTGCGAAAAAGTCTAAAACTCTAAGAATGCCATCATATGATTGTGGTGTACCATCCATTATAATTGATATGTCGTCTGCATATTGAGATATTTTGTATTCTTCCCCATCATTATTTATACCTTTGATGTCTTTTTCATTTCTTGTTAATATTCCTAAAATCTCAGCGCAGAGAAGAAAGAGATATGGAGATATTGGGTCACCTTGTCTACAGCCCCTTTCTGGATAAAAGTATTCTGAAATTATACCATTTTGAATCACACATGCCTTAATTCCGTTATAAAATATTTCTTCACCTTATTATTATTTTGACCTTTTTGCACTGAAAAAATACTATTTTTATTCATAAACGATTCAACATGCAATTAAATAATTTAAAAGTCTCAAACTTTTTCTCAAATTATGACACACTTGTCAAAAGAAACTTAAATATTCAGAAACTAAAACCAAAAGTATGTGTCTATAATGTAAATTTTGAGATATGGCATGAAATAAGCTAATTTTAGGGGAAAATTGGAGTTGATTTTTTCTTTACTTTTATGAAATATCACTTATATATGCCAACATATGTCGATAGAAATATTGAAATATTGTTGAAATATGTTTTTTGAAACAACACGAAGATATCCCAATGCATAAACTATCTGAAAATTTGGTCTGCACGGAAAATAAGAAAGCTAAAATTACGGTACTCAACTGAGTTATGAAAAATGTTCATTTTCTTCTTAAAAACCTTCCGCCACAAAATATAGTCCCTTACTATACTCTCTAAATATGGAATTTTTCCTTCACTATTTTATTCAGTATAGTTTATTTGGCATTGTAAAAATGGAATTTACAAGTAGAATTCATATATGACACAGAATTTACAGACTAGAGGTGACCCAAAATGGCTACCCAAAATAAGAGGATCAAACCTCTTTAATGCAGCCATGTAGTAAACCGGTACCTGTCCAAATTACTTTCATCCTAAAACAAGTGTACTTGTCTGGTATATATTCTTTAATCAGACTTTTTATACAATTTTAACTCTTTTAGACAGCAGTCGTCTTGTTTCATTTGAAAAAAAAGGTACGGTATTCATAATCATTTTGAGTAATGTAGAGGATGAGAACGTTGTTCTGCGATTACTTGTAGGTCCCATGAGGCAAAAACGTCAGGCAATGTCGTACGTAGGAACCCACACTGTTTGCCGATTGGTCATTGTTGCCGATTATTATTTCTTCCAAAATCTTGGACAGAGTGATAGAAGAACAACAGGAGAATATATTGTAACTAATCTTTTTGATAATTTTGCACTGTGTTCAAGAAGAAATAACTTAAACATATAATGTATTTCAAACTATAGATACCAGACACATATTGATTTTACTATTATGTTTAGATTGGAATAATCGGCAGAGTAAATGCAATTTATAAGGCAACATACTGGCCAGATTCAAGCTCAAACATCAGGAATCTTGGATTTGAAATTGCAGAGGTAAGCTCTCTATTCTTAGATTTTAAAGTATTTCGCTTTTGCACACACTGATATATATGATTAATCTATTCAAAACTTAAAAGTATTGCATATAACATATATCTGCAAGTTAGGCATTTAAAATTACTAGACTAAAGTATAGAATGCAATGGAAGGTTATGTAATGCATGTGTATTGTTTTTTTATTAATATAAAGAAAAAAGAAGAATATACAATCGTATATGATTGAATACTACATGTGAAATCAACAATATTTGCAATTTGATTATTTTAAAAAGAAATTTACATTCTACTGTGTTTTTTCATTAAATTCTGTGATCTTTAAATGCCTCTAAATAACTGTGTATAATTATTAACATGTAATTTACATAAGTAGTTCCCAAACAGTGATTTCTATGTTATCAGTTAAAAAATATATTTCAAACATGTTGTCAAAACACCATGTTTTACAATTATTCAACAAAAAAGTTGATTTTATTGTTTTAAACAAAATCTGAGTTATTTTCCAGGATTATATTTTGAAATTCATGCTTATCGACCTTAAGTCAACAGTCTATGTAATAACCAGTTTAAACTGGATATATAAAACAGTTGCTCATGCTGTTACTAATTTACTAACTTCATAATCTGTAATTTGTATCAATTTATTAAAGTAAATAATTGATTTCATCAGTAAGGGCCGGAATGTAAATGTAAGTATTGAATGATTTATATTCCAACGTCATCCTGTCAATAACTGCCGTCAGTGAGCAGACAAGTTATCATAATGCGCTAACATATGTTTTTCAATTTGTCTGCTCACCTGACAGCAGTTATTGACACGACGACATCAAAATTAAATCAATTAATGCTATAACAATAGCCTTGTCATTTAATAATTTAGACATTTTTTCAGTGTTTGCAACTTTAATATCATAATGTTATTTTGACATGGTTACAATTTTTTAAATGCATAGAGCATCAGGGGAAAGTTGTCATTTTCCTTTTAAATATTAATTCACACATAGGAAAAAATTGAATCTCTGTTTTCTATGGTTTCAGCTGATTGTGCACGACTCCTAAACATATGTTCCTCCCCAAGGCCGCCATTACAACATGAGGAACCGACCCCAGGATATGGGACTCGTGCTAGATGTGAGAATCCTCGTCTATTAAACTAAACTAAACTTGGCACAATACGCCCTTATGTAAAAGGGATTCAAAATTGTAAAAAAAAAATTGTGTTTCCTGGGGTCAGATAATTTCGTTGAAAGCAAGTTCTGGATAATTTTAGTAAACATTAGACAAATTCTTGCATATATGTTCTTGGGGATGTAAATTCGTGGGCAATTAAGGGCTACCCATGAAAGCCTTGAACATTAATTGGTCTTTCAAGAACAATGATGTTTCCACAGTTTTGTACCCCGTTAGTATTAATACTTAATTGTCGAAATACATTTTTTATTTGTTACTATAAAGCTGAGCTGATTTGATCAGAGTTGTGTGCGATGTGGCTACAGGGCCTCTTGTTACCGGTATATATATATTTTTTTAACTTTTCAGATGTTTGGTTGGGAGTATCAGAAGTTCTACGCTTTCTGTTTAGCTCACTTGTTCACATATCAGTCGTTCCCAGGGAAACTAGGCTTGGCATACATAGCTTCTTGGAGGAACACTGATTTGGGTGGAATGTGTTCTCCGGGTAAGTTCTGTCTACTGTAGATTCCTAATTTGACGCGAGGAATTAATTTTCGCGTTAAATCGCGAGAAGCAACCCTCACGGATTTTAAAATCTCGCTTTTATTTTTCAGACAGCGATTTGATACAAAACACCGAAAATTGCGGAATTAAGTACTCGCGTAAAATAAGGAATTTACAGTATTCCTTTAGTTCTGTTTATTCCTTTAGTAGATTACAGGTGACCATATCTCATGAAATTTGATGATCTCTAAGATAAATTCCAATTTCAGTCAAATTTTATCTTTTATTTTCTTTTTTGTTCTTTTTATAATTAATAATAATAAGTTCTTTTTGTCAATGTATTGTATTGTAAATGCTCTTTGTTCACCTGAATCGATTGAAGTTTGATGTCTGCTCATCCATTGTAATTAAAAATAAATTACAGATAAATTAAATAATTGAATTTCACTGCGGCTTAATTTTTTGTATTTTTTTGTTGTTGTAATTTTTTGTATATAGGGTTACTAAAAATCAAAACTAGTCTTAGTAAATATGTTTTATGTACACCTGATTCTTAATTAATAATAATTGGGGATGCTTTGTCTTACCGAATTTAAAAATGAGGATTATATATATACGCAGGCATACTTGCATATGGTTTAGCAGTTGACAGTTTATATATTGTGGATATGTAAAACTAATTAAATTGATAAAAAAAAAGTATTGACCAAAAAAAGGAGTTGGAAAGAAGTTACACATATAGCATCTCAATTTACTAATTTAA
The DNA here is from genome assembly GCF_963853765.1 of Magallana gigas. NCBI lineage: Eukaryota > Metazoa > Mollusca > Bivalvia > Ostreida > Ostreidae > Magallana > Magallana gigas. Next base: position 35,904,830 of record NC_088860.1, read on the forward strand.
ACATTGATAACATTAATTGACAACTAAAACAGAGGGTTATCTTTTCTATTGATTTTTTTAATGTGTGCTATGATTTTGGTATGTCTTGCATAGTGTAAAAATTTCAGTATTCAGATTTGATGATAACTTCCTTATTGATGTATATAATATATGTACAGTATTTAGATAGAATAAGGTAAGATTTCTAAGAGTTGCCTGTTTCCACTGTCTATGTATGGCTGTAATAACTCAAAGTAATGAAAAAGAAAAATCCTATTGCTTTCCAAGGGAATTAAAATTATACCAATCTCACTATATATAGGTTCAACAATTGTTATGTAACTTTGCATGGGTAAAATGTCCGAGAAATCTTAGTTTTGCATGTAATTTATGCACCTCTAGTACAACTAGAATCATGCATGAATGCACATTGAGCATCGAAATCCTTCACTAATTATCAATAATAACGTACTCTAGCTAAATCCTTAATCACCCTGGACCTATCATGTTCTACCAGTATATCTTTTAACTTGATTTTCAGGCAAATGAAACTTATTTATGAAATATGAATTCAGTATTTTGTAGTTGTAATATTTCATATTATGTCACTACATGTTCAAAGCATGCCATGTTTAATGTTTAAAATTAAATTACTAGATTATTAATACATGTATAATACATGTAAGTTTTCGAAGGTTTTTAGCTCACCTGAGCCAAAGGCTCAAGTTAGCTTTTCTGATCACAATTTGTCCGTTGTCTGTCGTTGTAGTTGTCGTCGTCGTTGTCGTTGTCGTCGTTAACTTTTCACATTTTCATCTTCTTCTCAAGAACCACTGGGCAGATTTCAACCAAATTTGGCACAAAGCACCACTAGATGGGGGGGGGGGGATTCAAGTTTGTTCAAATGAAGGGCCACACCCTCTTTAAAGGGGAGATAATTGAGAATTATTGAAAATTTTTTGGTATTTTTCAAAAATCTTCTTCTCAAAAAATATTTGGCCTGAAAAGCTAAAACTTGTGTGGAGGCATCCTCAGGTAGTGTAGATTCAAGTTTGTTCAAATCATGGTCCCCGGGGGTAGGGAGGGGCACCAAGAAGGGGATCAAGTTTTACATAGGAATATATAGAGAAAATCTTTAAAAATTTTCTTCTCAAAAACTATTGGGCCAGGAAAGCTCAAATTAAAATGGAAGCATCCTCAGGTAGTGTATATTTAAGTTTGTTGAAATCATGGGTCCCGGGGGTAGGGTGGGGCCACAATTGGTGGATCAAGTTTTACATAGGAATATATAGAGAAAATCTTTAAAAATCTTCTTCTCAAAAATTATTAGGCCAGAAAAGCTCAACTTTGAGTGGAAGCATCCTCAAGAAGTGGAGATTCAAGTTTGTTCAAATCATGGTCCCCGGGGGTAGGGTGGGGCCATAATTGGGGGTTCAAGTTTTACATAGGAATATATAGAGAAAATCTTTAAAAATCTTCTTCTTAAAAACAATTAGGCCAGAAAAGATCAAATTAAAATGGAAGCATCCTCAGGTAGTGTAGATTCAAGTTTGTTCAAATCATAGTCCCTGGGGGTAGGGCGGGGCCACAATGGGGGGATCAATTTTTACATAGGAACATATATTAAAAATCACCTTATCAAAAACTATTAAGCCAGAAAGCTCAAATTTGAATGGAAGCATCCTCAGGTAGTGTAGATTCAAGTTTGTTCAAATCATGATCCCTGGGGGTAGAGTGGGGCCACAATTGGGGGATCAAGTTTTACATAGGAATATATAGAGAACATCTTTAAAAATCTTCTTTTTAAAGACCATTTGGCCAGAAAAGCTTTAACTTGTGTAGAGGCATCCTCGGGTAGTTTAAATTCAAAATCACAGTCCCTAGTAGTAGGGCGGGGCCGTGATGGCGGTTTGAATTTTTACATATATAGAGAAAATCTTTAAAAATATTCTGGGAAAGTTTTTCGGTCCAAAACTCAGTACTTAGTGTGAAAGCACAGGTTATGCAGATATAAGTTTGATGAAACCATGATACCCTAGAGAAAAGTGGGGCAACAAAATCTTACAGGTACAACAACAAAAGGGGCTTGGTATTTACCAAAAGAAAGAGGTGGATAAAAATTGGCAGATTTTCAATTTTTTTTAGCAAAATCTACTGTACTTAGATATTTTGATACTGTAATGCTAATTTGATCAGAATTAAGGCAATTGTTGCTCAGGTGAGCGATGTGGCCCCTGGGCCTCTTGTTTCAATAAAAAATTGAAAAAGAACTTTTAAATTAGTATGCATTCTACATTATACTGTCAGTGCGCAAATTTAAGGTTGTATAGGACATTTGTTGATATTAATGTAAATTAATTAATGAAGTAGTACATTATAATTAAAATTCTTTTCTCGGTTTACAATTTTCAAATTTTACAATATTTATAAAAAAAGAAAGCTTTTAAAAATATTTGGAGTCAGAGTTAAAAATTGTAAAAACCCCAGCGGGATTCCAACTCATGACTTACAGATTCATAGTAAACCCTCTAACCCACTGCGCTATGCTGGTAGGTGACAAGAACGGGAAAGAAACTACTAATTACATTTGGTTTTGTTGTTTATTTTGATAAACAATGCGTCACAACATGGTAGTGTCCCATACCACCTTAAGACTGTGCATTTTTCAGTGTCTCAAATTATCACTTTTTAAACACAACTGTGTCTGTGCAAATTCAAGACAGGGCAACACTGTTTGAAGCGTAAAAGGGAGGAAATAACATGGGGCGAAAATTGCCCTGTATTCAGTTGTTTTTTGCTTTTTTTATGTAACGATCAATACATATATTGTAATTTTTGTGGTTGCTTTTACTTTTTAGCTCACCTGAGCTGAAAGCTCTAGTGAGCTTTTCTGATCAAAATTTGTCCATTGTCTGTCGCCGTTGGCGTTGTCGTTGTTGTAAACTTTATACATTTTCATCTTCTCAAGAACCACCGGTCAGATTTCAACCAAACTTGACACAAAGCAACACTAGGTAAAGGGGATTCAAGTTTGTTCAAATGAAGGGCCACACCTACCCTCTTTCGAGGGGAGATAATTGAGAATTATTGAAAAAATGTTGGTATTTTCCAAAAATCTTCTCAAAAACTATTTGGCCAGAAAAGCTTAAACTTGTGTGGAAGCATCCTCAGGTAATGTAGATTCAAGTTTGTTCAAATCATGGTCCCTGGGGGTAGAGTGGGGCCACAATGGAGTGATGAATTTTTACATAGGAATATATAAAGAAAATCTTTAAATATCTTTTTCTCAAAATCTTTTTGGCCAGAAAAGCTAAAACTTGTGTGAAGGCATCTTTAGGTAGTGTAGAGTTAAGTTTATTCAAATCATGGTCCCAGGGAGTAAGGTGGGGCCACAATGGGGAAATGGATTTTTACATAGGAATATATCGAGAAAATCTTTGAAAATCTTCTCCTCAAAAAGTATTTTGGCCAGAAAAGCTTACACTTGTGTGGAGGCATCCTCAGGTAGTGTAGATTCAAGTTTGTTCTGTAGAAAAGTTGGGAGAAAATCTTTCAAGATCTTTTTCTCAAAAACTATTAGGCCAGAAAAGTTGGGCCACAAAGTGGGTTTTGATTTTGATACTGTAATGCTAATTTGACCAGAGATAAGGATATTGCTGCTCAGGTGAGTGATGTGGCACCTAGGCCTCTTGCTATTTTCCATGCAAATAGTCTTAACAGGATAAAAATTTTTACAGATCAGTATCCAAACAGAAATACCATTTCATTTTTTAGCTCACCTGAGCTGAAAGTTCAATTAAGCTTTTCTGATCACTTTTTTTCCGACATCCTTTTGTCCGTCCGTTTGTCTGTAAAATTTATACATTTTCGACTTCTTCTCCGGAACCACTTGGCCAATTTCAACATAACTTGCAACAAAGCATCATTAGGTAAAGGGGATTCAAGTTTTTTAAATGAAGGGCCATGCTCTGTTTCAAGGGGAGATAATTAGGGTTTATTGAAAATTTGTTGATATTTTTCAAAAATCTTCTCAGAAACCATTTGGTCAGAAAAGTTCAAATATGTGTGGAAGAATCCTGAGATAGTGTAGATTCAAGTTTGTTCAAGTCATTGTTCCCGGGGGTAATTAAGGTGGGGCCACAATTGGGGGTTGAATTTTTTTAGGTGAAAATCATGACCCCTTGGAGTAGTTCTTGGGGTCAAAATTTTACATTGGAATATTATAGAGAAAATCTTTAAAAACCTTCTTCTCAGCAACCAATCAGCCAGGAAAGCTAAAACTGGTGTGGAAGCATCCTCATATAGTGTAGATTAAAAGTTGTGAAAATCATGATCCCCAAGGGAAGGGAGGTGCCACATTGGGAGGTCATACTTTTACATAGGAATATATAGTGTAAATCTTTTAAAATTTTCTTGTCAAAAACCATTTGGAGAGAAAAGCTGAAACTTGTGTGGAAGCATCCTCATGTAGTGCAGATTCCAGTTTGTTAAAATCATGGTTCCCAGGGGTAAGGTGGGACCAAAATAGGGGGGGGGAGTCAAAACTTACATTGGAATATATAGAGTCAAAATTTAAATTCTTCTCGGAAATAATCAGCCAGGAAAGCTGAAACTTTTACGGAAGCATCCTTATGTAGTGTAGATAGTGTAGGGGCAAAACTTTACATTTTTTTTAAAATATCGTTACATAGGATTATAAAAATACAAAAACTTAAAATATCTTTTTCTAAAAACCACTTGCTTTGAAAAGCTGTAACTTTACTGAAAGCAACTTCAGATAATGTAGATTTAAATTCTTTCAAATCAAAATCTTGAGGAGTAGGGTGGGGCCACATTGGGATTCAAATTTAACATGAAAATTCACAAAATATGAAATGTTATAATGAATGGTTTAACCTGAGTGGAAATTTTTTTTTATTTATACAGGATCTACTTGTATTATACTACATTGTTCAGATAGTTTGAATTATGACTCTGTTAGGCTGATTTTATCATACCTTTTGTTGCTCAGGTGAGTGATGTGGCCCATGGGCCTCTTGTGTTGCATTTCCATACAGTTTTTTGGGAGTTGATTTTAATCAACTTTCCTATTCAGTTACTCAGACAAACCGAAAGTGAAACAGTGTTTGGACCTCAGCACAAATTATTGCTGCTGACAAGACTTAGTTCTTGAAAATAATTGATGAATTCGATGTAATGTATGCTAAAGCATTGTTTTTCAAGGAAACTTATTTATAAATACCTTGAAAATAGTTAGATTTTAAATGGTAAGAACAAGTTAAATATTTTTGTAGTCGTATGTATTTCTACGCCAGAGTTCAATATAGTCTCGTTCATCTCGACGCTCGGCTGTCTCCGTAAAACCCTGTCGGAGATTTACGGTGTCAGCCGAGCGTTTGGTTGAACGAGACTAGAGTTAAATATTGCTTGAATTCATACAATTTTCGAGAAATATTTCTATTACTGATACATAGTTTGATTTATTTAATTCTATCTTTAAGTATTATTTAACATTATTCATATGGGGGTTTCTTGACATTTTTGTCGAAAACGTCCAAAAATTAATATTACAAAAATGTGCGGAATTCAAATTAGAAAATACATGTACTTGTCATGCAAAATAAAATATCATTGATTTTAAAATAAATAAACATCGACAAAATTATCTCCTGTCAGTTCTTCAGTACTTTGATTTTTACATATTGTTTGGAAAAAAGTTTGACACTGATGTGTGGCTGTATCAAAGTCAACAAGCAATCAAAGTACTGAAAGTACCGAGAGTCACCTCTTTTTGTGCAGTTTCATATCAGAACCTTCAGTGCTTTTGAGTTTTTTTGTGTAAAGGATACAATCCATTCTATTAAATTTTCTCATTTTTCATCTCATTTCTTAAAAATCATCATTACTCTTAAGTGACTCATCTATGTACATCATGCATGAAGTTTATTTACAAAATTACAAAGTGACAAAAATATTCTATTGTTTAAGTTTGATCATGTGTGTTTCATTAACAGTGATACTGTTTTTTCTGCAGTGGCATATAAGGACGGTAGAAAAATGGCAGCAAACACTGGACTCAGTACCTACCGTAATCCTGATGGAAGCCAAGCTCTCATCCACCAAGCCACCATCACTACAGCTCACGGTCTGTCAAGCGTTTGTTTAAATCCATGAATGCATTAGAAATACATTAACTTTGATATCCCTTTTGATCTTTTTTAATAGTAATTTCCCAAAATAAATCTAAATTGACATTGAAATGCATTACCTTTTTAGCTCACCTGAGCTGAAAGCTCAAGTGAGCTATTCTGATCACATTTTGTACGTCGTCCGTCTGTCCGTCCGTCTGTCTGTCCGTTTGTCTGTAAACTTTTCACATTTTGAACTTCTTCTCTAAGACCACTTAACCAAATTCAACCAATTTGGCTCAAAGCATTCATTCTTATGGAAAGATGAATATTAATTGCAGAAATGAAAGAAAAATTTTCATTGAAAGCGGAGAAAACCTCAAAATTGTAAAAAAAAAAAAGGAGGGGGGGGGGTGCATTTTAAAAAATCTTCTTCTCAAGATCTACTGAGGCAAATCCAATGAAATTTAGCATGAATAATCCTTATGGGAAGGAAAATATAAATTGCAAAAATTATGGGCTAATTCTGTTTCAAATCTGAGTTATTACGAAAGTAATAAGAAAGAAAAGGCGTGTTTCAAGCAATTTATAGCATCCATGAGTCTTGGTAAAATGGGTAGGCATGACCGGGCCAGGGCAAAACAAAAGATTGACAGTTATTAATCTGCCAATCTCATTAAAATTTCAAGATATTTACTGACCAGTATATTTGTATTCGCTTTAAACATTGCTGCAAAATAATGCGTACAGTAATTGGAATTGACGATTGCCGATCTGCCCCGGCTTTTATTTTGCCCCGGCCCGGGTTTGCTTATCCATTTTACGAGGTTCTTTGTTTAAAGCAGCCATGACACTATATGATAAACGGGTCGATCTGATAATGATGAATTTGTTTGTTGTGCAACAGTTCCTGTACAAAGGGAATCTTTGAAACATGCAAAATACATTGGTGCCGATTTTGTGAAGTAAATTGAGGCTAAATATTTCAATGCGTTGACAGTTTTCACATATGACGGTGGTGTTAGCTTGTTGTGATTTTCGTTTCGTTTTCATTTATGCTTTGCGTTAACCTGGGAACTGTCGCTTGTATTTCCTGATTTTTACGTATCAAATCAAACAGAGATTTCGGTAAATCAAACAGTTTACTGTTTACCTGCGCAAATTAAGCAACATCTGATGTATTAAGAAAGAACTAAAATGCAATTCATTTAGGCTTTCGGTAATTCGGCATCATCTTTTGCGTAATGGTAGAATAATGCAATATGTTTTGTTGAGATGCTCGGCATTTTCTCGAGTTTATTCAGTTTGAATAGAGTTTAATATCGCTGACGGAAATATGTAGGTTTATACATGTATATGATTCATTTTTCATGTGTTCTTTATTTGTTATAGTTAATGTTTCTTGTGTTTAATTGTTTACAATTTCTATATACTTACCATATTTGAGTGTTAAGCTTCGAATTATAAGCAAGATACAGAGATTTGCTCACAATTCTATGTTTGTACACAGATCTGAGGCCGTTCATTTTTTTCCATTTTAAATGCCGAATAGGAAATACCAAGTTAAGAATCTTAAGCTGAATGTAATAAACTTATGTGAACAAAATATGACTCAAACCTAACAAAATTTTGAGCTCATCTTGCTTATAATTCTACGATTGACGCTGAAATTTTGGTTGATCATTAGAAATTCTATATGAATGAGAGTATGATAAATACTTGTACACAAAAAAAAAAATAATAAAGAATGATTTGCTGTATATAACTACTTTTTGGGGCCCCCTCTTTATACAATGAATAATGTGAAATGTGAGTAAATAAAAACGACATCGTTAAAACAGTTTCCATAGTTCTGACACATTTCTGTTGCGGGGATAAAAGAATTATCGCTATTCCTAAGAAAATATTACAGCGGAAAATTATCCTGGTTTGTAGCCATTTGTTATTTTTGAATAAAAATTAAAATAATGGGTGGGCCATAGTAAATTAGAGTGATGTGCCTGTCAATACGGTAACATTGATTTTTATAGCTCTTTAACATGTCACATGACAACATTTTTCATTCCAGTGTATTCATCAATCAAGTGTGAGTAAAGTTATAAAAGTCATGAGTTTACGCGAGGTAAACAACAGTCATTTAATTATAATGGAGAAGACAAATTAAATTGTTGAATATTTTTAATTTGAGAAATTGAGCGCATTGAGGTGCAATTTTCTTCTTCACATATATACATGTAGGATTTTTTTGATAAAATACAGTCAATAACTATTATATTTAAAAGAAAAATACAATAACTACTACATGTAGTAAGTAGTTGAGGAAGAAAATGTACCTATATGCTCTCATATATTTTGATCGCTTTATTAAGTGGTGGGGGGGGGGGGCAGAACGAAAGTACAGGGAATTAGAAGTTAACTAACAGTGTACCACTACCAAATATTTAGTTCTATATCTTGCGTAGGATTTTCTTATTCTGTGTAAAAAGAGTATTTCATGAAGGTACAATGTCAAAGATTACGTGTATGCAAAAATAAGTGTAAAATTGGAATACTTTACAATATTTATTTTTTTGTTATTCTACCGAGGGCCATTTACCACAATATCTTTTGAACGCTCATTGTTGCTCAGGTGAGCGAAGTGGCCCTATGGGCCTCTTGTTTACAGTACAAACTCTGAAGTAACTATATTTGTTTAAAGTTTTAAACCCATTATTTCCCTTGTTTTCTGTCCTATTAGACGGACTTAACTATACCATTCTAAAATGTACTCTTGAATAAATTTTAATAAATAAATTTGTAAAAGCTAGCTGTTTTCTGTCCTATTAGACGGACTTAACTATACCATTCTAAAATGTACTCTTGAATAAATTTGAATAAATAAATTTGTAAAAGCTAGCTGTTTTCAGTCAATTTTGTACATGTATTTGTACTTAGAATGTGCAGTTATCAAACCTTTTGTATGAAAATAATTTTTTCTTCTTTTTTATATTTTCAGAATTTGGTGAGTATATCTGTTAAATCTTTTTATCACTAAAACTAAATAAAATACACAGCCAAATGTAATATCTTTACAGTATCATTCTGTTGTAGCCTAATACACAGATTTTATGGCTTAATTGTAAAATTTGTAGGTCATAATTGGGGGAGTGAACATGATCCGGACACTGATAACTGCGCCCCCTCCACTTCAGACGGTGGCCGCTTTATCATGTATCCTTCCGCCGTCTCTGGATACGAAAAAAATAATCAGGTAGATCAGACTTGTTGAACATTTCACACTTCTACACTCCATTTCTTTAATGCATCCACATTTCCTCTGTCTTCTTTTTCCCATGTCAATTCGTTTGATTTATTCTACTCCAACTGAAGCAATCAAAGAAAATGTTTTGTTTGCAAAATGTATGACATTGTACTATATTTTTTTTTTTAGCTCTTTTCGCCATGTAGTAAACAGTACATTTACAAAGTTGTAATGATGAAAGGATATGACTGCTTTAAAGGTAAACTATGTTAGATGTATGTGTTTTATTCTTTGCTGAGCAGCATTTGTATGTTAACATACATGTACATTGTTTGAACAAAAAAGCGTGGCATATTGGTTTGCGCTTGTCATTTTATCTGCTATTATTTGGTTGATTGGTTATTACAATTGAATAAATGACGCATAGTGATTTTGAGGGATAGAGGTAACAAGAGAAAATTAAAACTACTCATCCTGATATTACGTGTTTAACTAGTCTGTCATTCAAAAGGTGCCCATAGTCTGAGGTTTGAGCAGGAACCTGACATTTATTCATTAAATGCAGCAACATCTGTCCGACTGTGTACAGGACTGTATCTTTCTGTTGAAACACCATCAATTTCAAAAAGAGAAGACCTCTGATAAAAAAAACCACTTTCCAATTTTGACAGTCTATGAATATTTGTAAGCTTCTAATAGCAAATCAGAAAGAAAGTACACACTATTTGTTTTGATGAGCAAACTAGGTAGCTACATCCCACAGAAAGTCCAAGGTCTATTTGCTTTTTATTAATTTTTCATAACATTATATAAAGAGGCATCAGACTCAGGACAGGGCTTCTGTGGTAATGGCCGTCTGGACAAGAATGAAGAATGTGATGCTGGCTACACAGGCGACAAATGCTGTAATGAAAAGTGCGAGTTCAGGGTCAAAGTTCGAGGTCAAATTCAATGCAGGTAAGATTCATATACTGGTACTTAACTGTGATGTTTGAAAATCATTCATTCAATAGATTTTACTTTGTTTTGCAAGTATCTTTGTTGAATATTGAATTATTGCATGTTTATAAGATTTATACTTACCGAGATGTTCTTCTGACTTTTCAGCCCCATGAACTATGCTTGCTGTGTGAATTGTACTGTTGCACCGCCCGGTTATCAGTGCTTAGACCAGTTTGACGACAACTTTGATTGCAAGGGGAAATCCCATTGCAAGTATCCTTAGCAACGCAAGTCATTCGTTTTCTTGTATTTTTAGTGAACATTCTTAAAAAAAGAGGCATACATGTATTTCCTTTTAATGTAAAGGGTTTAAGAAGGCGCTTGGGACAAAATTACCATTGATTGCTACCTTTTTTAACATGTCATTAATTGTTACCTTCATTTTACATGTCATTGATTGTTAGGTGAACATGTGGTCAATGATTTATCGTTCTTTTTTTAGCATGTCATTGATTGCTACCTTCATTTTACATGTCATTGATTGTTAGGTGAACATATGGTCAATGATTTATCGTTCTTTTTTTAGCATGTCATTGACTGCTACCTTCATTTTACATGTCATTGATTGTTAGGTGAACATATGGTCAATGATTTATCGTTCTTTTTTTAGCATGTCATTGACTGCTACCTTCATTTTACATGTCATTGATTGTTAGTTTAACATGTGGTCAATGATTTATCGCTTTCCTTTGTAACAAGTCATTGATTGCTACCTTCATTTGACGTGTCATTTATTGATACTTTTAATATACATCATGTCATTGATTGTTATCTTCATTTTACGTGCCAATGATTGCTAGTTTAGTCTTACACATCATTGATTGCTACGTTCAAACTACAATTATCATTGATTGCTACTTTCATTTTACATGTCATTGATTCCCACCTTCATTTAATATGCTTTGAGTCCTTCATCTTTACCTTCATTTTACATGTCATTGATTGCTACCTTCAAATTACCTGTCATTAGTTGCCACCTTCATTTACATGTTCTGATTTCACTTTCATCTAATGTCATTTATTGCGACCTTCAAATAACATGTTGATTGCTACGATCTTGCTACCTTCATTGACATGTCGTTTGATTTGTCAGTGATTGTTTTTTTCGTTTAACTTGCCATCGTTTGCTACTTTCATTATATGTCATTGATTGCTACCTTCCTTTGCATATCGTTGAATACTACCTTCATTTGACTTGTTATGGTTGTTATTGTCGTTTAACATGCCATTGTTTGCTACTTTCATTATTTATGACATTGATTGCTACCTTCGTTTTTCATGTCACTTTATTTTTTACACGTCATTGATTGCTACCTTTGTTTAATCCGTCATTGCAATTGATCGCTACCTTCATTACACATGTTCTGGAAAGCTAGTTCGTTTATTGCAAATCTCGCTTGTAAGTATACACTACTGCCGATATAGCATTGCTTTTCTAATTGGCACTAATACGACACTTTCTAATTGGTGTATATTTCAAAGATTCTGATTGCCGCCCATTTATCAAATTCATGAAGACTAACACGTAGAAAAAACATAGGAGAAAGAAAACTTAAAATAAAGTTGTGGTTGCTAGTTAAAAATACATGTTTAAACGATATTAGTGATACCCCCCCCCCAAAAAAAAAAAAATAAAACAATTTTTCTAAAAGCAGGGAAGGGCGCATATAGTTAAAGACCGCACAGATTGTTCATCGCGCATCGAATAAAGTTATCAGTTTTTTTGTGAAGAAATTCGTCGGAAACTGTTTAGTGAACAAATATATTTTATGTTACTATTCACAATGTACCATATGTGGAATATCGCATGAATTGAACAAACTGTTATCTGGCGGCAATAGTGCTAATTTTTGCCTCACAAAAAAAATTTGATTCAAAATGTAGATCAATTCTGGTTGACATGCCGTGAAATCCATTAGACGTGTTACACTATCTCTATATCCCTTCTCCTATTCACTTTCAATAAATCTGTACTGAAAATCTTTGAAACATCGCCATTATCTCCATAAAAAAGAAGTGTGGTTTGTATGCATGTAAACCTGTGTAAAACAGCGACCCAATCTGCACGTGCATTTAACAATCCGAGGTGGGTAATTAAAGCGATAATCCGTCAACATCAATATTATATTCTTTTTCTGATGAATTTTGAGGTAAATTAATGTTCCTACAGACAGAGTAAGCTACAAAATACGGTTAATCACAGATTAGACTAACATTGCGCTGTAAATTACAAATTGTGCAGGATTTAAGGCACACACATTTGTAAAAATGAGTTTGCCATTGATCGATTGGTGTTATATAAAACGCAATTTCTGTAATATTTATTGTCAGTCTCTGTTGTGAATTTCGTGGAATAAGATAAAACAAAATAACTACTGCCTCAAATTCAATTGATATGTTAAAAATGGTTGAATTTATCAAGGAAACACAATGCTGAAAATTAAATTGGGAACATGTTTGATATATTGATGGAGAGCGGTGTGATTTTGTTAACACCATAAAAAACAAGAGTTGATTAATGGAGAACTCGGGATGATTTATTAAATATTTGCAGTCCTGATAAGACTTTTTAATTTTAAGTCAAAGTGGCACTTAGGAAATAAAATATCATTACCGCGTAAAAGTGGTCGGGTACCAAATCGGCATATTAAAACGATTCTATATTTAAACTGCAACCTGTGATTCGTTTAAATGTTACATCAAATAGACTGTCGTGATTCAACGCATTGCTATATCAACCGAAGCATATAGTATCAAGTGGGATTTTTGCAATAACATGTCATTGCAATTGATTGCTAACGTCATTATACATGTCAGTGATTGCTACCATCAATTTGCATGTCATTGATTGCTATCTTTAGTTTACACATCATTGATTGCTACATTGTTTTCTTGCTATTGTTATTTTAGAAAACACAATTAAATATTATATAAATAGTGCCTGACAATGGTTTTCGAGGGGTGTCAGTTTCAACTGTTATCCTCCCAAACAGGCACTAATTATTTTGTTATACTGAATGTCTTAATTTTTAAGAAAATTTTACTGCTTTTATATAGGAATAACGTGAATTCTACAGTGAACCGTACACGCATAATTTTCGCGCATGTAACAATTTTTAATGTTACCCGTTGCTAAGTGCGTTGCTAACGCTGAGGGTAATAGAACGAATTATGAACTGCGTCTTAGCCAATCAGATTTTAGTATTTAACATGAAAGTATAACAATAATAAATAGTTCCTTTTAAAATGTTTCAATTAATTTCTATCAAGTATTAGTACAATAATAATTATTGAATTTAAAAAAGGAAAACACACCAAAGGCTGTTAGCTGTGTTGATTGGTGTGGTTCTCATTGTAGATATGGGAAATGTAAAAGTGGACAATGTTTGGACCCATGTAAAGATGTGGGCAGATATCCATGCCTCTGTTCAGGTGAATATACATAATTTGTTTTATTAGGGTCCCGCTCTGCGTGCGCCCTATAGTGATCAGTCTGTCCGTCTGTCAACCAATCCGTCCGTCCTTCCGTCCAATATCCTGGTCTAACTTTGATGTTGACCTGACTGAAAGTCAATACTCAGTTATACCCAATTAATAATTATAAAACATTCACCAGTTTATCATAAAGTAAAATTGAAATTTAATATACTATAAGGTCAAATGAGTGACGCAGGTAACCTTTTCCCATTGGTATTTCGTCGCCTATAACAAGAATGATATATTTCTAAATTCTTGAAAATCGTTACCATTTTTTTTTTGAAGCCTTTCTAATATAAGAGAAATTAAAACATAAATTTTATGACCTTACCTACACTGGGTTCACATGAGAGGAGCCAAATTTGCAAACAAAAGGCCAAATCTTCTTCTCTACTCCCTAACTTGTGGGACTAACTAAATTCGTGGTTATGAGATTCATGAAGCCTTCTACCAAAGTTGTTAATTTCATGGTCCTTCGGTCAGGGATTGAGACCCCATGGCTGGGACAATAATATCCATATAGTGAACATGTGTTTAATCTTAGAAAATACAATTCTCTTCACCCATAATAATTTGTAAGGAACTAAATTCATGCATATGGTCATGATGTCGTAAAACCCACTACTTAAATGGTAAAATTCACAGTCTCTGGATATTGGGTTCAGGCACTTAGGCGGGGCCATTATGAATATGAAGTGAACATGTATTTAATCTCAGAAAATCTTCTCTACTTCCATAATAGGAGAGGAAAAACTTAATGAATGCATGGGTATGATGTCAATGAACATTTTAACTACCTTTCTTTTACCTATATAGCTGTAGTATTCAAGTGAATGTCAAAATCTGTTAATATTCTGAACTGATTCTTCACCTGCCCAGGAAATACCTTAAGTACATGTATATCATAAGTTTTCCATTTCAATCCATATTGCTTGCATGAACTATATATACATGTATATATTAAAGAGAACGTAGCTGTTTTACATAATAAATAATGATGATTAAAACAACTTTTTTAAAATTATTTTTTGTCATTAGCTTTAAATCTTTGATATGTCTATAGACATTTTTTAAGGTTAATGAATGCAAATGAACATATAATGTCTTTTAAAACTACAAATCTCGTTTGTAGTCAAATGATGTCATTGTTGTATCTCAATCCCAACCTATCAAGAATACAATGGACTTATTCCTTGTTGCTTAAATCAAGGCCAGCTCAAGGTTATAATATAATTTAGGCATCTTAAAGGTTTATCAAAGAACCAGAAAAATTATTACTGTTAATACAAATACCTTTTTGTTTAAATTGGATTTATATTGATTTGTTTTACTACACAGGGGATGATGCATGTAAAACATGCTGCTACAAACTCAATACACAGCTTTGTGAGCCTTTATCAGAGAAAATTCTGGAGGATGGGAGACCATGCTACAATGGATTTTGTAAACAAGTAGGTTCACCAGATTCGATAAGTTAGAATGTGTTGTAGTACATACTTGTACTTTACTTCAACTTTGTGCAAGTAGCTAAGTTCGACTTATAAAATAAAAAGATAGAATAAATCAAACTGTATAACAGGTGTGTCACAATTAACCCAAAGTAACTGTAAGTCATTGGCCTCATGTTGGAATTGTATAGCTTAACATCTTACAGATTTTGGATCAATGTCATCAAAACTTGGCGGATGTAGTGTGGTTATGTGACCTGCACTTTTAATAGGTCCCTGTGGAATATTTTAGGAATCTAATATGTATTCCTTCTCAAATTGTGTCCAAATCACGATTAGGAAAAGGTGTGTTCAGGCTCAAAAGTATGTTACTATAGTGGCCTCTTGATTATTTACACAAAATGTATTTTCTTAAGGAATAAAAAATCATCCCTTGACCATTATGAGGTGATAATTTTTTTCGGGGCATGGCCAAATTCAATAAATCCTGAAGGGCCTCATGATAGATATGACCACACTCCGACTGAAATTATTACCTCATAATATTCAAAGAATGAATCATCCTTATAACTTATATTTATATAGTTTTTAGCAGTGGTAGGTCTGGATTAAATATTTGAATCTTGACTTTTTTATGTGATTTCCATGTCATTATGCAAACCTTCTTGCGTCCCCCAACTATACGTCATTTGAATTTAATGGATTGTAAATACAAAATCGAGTAGTGTTATCATAAACAAAGACACTGTATTAAGTAAATATAATTATATAACATATCCAATAAATGTTTTGCATACTGTTAGACTGTACCATATATTCTATATGCAACTTGCTGACGAGTCTTGGGTGGAAGTTGTGCCATATGATTCAAAAGTAGATTTCATTGACCTACTCAAATTTTGTAGTTTAAAATCTAAGCATCAAACTGCTGTAAGCCAACTTTTATTGGCGATTTCCCGATTTACCTGTGTTTTAACTAATTCGTGACGGCTTATTTTAGCGAACATAACGAGATTATCTTGACAGTAACATAGCAAAGTCATCGCTAAATTTTCTCGCACGCAAATAAAAGTTAGTTTACCGTAAACTTGAAACTTGATAAGGATTAATCTATATCTAAAGTTTTATGTATAAATTTAAAGCAGACTTATCTGTATTATTTAACTTTTGTAGAAAACACAGATATTTTTATGTTAATATGTATAATGTTTGAAAACAATGTGGATTTGCTAGATGCATACCAGCAAAATACCAACACAACACATTCTTATTGCCCGATACATACGAGTCAAATGAGTTAATAGTTTTTTTTGTTTTCACTTATTCATTAGTTGCTATTGTACATTCACCTGCATTTGGATCAAATGGGTCCGGTAACCTTCTATACCAGGTGCCCTTTTCCAATCAGTTTGGGCATTGAAGTTAAACATTAATTTTGATATATTTTGATAATTGATGAATGTCTTTTTTCGAATTACTACACAAAGTCTTTACTGATTTAGGGGAGATGTAGAAAATCAGAGTCCAAACTGGTGCAAAGGCTGTATTCCATAATTCAGTCTTTGAGTATTGACTTTGTGGGTAAGTAATGTTGATTTGGCTCTGTAATCCTCATTTTATTGGACGAATCATTTATATCTTGATATCTCTATAGGAACATGGTTTCAAAAAAAACAAAGCATTGTAAATGATGGTTTAATTCTTAAGTCAGTTTATGTATTTTTCTTTTGAACAAAAAATAAAATAAGTTGTAATTGTTTAAAAAAAATGTGATTGTGCTCAGTGACGTACCTCAGTACATATTTTTGTCTGGCCCTGCTGTCACCAAGTTTCCTCAAGTGAATATTCAACCTTAAGTCTGAGTTTTTAACCTCAAATACATGTACATTTGTTTTGGAGTATTTCAGTTGATGACTGAGTTGAAGAATTAAAAATTTGGTGACGGTAGCATATGTTTTTTTTTTACCAAAAAAAAATCACATCCAAAGTTTTTCTTTGAAGCAATGTTTTTAAATGATGAAATTTTTTGCTTTCTTTGCTAAATGTATTATTTACATCTAAATTCACTTTTTATTTTGAGAAGCAATTTCAGTGTTTCTATATCTCATAGTTTCTCTTTTATATGTGTTGCTGTGGAATATTATATTAGAAGAAATATTTGTAAAATGGGGTTGGGATTAACTTGCATGTGAAAACGTGAGCACGGAAAACAAAGAAAACAGGTGGAAATCTCAAGAAAAAGGCGACAATGCATCAATTGCTTTACCACTTTTACTCCAGAACTGTTGATGATTCACGCTAATACAAAACCCGTCAACAACATAACTAACCAGATTTGTTTGAATTCTTGATATATCTTATGAAACCTTCCCTTGTTTTTGTTAATATTTAATAATCAGCAAAAACTTTAAAGCGTTTTTGATAAATTAAACTGACTTTAATGACAAAGTTTAACCACGCGTAGTATTTGGATAGAACCGATTTGTCCAAAATGTTTAAGGGAAATAATTATTTTTGAGATGGTTCATTAATTAAGACAGGCGTTTTTTCAGCTGAGTTTATGAAGAACAACATTGTGTGGACAGTGCTTATATTGGCGACCCCATTGTGGATTGTGGGTATTGTAATCATTAATAAATTGGTAAGTTTTCATTTGAACAAGAACTGTCTGTATTATTAGGAATTGTCTGTATAATCCTCATACAACCCCAGATAAATATATATATATAATTATATCGGGGGGGGGGGGGGGGATTAAGGTCATATATGTCAAAATATATGTGCATATCCAGACATTTTTCCATGATTCCTGCGGTGGGAGAGATTTTTTTCTGCATGCAATGAGGTGAAGAAGGTTTATTTTTCCTTTGACTTAACTATACAAGTTTAAGGAACAATTTTTTAAAAAACCCAAAATGCAATATTTTTTGACAAGTTGAAATATTTATTTTATATAATTTTGTATTTTCATAGTTTTACAGCTTTAAAAAGCTGAAAGAAATTTTGTAATTTGCATAAAATTTAAATATATCTAATTCGATGAGTAAACAAACTCATTCATTCCTGTAATTATTTACACGAATTACTAATAAATATACGGCAAATACAGCATTGAATTTTTACATTTGTTATTGACAGGATAAGAAAAATGACATGAAATCAGAAGGAGTAGACGATAAGGTATATGTATATGTGTTTTGAATCAAATTCGATTAAGAAACAATATTTATTCCTAATTAATCTTTTTATCAATATAAGAATAGAGAAAAGATTTCCAATTAGTGAGAAATGAACAAGATGTTTGTAATTTCTAATCAATATTTTAATATATCATTTATTGTTAAAAAAAATTAAATTAATTGTAAGATAAAATTTTTATAAAGAAATTTTGATATGTGATAAATGTTCAACATATTAATGACTTTTAAACAATGTAAAATTTTATCATTTATTGACTATATTTTTTTTAATTGCAGGATGTAAGAATGAAAGCTTTGATAGCTGACGATGACAAAGTACTTCATGTCAGTCGACGTCCAAAACCTTTAGATTTTAGTACTTGAACAGTGAATCAAGATCATAACAATCAATTATTGTGATAAAAACCCTCCAACTGACAATTAAGGTTGTTTTACTGTGTGTGTGTGTGTGTGTGTGTGTGTGTGTGTGTGTGTGTGTGTGTGTGTGTGTGTGTGTGTGTGTGTGTGTGTGTGTGTGTGTGTGTGTGTGTGTGAGAGAGAGAGAGAGAGAGAAAGAGAGAGAGATATGTGCAATGAATGTTGACTTTTACATGTATCTGTTTAATACATGCTGCAATTTTTGCTTTCATAAAATCAACTGTTAATTTTGATTTGATGTGTATATAAATTGTTATAATGTAGGTTTTTTTATAGATATAACTAAGATATAAATAAGAAATACATTTTAGACATTAAAATTATTGTTGGCTTGGTAGTTTCGTTTTGATTGATATGGATAACCTGTTCTACATTTTACTCTGAAAACTAGTATTCACCCTCAGTGGGCAAAGTGGTGGCAACAATTTTTTTTTCTTTTAAGTACATTCATACAGAAAAGGTGATATGATAAAAAAATCCATGTTAGTAATCGTATCTATGCTTTATTAAACATCTCATTTTTAAGTCTCTTTTTTTATAAACAGTCTAAGCAATGCAAGGCAACCAATCATTACTCATTTTGCAAGGTGCATAGGGAATAAAATTGTTTTGCGCGTGTAAGTTAGTGGGTTGGTTTGTCGGACTGTAAACAAAGTAAAATCCATTCAAAACGGTTAAATTCTTTTATTTGACGGACTCCAAACATGATATATGTTTAATGACCCCTATTGATTTTGGGGTCTAAGGTCAAACTATTCCAGAAATCGAATAATAGACGGAGTGTACAATAAATAATATAAGAACCGTTTGTTGTGCTAAATTTAAACTTGGTAGAGGGATACCCCTTAAAATGATGATAATCTGCTTTATTATGAGGTCACAAAATCATAGGTTACAACTACTCTGAATACAGGCAGAAATTAGGATATTGTCATTTCAATTCTAAAGTTTGATTATGAGGTCACTAGGTCATAGTTCAAGGGTCCAACTTACTCTGGATATAGGCGGATATTAGGATATTGTCAAAACTTGTGTTAAAACGAAATCATTGTTTTGATAAGATTGAAAGATATAATGTCTTCCATATGTTAAAATTGTTTGTAATGAAAAGTTAAATGTTACATTAGTATGTGGGATGTTGTGTGTGTGTGTTTGTGTGTGTATGTGTGTGTGTGTGTGTTGAGAGAGAGAGAGAGAGAGAAAAGAAAGATATACAGATAAAGTGATGTTATAAAAAAATCCATGTAATTAATTGTATCTGTGCTCTATTAAACATCTCATTTTTAAGTTTTTTTTTTTATAAACAGTCTAAGCAATGCGTGGCAACCAATCATTACTCATTATGCAAATTGCATAGGGAATAAACGTGTTTTGGGCATGTAGGCTGGTCAGTTGGTGGGTCGGACTGTAAACAAAGTATTGTTCATTGAAAAAATTAAAGATCTTTCATTTGACGGACTCCAGCCATGGTACATGTTAGAAGACCCCTATTGATTTTGGGATCTTAAGTCAATCTAATCCAAAAATCGAATATAGACGGAGTGTTCAATGAATATCACAAGAACCGTTTGTTGTGTTTATTTTAAACTTGGTAGAGTGATGCCACCTAAAACAATGATGATTTGCCTGCTTATGAGGTCACAAAATCATAGATTACAACTATTCTGGATACAAGCAGAGATTAGGATATTGTCATTTCAATTCTAAAGTTTGATTTTAACTTGAGTTATTACGAAATCATTGTTTTGTGGCAGAGTGAAATTTAATGTCTTCCATGTGTTAAAATTGTTTCCAATGAAAATGTTACATAAGGATGTGGAATGTGTGTGTGTGTGTGTGTGTGTGTGTGTGTGTTAGAGAGAGAGAGAGAGAGAGAGAGAGAGAAGGAGAGAGATGCCTAACCAATAGCTTAATTTTTTAGCGACGATATTACAAAATGTAGTTTTTCTGATTCTCGGGGCATTTTTCTTGTTCAATAAACATGTGGTATAAATACGTAAGAACATACATTTTTTTCCATTAATTCCTTTCCTCATTTCACAAGACAAACCAATACGTTAAAAAATACATTTTCCCCATCAATTTATTACCTCAATTCACAAGACATACATGTTACAAGTAATATGGTTCTGCTAAATGTGAATTATTATTATTTACGTCGATAGCTGTAAATGCAGATATGAGACAATTATATATATATATATATATATATATATATATATATATATATATATATATATATATATATATATATATATATATATATATATATATATATATATATATATATTCATCCAATACAAAGAAGACGCCAACACTTATCGGCAGTGATAGGTATACTCATCAGAGGCTTTTCACTTATTCTATATGAGAGATATAAAGTCAACCATAATAAGACTATCTTTTGATTTTTTTTTTTGCCAAATTTCCTTCAGTTACTGTATTTAAAAGCTTTCAAACAAGGAATCCGAGGCTTTTCAAATGTTTGTTTTCAGCGTGAAGAATGCAGTAAAATCCTAAATTGCATATATATATATATATATATATATATATATATATATATATATATATATATATATATATATATATATATATATATATATATATATATGTGTGTGTGTGTTTTATTAAACAATTTGAATATAACTATAAAACAATTTACACTAGTTTTTAAATATCATTCTTGTCACTCTTACCACCTGACATGATACAAACAGAGAAAAATAGGAATCTGGGTCGTACAAATTATTTTGAATGATGTCTTTTTGCATAAAAAATACCACTGTGCAGTCTTGTTTATCAAAGCAATCAACGAAGGCGGGATTGACTTCCCACACGCAAGCCAGACTAGTGTCTGCGCCATTGTTGAGTAAAATATTTACAATTTTGTAACGTCTCCAAACAAAAGCAATTAATAAAATACTGACTCTATTATTCATACATAAATTAATGTATGCTCCATAATTCAGTAAAAGTAGTACAGTGGTAGTATGTCCGTTTTTACAAGCTATATAGAGAGGACTGGCTCCGTTATCTTGACATAAATTAATTTCTGCTCCATTACTCGGTAAAAGTTGTACAGTGCTATCATGCCCATCAAAACAAACTGCAGTAAGAGGACGGGTTCCGTCCTCCTCACATAAATTAATGTCTGCTCCATTACTCAGTAAAAGTTGTACAGTGCTATCATTTCCTATTTGACAAGCTATATAGAGAGAGCTGGCTCCGTTTTTCTTGTATAAATTAATGTCTGCTCCATTACTCAGTAAAAGTTGTACATTGCTATCATGTCCGTTTTGACAAGTTATAAAGAAAGGACTGGCTCCGTTTTTTTACATAAATTAATGTCTGCTCCATTACTCAGTAAAAGTTGTACAGTGCTATCATGTCCGTTTTGACAAGCTATATAGAGAGGACCGGCTCAGATTTCTTGCATAAATCAATGTCTGCTCTATTACTCAGTAAAAGTTGTACAGTGCTGTCATGTCCGTTTTGACAAGTTATAAAGAAAGGGCTACCTCCGTTTTTTTACATAAATTAATGTCTGCTCCATTACTCAGTAAAAGTTGTACAGTGCTATCATGTCCGTTTTGACAAGCTATAAAGAGAGGACTGGCTCCGTTCCCTTGACATAAATTAATGTCTGCTCCTTTACTTAGTAAAAGTTGTACAACGCTATCATGTCCGTTTTGA
This sequence comes from Magallana gigas, assembly GCF_963853765.1. Lineage (NCBI taxonomy): Eukaryota > Metazoa > Mollusca > Bivalvia > Ostreida > Ostreidae > Magallana > Magallana gigas. The sequence continues at coordinate 35,927,415 of NC_088860.1, forward strand.
CATGCTATATAGAGAGGACCGGCTCCGTTTTTCTTGCATGAATTAATGTCTGCTCCATTACTAAGTAAAAGTTGTACAGTGGTATCATGTCCGTTTCGACAAGCTATAAAGAGAGGACTGGTTCCGTCCTCCATGCATAAATTAATATCTGCTCCATTACTCAGTAAACGTTGTACAGTGGTATCATATCCGTTTCGACAAGCTATAAAGAGAGGACTGGCTCCGTTTTTCTTGCATGAATTAATGTCTGCTCCATTACTAAGTAAAAGTTGTACAGTGGTATCATGTCTGTTTCGACAAGCTATAAAGAGAGGACTGGCTCCGTCTTCTTGACATAAATTAATGTCTGCTCCATTACTAAGTAAAAGTTGTACAGTGCTATCATGTCCGTTTTGACAAGCTATAAAGAGAGCACTGGCTCCGTTCTTTTTACATAAATTAATGTCTGCTCCATTACTCAGTAAAAGTTGTACAGTGCTATCATGCCCGTCAAAACAAGCTGCAGTAAGAGGACTGGTTCCGTCCTCCATGCATAGCTGAATATCTGCTCCATTACTCAGTAAACGTTGTACAGTGCTATCATGTCCGTTTCGACAAGCTATATAGAGAGGACTGGCTTCGTTTTTCTTGCATGAATTAATGTCTGCTCCATTACTCAGTAAAAGTTGCACAACGCTATCATGTCCGTTTTGACAAGCTTTATAGAGAGGACTGGCTCCGTCTTCTTGACATAAATTAATGTCTGCTCCATTACTAAGTAAAAGTTGTACAGTGCGATCATGTCCGTTTTGACAAGCTATAAAGAGAGCACTGGCTCCGTTCTTTTTACATAAATTAATGTCTGCTCCATTACTCAGTAAAAGTTGTACAGTGCTATCATGCCCGTCAAAACAAGCTGCAGTAAGAGGACTGGTTCCGTCCTCCATGCATAGCTGAATATCTGCTCCATTACTCAGTAAACGTTGTACAGTGCTATCATGTCCGTTTCGACAAGCTATATAGAGAGGACTGGCTCCCTTTTTCTTGCATGAATTAATGTCTGCTCCATTACTCAGTAAAAGTTGTACTACGCTATTATGTCCGTTTTGACATGCTATATAGAGAGGACTGGCTCCGTTTTTCTTGCATGAATTAATGTCTGCTCCATTATTAAGTAAAAGTTGTACAGTGGTATCATGTCCGTTTTGACAAGCTATATAGAGAAGACTGGCTTCGTTTTTCTTGCATGAATTAATGTCTGCTCCTTTACTTAGTAAAAGTTGTACAACGCTATTATGTCCGTTTTGACATGCTATATAGAGAGGACCGGCTCCGTTTTTCTTGCATGAATTAATGTCTGCTCCATTATTAAGTAAAAGTTGTACAGTGGTATCACGTCCGTTTCGACAAGCTATATAGAGAGGACTGGTTCCGTCCTCCATGCATAGCTGAATATCTGCTCCATTACTCAGTAAACGTTGTACAGTGGTATCATGTCCGTTTTGACAAGCTATAAAGAGAGGACTGGCTCCGTTTTTCTTGCGTAATTTAATGTCTGCTCCATTACTCAGTAAAAGTTGCACAACGCTATCATGTCCGTTTTGACAAGATATATAGAGAGGACTGGCTCCGTCTTCTTGACATAAATTAATGTCTGCTCCATTACTCAGTAAAAGTTGTACAGTGCTATCATGCCCGTCAAAACAAGCTGCAGTAAGAGGACTGGTTCCGTCCTCCATGCATAGCTGAATATCTGCTCCATTACTCAGTAAACGTTGTACAGTGCTATCATGTCCGTTTCGACAAGCTATATAGAGAGGACTGGCTCCCTTTTTCTTGCATGAATTAATGTCTGCTCCATTACTCAGTAAAAGTTGTACAACGCTATTATGTCCGTTTTGACAAGCTCTATAGAGAGGACTGGCTCCGTTTTTCTTGCATGAATTAATGTCTGCTCCATTATTAAGTAAAAGTTGTACAGTGGTATCATGTCCGTTTCGACAAGCTATAAAGAGAGGACTGGTTCCGTCCTCCATGCATAGCTGAATATCTGCTCCATTACTCAGTAATAGTTTTACAGTGCTATCATTCCCTTTTTGACAAGCTAGTAAGAGAGGACTGGCTCCGTTTTTTTTACATAAATTAATGTCTGCTCCATTACTTAGTAAAAGTTGTACAGTTCTATCTCTTCGTTCTGCACCTGATTCTCTATGGTTATAGTCTCCGTTTTCAGTATTGTTACCAGCTGCTAACATAAGAGGCGTCCAACCATCGTAATGGTTAGTCTTTTGATCGACCTGTACGCCTATCTTATTCAACTCAACAAATAATTCATAATTATGGAACACAGATACAATGTGAATAGGATAAAGTTTTCCCCATTTGTTTTTCAAAGATCCTTCTGCATGGTCTTTAAAAGCAGAAGAAAACAGTTCTATCGAACCATTGCAACACAGTGCAGGAATATATTCGATAAAATTAGTTTGCATTTTGTGTAGCTTTTTTAAGCAATATTGTGATAGCTGTGTATGACAAAATGCAATGAGAGCAAAAAGTGGCGATATTTTACTTTCTAAATTTAAAAAGTAAAGTTTAGTCAAAAGTAAATTTTTAGATGTCCGGTGAAGTTCCTGTTTATCAATTGTAACTTTCTTGGTTTCCAACAACATTTGTAGATATTCGGGATGATCTGCTATCTTTTTTTCCAGTACTCTAATTACTTTTTCATTCCTTAGACAAGGATTGAGTACGACATCTATCAGACGTTCTCCAAACAGTTCAGTAAAAAGTCTTTCTCCAAGATTTTCAATGTATTTATCATTCAGATAAATAGTGAACGAGTCGTCGTGTTTGTCAAAATTTCCTATTTTTACTCTTCTTTTGATGAAGCCGATGTCAGCGCATTCTACTATTTCTAAGGGATAATCTGTTCCAAACACGTGATTTGTAACTTCCATCACAAAATCATGATAAAAAGTATACGTTTCCTCAACTTTTTTGACATAAAAGTCTTTCATGGAGTTAAGAATGTCTCCAATATCCAAAGGTGGCGTGTTCTCTGGTAATCCACAAAGTTTTAACGTACGCTTAAATTTGTTTTCCGTGTCTTTATGTTTTAAATCACTTAAACAAAGATCATCGTTAAAAAGAACAAGGAGGGCCAAAGCACAATATTTACCCTTGTCTTTTTTTCTGAACCCTAGTATTTCCTCTTTCAGCACTGTTACAGGTTCTGTAAAAAATTCTATACCCTTATTTTTGCATTCCTCTTTGCTAGAATACAATTTACACAATAACGGGAAATACCTTTCTACTTTAACTATCTTAAGACGATCTTTGTCGGATAAATTCATATCGGACGTATATTTGTTCAAAATCTCCTGTTTTTCCTTAACAGATAATTTATATTTGTTCTCATCGATGTTTATGATATGTGATTTATTCATGAGATAACGTGTCACTCTAGCATCAAAAATAATGTGATTTCTACACGACATCACAATTTTTGATGTTTTCAAGTATAACTGTATTTCCTCCTCGTATGTTTGCCATGAATTATTCAAAATTTCATCAAAATACTCTTTTCCCAATGGATCATTAAAAACACAAATAGTTTTATCTTTTTGCAATTGCCTTGAATTATATTCATCCACGATTTCTTCTACCTTTTTTACCCGTTTTACGGTCCAGCCCTGTTCTCTGTATTTGAGCGCAATATGTTGAATGATGGCTGACTTTCCAGATCCTGAGTGACCAGCCACAATAACCAGGCTCCTGCTTTTAAATAATTTTTCTACTTCTTCACACGCCTTTGTTAAGATAAAACAGACTTCGTCTTGTTTCCATTGATCAAATATGGCCTTTTCAATTCGTGATTCTATAATGAAAAAAAATCGTTCTTGAGTTTATACTTGAAAAAAAGTAGATTCATGATAGTAGATAAATAAGATATCTATACAGAAACACACAGGTTTTAAGGCTAATCGAGTAAGATGAAAAAAGAGAGTTGAAAATGCGTTAATAAAACTATTTCCAAAACCGTGCCCTTTACGCCACGCTCTCTTTTAAACACATCTTCATTAGATTTTTCAGATGTAGATCAGATGAAGAGAATGCCTTTTACCGGGTTGGGAATTTTAGCCCCACCTCCACCCAATATTCTTTTAAAATGGTTTTAAATGGTTTAATGCTACATGTATGTATATGGAATGTTTTCTCCTTTTTCGACATATTTTAGTCACAGTTTAAATCACGATGTTGTTTTGTCAGGTGCCCCCCCCAAAAAAAAATAAAATAAAAAAAACAATTTTCTTGCGTGTGATTTCACCACTACGAATACTCTTCGTATTTGAAAGAAAAAATGCAGTTTGCAGTAATTGATTTTCGTGTTTTAAATACGCAATTTCTTATTTTACTCTGAATGAAAACAGGTCAATGTATTTACTCTTTAGTAGCTCACTCCACGTGCAAATGCAAAGTTTTTGCGCGTTTATAAAGACATCGCTGATGCGCTATCCTAAGTATATTCTTAATCGTCGTGTGTTCAATGAAAAAATCTTTTTTGTACATCAAGAGTCTTTGTACAATGTAAAGCCATAAAATGTGAATCCGCCCCATTCACTAAAATCTACATGTATGTAAGGCAAAAGCGCAGGTCTTTGCAATTGCAAAAGTTAGAAGAGGTTGATCGCGCTCTTAGCATACGCTTTCGCCGAAATAAAGCGCTTTTGCAAACATCAAACCTTTTTTCAATATTATACAATATTAAGTTTAAATATATATATATATATATATATATATATATATATATATATATATATATATATATATATATATATATATATATATATATATATATATATATATATATATATATATATATATATATATATAGAAACCATCAATTCCACTAATACCAGGTTAAAAGAGTCTTAATTATCAAGCTTACTCTACATTTTTAAAATCTTTTTTAAGAGATATATAGGAAAATAGTTAGTATGCATTTAAACGATTGGATATGTGAGTGTTTGAACTTTTTTAAACCAAAAAAAATCCGATTAAAATTATGTTCTACAAGCATCGTAGTACACATTTCATTACGGTTTATAAATTTTGGTTTAATTTAATCCAAAAACGATTGTTAAATATTATTGCATATGATCTTCTTAATGTGTCTCTTTTAAAATATCGATTTTCAAATATACATAATAGTAATATATACGTAAGAAATGCTTTTTTAAAGAACTATACCTTGAGTAGTAGATATTTTGTTTGACTTTTTTATCTCTTCTACATCCTCTGCAAGAATAATAATTAAATCTTTAAATGTATGGAATTTTTTTGGATTCGTTAATATATTTGCGTAATTAAAACTGTTTGCCAGTCATATGAATACGCTACCATTAATTATTCAATTCTTTGATCATTAAAGACCCCAATACCTTTTGCAAGAACTTGAGTCATGGTTCATTGTGACGTTTTAAACCAAAACCTGAAATGTTTCTATTGCACGTTTATTTAATCAAATTATCCATTTGTTAAATTCACTTGTCTGTTACCGTTCATTTTTGTAAAACCATTCTGCAACTCTTCAAACCCCTTTGTAGTAATGAAGATAAAATCGTTATACATATTAAATTAAATTTGGATCCTTTTTGATACATTTGCCTAAAAAAACAGGACTTGTCATTTACATTTATCTGCAGCATTACTTTATTCAATTTTTAATTATGAAAGACCCAATTATTTTTTGAAAGAAGAGGGCCATGGGCCACGTCGCTAATCTGAACAACAGTTCATTTTATCATTATACCCGCACTTTCTAAAGAAAGTTCGGGTAAATTGTTGTTACCCTGTTCCGTCCGTCCGTCCGTCTGTCCGTCCGTCCGTTTGTCCGTCCGTCCGTCCTTCCGTCCGTCCGTCCGTCCGTCTGTCTGTCTGTCACGTTTTACTTTCTCAAACTGCTCTTACATCTTATAAACCAGCAAACTGAACTCTTGGAGTTTGATTTGGGTTATCATGTTGTTTTGTAAAAAGGTTTCAAAAATTCTCTGTTAATCCTGGGGGTCAAATAATTGGAAAAAATGATGTTTTTTTTCACAAAAAACCTTCTTCCTCGAACTCCTCCTACATTTTCAACAGTAGACAAATCATCTTTTGGAATATGTTTTAGGGTATCCTATAGATGCGCAATAAGGTTTCGAAATTTTCAATTTTGTCCTGGGGGTCATTTAATGGCTGAAACATGACGTTTTTTTCTTCTAGATCTTCTAGAATATAATTTGGGGTGTCATATTGAGGCGTGATCAGGTTCCAGAATATTTTCTTTTATTAAGGGGATCAGTGGGCAACAAAAATGACATTTTTTTGCAAAAAATATATGGTTCCCAGAACTCCTCTAACAACTTTTGGAGTAGCTATGTCATTTCTTGGGATATAATTGGGGCTGTCCTATAGATGTGCAATACGGTTTTAAAAATTTGAATTTCATCCAGGGAGTCAAATAGTAGCAGAAAATTGACGTTTTTCACTAAAAAACCATAGATCCAACAGCTCCTCTTAAGATTTAATGGATAGACAATCATATCTTGGGATATGATACTGTTCTATAGATGGGCAGTCAGGTTTTAAAAATTTAAATTTCATCCAGGGAGTCAAAAAGTAGCAGAAAATTGACGTTTATCACTTCAAAAAAACATAGATCCTAGAACTCCTTTTATGATTTAATGGATAGACACATCATATCTTGGGATATGATAGGAACTGTTCCACAGATGTGCATTACGGTTTTGAAAAATTAAATTTAACCCTGAGGCCCATTACCTACCGGTACATACCTTTTGATACCCTTTAAGGATCAAGAATATATATGGTTAAGGGGTGGGGATCTCAACCGTTTTTGAGATATTCGTGCACTTCCTGTTCAAGGGGGGTCATGACCACCCCCGGGGCCCATGACCTACATAATGTTTGATGCCCCTTGACACAAGGAACAAGAATATATATGGTTTAAGGGTGGGGATCTCAACTGTTTTGAAAATATTAAGGGACTTGCTGTTTGAGGGGGTCAGGACCACCCACAGGGCCCATGACCTACATAACATTTGATGCGCCTTGACATCAGAAACATGAATATATATGGTTTAGGGGTCATGTCTCTAACAGTTTCTGAGATATATGGGAATTTCAAATTCCTGGGGGTGGGGGTGGGGATGACCCCAGGGGTCAGATCTAATAAACCCTGTATATTGCCAGTAACAGCCAATATGTGATTATGAAAACCCTATATTATTATCTTTGTCCGTTTTCAAGTTACCATTTACAATAGAGTCTACGATTCTTCCTACTAGGTTAAATGTTAGACCCCACACCCTTTTGACACCCCCTCCCCCCACCCCGAAAAGTGGTTGTCTTACCCAAAATGAGAAAAATCAAACCAGGGTGCACATCTACATATGCAGGCCTATCATATCCTAGAGTATTGTACATTTCTGTTCAGCCATCTCTGAGAAACAAGTTCAGAGTGGGATAGAAAAAAAAGAAGATGAAGAATAATAATATATGTATTAAGAACCGTACAAAAACAATAAGTCTCCAAATTTCATTTGGGAGACTTAATAATAAAGTTGCTGTCCTTTAAAAAAGGACTACAATACGTGGACCATTTGCATGTGTTTTCAACGAAAACGTGAAAGCCTTTAGATTATCAGAGATTCCACCGACTCTAGCCCTCTGCTTTTAACCACTAAATTTGTACGTTGTATTACGTATACATGTATGTATAGCCCTGACTTTTTATCTAAGAATTTAAAGGATTCATACTTCTAAAATAATTTTGATTTATCTATGAATGAAGTTTGCATGTATAGTATCAGGCATTCGGTGAATTCTACTTTTTGCGCACACATTACGATCGCACTACTTTGTTAACTATGCAGTGACAGCTTTGTGTAAATTAAAAATTTCATATTTTGATGCATTTTTCTTGAGATCGAAACTTTTATAGTGACATAATTATTCAATCAAACTTAAATGCTGAAAAAAAATTTAATCGGGAAGTTCTCTAGCCTCGACTAATATAAATGTATATTTAAGTCACATGTGTATTCGGAAAACAACAAAACATTGCAAATTATGCTATTTGATGCTTGTTGTAGTTTCGGCATAACATTAACTTATTTCATAAAACTGATAGTTCATATCACATGCCAATCATTTCTTTTAAAGGAATACTTTGTTTCTGTACTGTTTACCGACAACTTTACAATTACATGTACAGCGCCTTTGAACTTATGTGTGCGTATGGCAACGAATCCGAATCCCGATCCAGATAAACGTGTTAATCTGGTTCCCTGAGCTACCCATTACGCACAGGAACCAAGCTAGCTCATGCGCAGGCTGAATTTTCCCCATAGCATCCGGTTTAACCTCGCTTATATATTTTCTGCGTGGACCCTGAGGTCCACGCAGCTAGATGCTGTCATTAGGCAGTAATACCTGCACCAAGTGTTTGCCCCTAAAAAACACTGTTTTGTACCATTTTAATTAAAAATGAAGGCCACATGCAAGCTCCAGTAATACATTTAAAAATTATAATTTTCATAACTGAAGGATGAGATACCTTCCCATATGATAGTACACATGAGCAGCCCTTTATGTGCAATTTGGGGTTGAACTGTTTGCAGTGAATTTTCAGTTGATCAATAATCTTAACATTTCATGTCATTGAAAGTATAATGGTCTGTATAATTATTACAAACAAAATTAAAAATTAAATTAAGCCCCCTCCCTGTGGCGGTTGCCGGTTTCAGATTTGCTTCTGTGTACCTACATGTACATCATTGTGTGCACAGATTTAGAGAAGGGGTGGGAGTGAGGGGTCCAGACTCCCCCCCCCCCCCCATGAAAATTCATTTATATCAATTGTAAAATTACCAAAAATACACCTTGGACCCCAATGCTCTTACATACATGTAAACGCTCTAACCCATTGCGCTTCAATGTTAGGTAACATTATTTGGGGGGTAAATATTTAATTAATATTTAATATACTTTATTGTTTATCTTAATGGGAAGTATACATCACAATATGCAGGTGTCCTACACCACCTTAAAGCTGTTATTTACCTCATAAAATAGTGCAAGTGGATTTGAAGAATAGGTCATAAAAATACATTCATGTTACAAATAACTGATCTTGTCTGACGTGACGTACTCAACACAGGTCTGCAGGTCTCATTATCGGGTACTAGTTTTACCCAGCTCTTCGATTGTATCCATACATGTCATTACATACATGTCTGTGTTTTCCATAAGCAGTAAAGGATAGTTAAGATCAGTTAAAGGAATTCATTATTGTGTTTTAATTAGATTATCATTATGATGTTCACCAATATAGGTAAGCATAATACATGTAGTAGCAGTAGCACAATATAATGAGATGCCAGCATACATAAGTTCTACTTTCACTTTCTAAATGTGATCTCCCTTTGACAGCATTATGCACTGTATCATCATCTTTTAATATTTAAATAAGCTTATCATCGTTACCTATCCTATCGCATTTGTAAAGTTTCTGTCATTTTAGTTGCAAAGGTTATTTTTTTCATTTGTCAAACTTGCACTATTGAGTTGACCCCATATTGACCTTGTATAAACAACTTCGTATTAAATTTGTGTATTACATGTAAATAAGTGTAGACACTTATCATTTTTATATGAGTTATAATAGGAAGGAAGGAGTATTTCTTTCTTAATGTATTATAATGCATCAAATACAATGTAGGTCATGACCTTATGGGACTGTTCTGACCCCACGGAAAATTGAATTAAGCAATTTCCAAAATGTTAATGTGCATCAGGAGAGAAAAGCAAACAACCGATGGTTTGAAATTTGCTACTATACACATGTAAGAATTTATTAAGAAGACTGAATCTTAGAACCAGGTTAGATTGGGGGGGGGGGGGTGAATATGGAATATAAACATTTATAATTTGAATCATTTATATATAACAGTTTATATTTGAGTTTGTTTGGGGGTGGGGGTTCCAAGTAATATATTTGACCATTTTTTAATGTAATTTAAAATAAGACTAAGCCATACTTAAGTCATGAACATGAATAGTATAGAACAAAACACAAACTAATACATGTACATGTATATATACATAGGAAGTATTACAAAACAGATGATTCATCTATATCTGGGTTCTTAAATTGAATCATATATCATGTACATATTATATTATTGTTTCTTTGTTCAAGGCAATTCAGATGGTATGTAGGTCATGATCCTAACTGCTCTTCCTGAAATTATCAAATATCATAAAAACCATTGAGATCCCTACCTTAATCCGAAGATATTATTCCTCCTTAGGTCATGGCGCATCAGATCATTATGGCATGTAAGTCAATACCCTAAGGGGTCAGCCTGACCCCCTTAGAATCAGAAATTGTCAATTATCTTTAAATTATTGATGTTTGATGATCCTATCTCTATTTAATCTTTATTATCAAGTCTCCCGAATGAACTTGTTTTTGTTTTTGTACAGTTCTTAATACATATATTATTATTCTTCGTCTTCTTCTTTTTCTTCTTTCCCGCTCTGAACTTGTTTCTCAGAGATGGCTGAACAGAATTGTACAAAACTCTAGGATATGATAGGCCTGCATATTTAGTTGTGCACCCTGGTTTGATTTTTCTCATTTTGGGTTAGAAAACCCCTTTTCGGGGGGGGGGGGGATGTCAAAAGGGTGTGGGGTCTAACATTGAACCTTGTAGGAAGAATCGTAGACTCTTTTGTAAATGGTAACTTGAAAACGGACAAAGATAATAATATAATCATATATTGACTGTTACTGGCAATTTATAGGGTTTATTAGATCTGAACCCTGGGGTCATCCCCACCCCCAGGAATTTGAAATTACCATATATCTCAGAAACTGTTATAATCATGACCCCTAAACCATATATATTCATGTTTCTGATGTCAAGGAGCATCAAATGTTATGTAGGTCATGGGCCCTGTGGGTGGTCCTGACCCCCTCAAACAGCTAGTCCCTTAATATCTTCAAAACAGTTGAGATCCCCAGCCTTAAACCATATATATTCTTGTTCCTTGTGTCAAAGGGCATCAAACATTATGTAGGGTTCTCTCCGGGTACTCCGGCTTCTTCCCACACCAATTACCCCCTCGCGCTAACATCCGTGCCAACGAGAGATATTAATATAAGTTGTAGAACTTGCTTATCAATCGTTGTAAAATAAATAAAGTTGAGTTTAAAAAAAAACATTATGTAGGTCATGGGCCCCGGAGGTGGTCATGACCCCCCTCGAACAGGAATTGAAGTGCACGAATATCTCAAAAACGGTTGAGATCCCCACCCCTTAACCATATATATTCTTGATCCTTAAAGGGCATTAAAAGGTATGTAGGTAAAGGGCCTCAGGGTTAAATTTATTTGTTCAAAACCTTAATGCACATCTATGGAACAGTTCCTATCATATCCCAAGATATGATGTGTCTATCCATTAAATCATAAAAGGAGTTCTAGGATCTATGTTTTTTTGAAGTGATAAACGTCAATTTTCTGCTACTTTTTGACTCCCTGGATGAAATTTAAAATGTTTAAAACCTGACTGCCCATCTATAGAACAGTACCTATCATATCCCAAGATATGATTGTCTATCCATTAAATCATAAGAGGAGCTGTTGATCTATGGTTTTTTAGTGATAAACGTCAATTTTCTGCTTCTATTTGACTCCCTGGATGAAATTCAAATTTTTAAAACCTTATTGCTCATCTATAGGACAGCCCCAATTATATCCCAAGAGATGACATAGCTACACCAAAAGTTGTAAGAGGAGTTCTGGGAACCAAACTTTTTTTGTAAAAAAAACGTAATTTTTTGTTGCCCACTGATCCCCTTAATAAAAGAAAACATTCTGGAACCTGATCACGCCTCAATATGACACCCCAAATCATATTCTAGAAGATCATTTGGCTACTGCCAAAAGAAGATGACGTTTTTGAAACCAGTTTTTTGTAAAAAAAAAAAAAACCACGTCATTTTTCAGCCATTAAATGAACCCCAGGACAAAATTGAAAATTCCGAAACCTTATTGCGCATCTATAAGATACCCTAAAACATATTCCAAAAGATGATTTGTCTACTGTTGAAAATGTAGGAGGGGTTCGAGAAAGAAGGTTTTTGTGAAAAAACGTCATTTTTTACCAATTATTTGACCCCCAGGACTAACAGAAAATTTTTGAAACCTTTTTACAAAACAACATGATACCCCAAATCACACTCCAAGAGTTTAGTTTGCTGGTTTATAAAATGTAAGAGCAGTTTGAGAAAGTAAAACGTGACAGACGGACGGACATACGGACGGACGGACGGAACAGGGTAACAACAATATACCCGAACTTTCTTTAGAAAGTGCGGGTATAATTACATTTCACCTTGCATTATTGTTATATGCATCACTGTCATGTGTATTCGCCCATTTGGGGCAATTGTAAAGTCTCCAAATCATTAGGCTAGGAATTACCCACATGGATCAAACACTACTGTATAACATATGAATAAAGTAAAATACATTATTATTTCTAGTTCTAAAATGTCAGGGTGTCTCCAAGGGGGCATAATCTATATACAATTTTACGTGCAATGACACAAAGAGCAAAAATAAATTATATGGTTTAGGGATGAGGATCTCAGATCTTAGAATTTAACAAAATGTACAGTGTATCGTATCATTTCCTTATTCATAAAGGCGGGGGGGGGGGGGGGGGGGGGTTAAAGACAACACCTGGGGGTCATTAATGTACTTTACACCATTTGATGCATCATAATGACATTAAAAGATGTTTTGTATTTTCCTGTTTCGTGGGGTCAGTACAGTCCCATAAGGTCATGACCTACATTGTATTTGATGCATTATAATACATTAAGAAAGAAATACTCCTTCCTTCCTATCATAACTCATATAAAAATAATAAGTGTCTACACTAACTTACATGTAATACACAAATTTAATAAGAAGTTGTTTATACAGGGTCAATACGGGGTCAACTCAATGGTGCAGTCTGACAAATGAAAAAAATAACTTTTGCAACTAAAATGACAGAAACTTTACAAATGCGATAGGATAGGTAACGATGATAAGCTTATTTAAATATCAAAAGATGATGATACAGTATGCTGTCAAAGGGAGATCACATCTAGAAAGTGAAAGTAGAACTTATATATGTATGCTGGCATCTCATTATATTGTGCTACTGCTACTACATGTATTATGCTTACCTAAATTGGTCAACATCATAAAGATAATCCAATTAAAACACAATAATGAATTCCTTTAGCTGATCTTAACGAATCCTTTTCTGCATACGGAAAACACAGACATGTATGTATGGGTGTTGCTAAAACGCGGAACGGAATGGAAAATATCATCACGTTTATCGCTTAAAAAGGGTATAGACTGGCCAGAAACGATTTACTTTGTATCTTTTATTTATATCTGATGAATGATTATCAACAAGTTGCTATCTTATTAATATTCATATGAATGTCTATCAATTATAGCATTGTATTCATTCGGCTTTAGTTGAGTACAAAACGGAAAAATCAAATGTATACGAATTGTGAAACATTAACATGATTAAACGAGCAAATTAGCTACAACTTTTTAGCTCACCTGAGCTGAAAGCTCAAGTGAGCTATTCTGATCGCATTTTGTCCGTCGTCCGTCTGTCCTCTGTCCGTCTGTAAACTTTTTACATTTCGAACTTCTTCTCTAAAACTGCTTATCCAATTTCAACCAAATTTGGCACAAAGCATCCTTATGGGAGGGCGAATATAAATTGCAAAAATAAAAGTCCGATCTATATTCCAAGCGGAGAAAACCTTGAAACTGTAGAAAAAGGGGGGTGCATTTTAAAAAATCTTCTCAAGAACTACCAATGCAAATTCAACGTAGTTTGGCATAAATTATCCTTATGGGAAGGAAAATATTAATTGCAAAAATTAAGGGGTAATTTTGTTTCAAATCTAAGTTATTACGAAATCAATAATAAAGGAAAGGCGTGTTTCAATCAGTTTTTAAATAGCTTCGGGCTCGGCATCGGGTAAAATGGGTAGGCAAGACTGGCAACAAAAGAGTAGCAGTTATTAATCTGCCAATCTCATTAAAATTTCAGGATATTTGATGGACTAGTATATTTGTATTCGCTGTAGATATATGCGTATTTGGAATTGACGATTGCCGATCTGCCCCGGCATTTATTTTGCCACGGCCCGGGTTTGCATACCCATTTTACCAAGACTCGTATTCCATACTTCTAAAACGAGGTTCTTTGTTTAAAGCAGCCATGACATTATACGAAAAAGGGTCGTTCTGACTATGATGAATTTGCTTGTTGTGCAACAGTTCGCGTATGAAGGGAAGTTTTGAAACATGAAAAATATATTGGTGCCGATTTTGTGAAGTAAATTGAGGCTAAATATTTCAATGCGTTGACAGTTTTCACACATGACGTTGGTGTTAGCTTGTTCTGATTTTCGTTTCGTTTTCATTATTTATGCTTTGTAACCTGGAAACTATCGTCTGTATTTCGTGATTTTTAGGTATCAAATCAAACAGAGACTTCGGTAAATCAAACAGTTAACTGTTTACCTGCGCAAAATAAGCAAAATCTGATGTAGGGGTACTGAAATACAATTCATTCTATCGGTAATTCGGCGTTATCTTTTGCGTAATGGTAGATTAATGCAATAGGTTTTGTTGAGATGCTCGGCATTTTCTCTAGTTTATTCAGTTTAAATAGAGTTTGATATGGCTTACGGAAATATGTAGGTATATAAATGTATATATATGATTCATTTCGAAAAAATAAATTGTGTTCTTTATTTGTTATACATGTAGTGCATGTTTCTTGGGTTTAATTGTTTACAATTTCTATTTACTAACCATATTTGAGTGTTAAGCTTCGAATTATAAGCAAGATACAGAGATTTGCTCACAATTCCATATTTGTACACAGATCTTAAAAGCTAAAGATTAAAAAAGTAAAAAAAAATTGTCAATATTTATTACGAAAATTTTCAAAATCTGTTCTTCCAGACACCAACTTATTGAATTGTAAACTTAAACTTTTTAGCTCACCTGAGGATAGGGCCACAATGGGGGGTCGAAGTTTAACAAATGAATATATAGAGTAAATCTTTAGAAATCTTCTTCTCAGAAACTAATCGGCTAGGAAAGCTGAAACTTGTGTGGAAGCATCCTCAGGTAGTGTAGATTCAAAGATGTGAAAATCATGACCCCTGGGGGTAGGGTGGGGCAACAATGGGGGTCGAAGTTTAACATATGAATATAAAAAGTAAATCTTTAAAAATCTTCTTCTCAGAAACTAATCGGCCAGGAAAGCTGACACTTGTGTGGATGCATCCTTAGGTAGTGAAGATTCAAATTTGTGAAAATCATGACCCCCGGGGGTAGGGTAGGGCCACAATGGGGGATCGACGTTTTACATAGGAATATATACAGTAAATCTTTAAAAATCTTCTTCTCAGAAACTAATCAGCCAGGAAAGCTGACACTTGTGTGGATGCATCCTCAGGTAGTGTAAATTCAAATTTGTGAAAATCATGACCCCCGGGGGTAGGGTGGGGCCACAATGGGGGATCGAAGTTTAACATATGATTATATACAGTAAATCTTTAAAAATCTTCTCCTCAGACACTAATTAGCCAGGAAAGCTAAAACTTGTGTGGAAGCATCCTCAGGTAGTGTAGATTCAAATTTGTGAAAATCATGACCCCCGGGGGTAGGTTTGGGCCACAATGGGAGGTCGATGTTTTAGATAGGAATAAACAGAGTTATTCTTTAAAAATCTTCTTCTCAGAAACTAATCAGCCAGGAAAGCTGAATCTTGTGTGAAAGCATCCTCAGGTAGTCTAGATTCAAAGTGAAAATAATTATCCCCAGGGGTAGGGTGGGGCCACAATGGGGGGAAGGGGTCAAAGTTTAACAAAGGAATATATAGGGTAAATCTTTAAAAATCTTCTCAGAAACTAATCAGCCAAATGATTCTTTATAATTGTTAAGACTTTGGCCCCAGGACAATTATTTGGCCTCACGAGAAGGTTCAGCGTTTGATGTACGTTTATATCCCATATATAAACTATTATTAGGGATCTTTTTTAGAACTGCAATACTCAGCATATGATATGACTATAAAACCATCCTGTTAGAAAAGGGACTAATTATTAAAAACATAACTATATCCAGGGGAAAATGGATTTTATTTATACAGGATTTACATGAATTATTGTACATTGTCCAGATATTTTGAATTATGACTTCATAGAGCTGATTTTATCATACCTATTGTTCCTCAGGTGAGCGATGTGGCCCAATGGGCCTCTTGTTACTTATTTTTCTTATATGATATTGCTGGCATATAAGCGTAACGTACGGAGTTAGTGAAAGCGTTTTATGCGTGTTTTGAGTATTTTTATATTTCAAATATGATGTACATGTATATACTTACATCAAAATTGAATTGTCGGTGTTCTAGACGAGCTTTTATCATACAGACGATACAGTATCATTGAGATCGAAGAAAAAAAATCGTAGGACAGAGGACATTAAAAATTTAAATACAGTAAACAGTAAACTACTCGGTAATTTGTGAAACTAGTAATTTGTGAAACTAGTATTTTTAGCAATGCAATTTTGTTTACATTTGTATTACTAAGCAGTTGTTTATTCCAGCAGCTATATACATATGATCCGAATAGAGAGCTCTAGACGTTGCCTGGTTTGATTTTCCGATTATATATTGGGACTATAGTCTGTCGATCCCAAAATATTCATGCAGCACATTTGAACGATTTATAATGGAAAATGTTGACATCTTTCCTCCATTTGGAAGTCACTCAGAAGACCTTGCACAATTTTTCAACACTATCATCCGGGTCTGTTGAATTGCAAAACCCCGTAGACTTCTTTATTTTTAGCCGTGTATTTATACCAGCTAATAAGCTAGAGAGGACGTTTTAAAGAAAGAATAATGAGAATGTTTAATGCTTCTTAAAGAGAATCGCTTGAACCCTGAGGTATATATAAATACCGGTATAACGCAAAAAGTGAATCGAGGATATTAGTGGTCAATGCATGTACTGTTAATTTTGAGGAAATAAATATTCTTGAATAAATAATCTAATATTGCTAATCTTTCAAAAAAAAAATTAAAAAGGTACATAAAGCATATCGTTTTAGCATGATTAGCACATCTATGAGGTAATAAACATTAGATAAGATTTTCCGTTTTTGCCTTCCGTTCCGCTTTCCGTTCCGTTATCCGTTCCGCGTTTTAGCAACATCTATGTATGTATACACGTGAACCCATCTAATCGAAGAGCTGGGTAAAACTAGTACCCGCTAATGAGACATGCAGACTTGTGTTGTGTACGTAACTTCAGACAAGATCAGTCATTTGTAACATGCATGTATTTTTATGACCTATTCTTCAAATCCACTTGCACTATTTTATTAGGTAAATAACAGCTTTAAGGTGGTGCAGGACACATGCATATTGTGATGTATACTTCCTATTGAGATAAACAATAAAGTATATTAAATATTGAATAAATACCCCCCCCCCCCCAAATAATGCTACCTAACATTGAAGCGCAATGGGTTAGAGCGTTTACATGTATGTAAGAGCATTGGGGTCCAAGGTGTATTTTTGGTAATTTTACAATTGATATAAATGACTTTTCATGGGGAGGGGGGGGGGGGTCTGGACCCCTCACTCGCACCCCTTCTCTAAATCTGTGCACACGATGGTGTTCATGTAGACACACAGAAGCAAATCTAAAACTGGCAACCGCCACGGGGAGGGGGCATAATTTAATTTTTAATATTGTTTGTAATAATAATATAGACCATTATACTTTCTATGACATGAAATGTTAAAATTATTGATTAACTGAAAATTCACTGCAAACAGTTCTACCCCAAATTGCACACAAAGTGCTGCTCATGTCACGATGTGTATTATCATATGGGAAGGGATCTCATCCTTTAGTTATGAAAATTATAAATTTTAATTGTATTATCGCTTATTATCGTCCCCACCCTCTGCAATTGTCGTTTAACTGCATTCCACCTGTATCTCAAACGACCAGCGATGATGAGCGACCAGCGCGCTAGTTTCCCTTCGTCATCGAAAGCAAGATTTTTGTCTTGCCTAGATGACCAAGTGGTTAGCACGGTGGCCGCTCACTGCTAGGAGAATGGGTTCCAGAGGTCGTGAGTTCAAGCCCCGGCCGGGGCGGAGGTGGAGCTCCAATAAGGTGGTATATATTGTCCTCATCCTGTCAAATTGTCGTTTAACTGCATTCCACCTGTATCTCAAACGACCGTGTAATGAGCGACCAGCGTGCTAGTTTCCCTTCGTCATCGAAAGCAAGATTGAATTCTTTTGCGACCAAAGAATTGAGATCTCGATGTTAACAATAAGAATCAAAAATATTTGAGGATATTTGCATAGTAAGATCACATATTGTATCATTGTTGTTCTCGGGAACTTTTAATCCCTCGTTTGGGCCCACGTATTAGTCTGAGGGTCACAATTTTAAAAATCTTTGAGTTACATTATAGGATGATGCTTGCATAGTAAAAACATGTGAAAAGTTTACAGACAGACGGTCGGACGATGGACAAAAGGCAATCAGAAAACATGAGTTGAACCTTCAGTTCAGGTGAGCTAGAAAGGTGGGTCATGTTTCAATGTGAAGTTAATTAATCTAAAGAGGCAATTTTCTTTTTATAATATATCAATTTAGTTCAATTATCCGTCTGTTCAACCAACTTGTCTACTACCTTTCAGATGTGTAACACCAGTCTGTAACTCTCCAAAACCCTCTGTAAGAATGAAGAAACAAAGTTTAAATATATAAAATTACTTTGGATCCTTTTTATTACATTTGCGCGATTAAGACCGTTTGTCTTTACATGAATATGAAGCTTCACTTTATTTAATTCTTTATTATTACAGACCCATATACCTTTTGAAAAAAGGGGAGTCATGATTTATTGAGTTGTTAGTTAATAAAACCATGCGATGTGTCTATTTCATATATTTATTTAATTTTATTATCCATTTGATAAACCAACTTTGCTGTTACCTTTCATGTATGTAATTTCAGCCTGTAACTCTCCCAAACTCTCTGTAAGAATGAAGATTAAGTCTTTACATGTATAAACGTATTTTAAATCCTTTTTGATACATTTGTGCAATAAAACTCTTTGTCATTTACATAAACATGCAGCTTCACTTTATTTAATTTTTTATTATCACAGACCAACATACCTTTTGAAAAAAAGTGAGTCATGGTTTTATGAGTTGTTAGCTAACGAAAACAAGCAATGTTTCTATTTCATATATTTATTGAACTTTATTATCCATATGTTAAACCAACTTGTCTGTTACCTTTTATGTCTGTAACAT
Source organism: Magallana gigas (assembly GCF_963853765.1). Taxonomy (NCBI): domain Eukaryota; kingdom Metazoa; phylum Mollusca; class Bivalvia; order Ostreida; family Ostreidae; genus Magallana; species Magallana gigas. The sequence goes on from NC_088860.1 coordinate 35,946,923, forward strand.
CAGTCTGTAAACCTTCAAAACCCTCTATAAGAATAAAGATAAAGTCTTTACATGTATAAAATCATTTTAAGTCACCTTTGCATAATAGAAACTGTTTGTCATTTACATGAAAATTCAGCTTCACTTTATTCCACCTTTTTTTTTTTTATCACAGATTCAAATACCTTTTGGAAAAATGTGAGTCATGATTAATTTAGATGTTACTTATCTGAAACAAGCAAAGTTTCTATTGTATATTTATTTAATTTTATTATCAATTTGTTAAACCAACTTGTTACCTTTCAGATTTGTAATATCAGTCAACAGTGTATCTATGTAGAGCTCTATTGATTTAGTGTCCATAAAATCAGTTTTTAACAAAATCAGAGTGTCCTGGTACTTGGTTCCAGTCCCCAGGTAACATTCCAACTCTTTTACAATTTGAGAAATATGATTCCACTTTCGTTCAAAATCAGAGTCCGAGAGAGAAAAATCCGTAGCATGTCCATACCATTCGTTTCTTGAAATACGAACTCGTTCTATGTTTGCTGACACACTGTTATCAGTATTTTCTGGATTGTTCCCCCATTTGTTTTTGTGTGGAGAAATTGAACAAATGTTACGTAAGAGGAAATAGAGCAACGTAATGTCAAAGTCGGAGTATCTTTTGTTATAGACGAGCTGTTTCTGTTTTTCACTGATAGGAGGTTTTCTTTTTAAACGTATGTAATCTTTAACTTTCCTTTCCAAGTTAGGCGGTGATATCTCTTTTGCGAGAACTTCGCGCAGTAAATCAATGCAGGGACCCAATAACGCCCGGGCAATTCGAGCAAAATGTGTAGTCCCCCGATTCGATTTATATTTTGATAAGGACATCCCTTCTCGCATACAATATCAACAAGATTTCCTACAAAAAAATACATAATAAGAATGTAGAAAGGTTTTCTTTAATTTCAGATAACACTCTTAGAATGTAAGGACGTTGAAGGTGTTAAAAGCGACCCTGACCGCCGCTGTGAAAAGCGGGCGAGCAAAGCTAAAGGGATAAGAGCGAGCAAATCCACAGATACATAAAAATATTGACTGCATCCTTATCAAGTAAATGGCTGACCTAATACTTGGAATTTACAGTTCAATAAGGGCTCTTGACATGTACATGTATTTTAATTAGTTTTGCACAAGCTCTGGTTAGAACCAAAAGTCAGAACTATATCACACATTTTTAACTTTGCATTTTTCACAGAAACGTAAGGAAAGCAAATATATGATAGGCCCATACATGTATAAATAAAAATCATAATATAAAATGCGATAGTGTCATCATGATTCCTTGCAATTTTCAATACATTCACCACGATTCAATAAAAAGTAACATAAATTCTTGGAAATATTTGGTAGCCATATTATTTTCAATCGTTCATCAACTGCTTCCAAGGAATATAAAGCGGTCTTGGAAGTTACGGTTGTTTAATTGCTTTTCGAGTGCATAGATTTACAAATGTATGAACTTCACTTTGTAATAAAATGAAAAACATGAGGCCCTAGGGCCATATCACTCATCCCAGTAACATTGGCCATCACTCTTATTTAAGCAGCTTACTCTAATCAAAGCAGCTTAAAAATGTCAAATACAGATACTTCAGGCCAGTCGCGGGTGTTTAATTTTGCAACTGCAGTGCTGGGTATTTTGCATTTGATTAAGATGCAGAAAAATTAAAAAAGATAGTACACATTTCTTTTCGGTAATCGTCGGTTGTTATCGCCCACCTTTTTCCATTAATCGTCGACTATTCAACTTAGTATGAATCGTTCAATTCCGATGTCGACGTCATGTTATACAAAAAACTGGCGCATTGTGACAGAAAATTTGATGATATACGTATATAGATACGGAGCTAATGATTGACATTAATCATTCATCACAAACTGTTTTGATTGTTTGTTTGATATTTTCTATAGATGTAAGTTCATTATAAAAAAAAATCATGACATGACCTTTTTTATATCGCATTTTTGGGAGTTGATTTTAATCAACTCTCTCCTATGCAATTACTCTGGCAAACCGAAAGTAAAACAGTGTTTGGACCTAAGCACAAATCATCAGCGATGACAAGACTTAGTTCTTGAAAATTATAGAAAAATTCAACGTAATGTATGCTGAAGTATATGAAGATATCTTTATAGTCTTATGTGTTCCTACGCCAGAGTTTAATATAGCCTCGTTCAACCAAACGCTCGGCTGTCTCCGTAAATCTCCGACAAGCAGAAAGGCTCTCTTGCTTGTCGGAGATTAACGGTTGAACGAGACTAGAGTTCGATATCAATAGTGCTTGGATCCATAAAATATTTAGTATTGCTTCGATTACTTATATATAGTTTGAAATCTATCTTTAAATATTACACAACATGATTCATATGGGGTTTCTCGAAATTCCTGTCGGAAAAGTCTAAAATTCATATAATAAAAAAGTGCGTAATTCAAATACAGACTAGAAACTAATTGCTATGCAAGATAAGTTGATTTTAAAATAAATGATAATCGATAAAATCAACACCCGTCAGTACTTCAGTACTTTGATATATTACTTTGGTCGCTGTATATCAGGATGCGATATAAAAATGCAATGGAATAATCTATGTTTATCACATGTTTAGCTCAGTATATGGGGATATCACTCATGTAATAAATATTTGGTATTCCACGTTGTGTTCTTGCACCACATGACGTCATAGTTAAACAAAACGTAAACAGTATATATAATGAATATATTTGTGACGTGTGCATATTGGCAGAGAAAAGGTTTGGCAAGGGAGCAAAAAAATCATCTGCGATTTTTCATTCCAAGATTGATGGTACATAATGTAGTTGTGGTGATAAAATAAAAAAAAAAGATTAAGAATATATACATTTCGTCAAACTAAGCCCCCCAAAAATATGATAAGATTATAAATATATATATATATATATATATATATATATATATATATATATATATATATATATATATATATATATATATATATATATATATATATATATGGAATAACAATTATCTAATAATTAACTATATTCAATAAATGAACTCTAATATTTCGTGCATATATATTATGTAACGTGTAAATGATAATGACTGAGTGTGGTGAAGAAAATCTCAGCGATATTTCTTGAGACTGAAAAAATTAACTTTCGTCTCTTTGGAATCTCAGACCAGTACAACAGAAAGTAGTTCGTAATTTTTGCCTCAACTTTGGCCGTTTTTTACGATAGAAATAGGCTTAGCTAAACCAACTACGTAACACTATATACCCTTTCAACTTTTAGTTTTGATATCTTTTTAACTCTCTATCAACATAAAACGTTAGTTTTCAACCCTTAAACGGCTTTTATCCAACAGAATAATCAAATAAATTATTTTTTATATTATTTCCAGATTACTTTAAATGTCCAATGCAGGAGGGAATCATAGATAACGAGCTTTGGTTGTAATATAAATTCAAATAAGAATATCACCCAACAAAAGTGCCTCGATTACAAACTGGAAGCAAACTGTTACAAGCGCAATTGTCCATACATACATTGGTGCCTTAAGTGCAAAGGCACCATACATCTATGTTGAGCAACAGCAAACTCCGACTCATTCAAATTACGTACTTCCACTCCAGTACGCAACAACTATTACGTCACATTCAGGTCTCAGACACCACCAAACACGCACCAACCAACCGTGGCCGGAAAACCCTCATCAATCCCAAAGATATTTCGGTACTCGTATATTCTCTCATAATTAATAGTGCAATTAGCAAATATTTAAGTCAATACCAATAGGGTCTCAGGAAGGTATTTAGAGGGTACTTGCAGCTCAGCCGGTGTGAAGCTTATATCATAGAAGTTATTTTTTAAAATTTAATGCCACAAAAACCCCCCGCATCAACATCAATGCAAAAATAACGGAGTTAAGCCGGTTCAAAATGGCTATTTTCACCTGCTTTGAGAAATCTAATCAAGAGAAAATAGAAATAGGCGATAACAAGGCTTCAGCGGAAGTGACATAACGAGGTCAACAGGAGTGAAATTTCTTTACAAAGCAATACAAAATAGATTTTACTGCCAAAATGATTGTTATAGGTCTGATGTTTTGATATATCTAGTTATCTTAAGTATTGTAGATTTAGTAATGTGTATTCGTAATTATTTTGTTACAGTCAGATTTCTTTTTAAAGGATTTTAGAATTTGCTTTTCTCGTCGCCTTTTTACCGATAAATACGATAATTTAAAACGCTTGCATGGGCAGATTGATGTTCATTATTTATCTTTTAAAAATACATAACATCCCTTCACACACGAACGATCCGAGACAATAACACAGGTAAAGAGGTAAACTAACGAAGCTGCTGCTCCAGACACGTGTGTATATGGGGTATGTATACACATGGTACACGAGTCAGGTGAACAAAGACGGGGTTTCACACCTCTAAACTGGTAAATTGATTTGTTTATAATTAGCTACTCAATTTTTATCAAATAAAACAGAAACATAAATTAGACTGTGTAAAGTCAAGCAATCATTAGCTAATACATGTCAAAAGTCCGCCAATCAGTAAAGAATCATGACTCGGGCCATCGAAGCGTAGCTGCTGATCAAAATAAATCAAATGCTTAATTTTACTTATATAATCACTTAAATTATGACAAAATTTACAATTCACCAAATTGAACCTTTCATTTAATATTTTTAGTAAATACATTGGTCTTAATTTTTTATTCAATAAAGTGCACCTTTTTTTCGAGCGCTATGGTCAGCAATTTAACCCTTTAAACAACTCTCTAAACCTTAAATTGTTATATTGACAACGAATCATTATCATTTCTGCTCTTCTTTACAGAGGGGGTCATTTCTCTACGGAGGTCATTTTTCTTCGTGTTGAACATGAAGAAAATAACCCCATGGTCTTTTTTTTTTGTACTTAAGTACATTATTATCATAGTCTCGATTATTATTACCGTAAAATATGCAAGTCTTTAGTACCATAATCGTGTATTTGAAATTGTTTGTTAGATAAAAACAAGTGTATATGCATGTTTATTTGCGAGAGTTTGTTATTTATTTCTGCACAGCAGTGAAAATTGCAACATAATTGTGAATTTGATATTATTCGTTAGATTTCTTGCATTTCAAAATAGTTTGCATAAATGATATACAACTTCTTTCTTTCCATTCCCATCTACGATTAAAAAAATAAATGTAATAGTAGTTGTACTTTAATGGTGTCTGTAAAGTAGTTCTAATAATGAAATACATCCCTAAATTCTATTGAAATCATTACTTCAATAGTAGTTGTATTTCAATAGTGGTTGCAAAGTGATTCTTCTAATGAAATACGTCCCCATCCACTATTGAAATAATTTATTTGAATAGTGGTTGCAAGGGGATTTTTCTAATGAAATACATTCCCAACCACTATTGAAATAATTTATTTCAATAGAGGTTTTATTTCAATAGTGGTTGCAAGGTGATTTTTCTAATGAAATACATTCCCAACCACTACTGAAATAATTTATTTCAATAGTGGTTTTATTTCAATAGTGGTTGCAACACCCCAATCCCCCCTTGCAAACATAATTACATTTATTACTCTGACCCCCCCACCACCCACAGTCCTCATGGATAAATAAATATACATCAGAATATTTTAATAACAACGAAAGCCTGTACATGTAGTTGCAACAAAGAAGGTTGTAAACAGTACAAAAATAAATGATATACATGCAATTATATTGCGCAATGGTGTTCAATGCAGAACTGCCAGGACAGAAGATATATTTACTGATTTAAGGTAGTATAAGACACATTGAAATATTCATGCAGATGTGCGTAATAATCAAAATTCTTTCATGATGATATTTTAAAATTTTAAAATGTTACAGTACATGCATTTGGCCAAAAAAAAAATATGTTTTTAAATGTTTGAAATGTTAGAAAATAGAAAAGCCCCAGCAGGATTTTAACTCGCTACTTACGGACCCGTAGTTAACACCCAAACCCATTGCACCTCACTGCTAGGTAACATTATTTTGGGGGAACATATTATATTTATACTTTATTGTTTATTTCAATGGGGAGTGCATCACAATATGCAGATGTATAGTACCACCTTAAGACTGATATGTGTGCTTTACATAGCTATTACCTATCAAAATAGTGCAACAGGTTTTGATGAATAAAGTCAGAAAAATACACGCATATTACAAATTACTGATCTCTGTCTGAAGTTACGTTCACAACACAGGTCAGCAGGCTGTTGTGAATATATGTTTATCACAATTTCATGTTTATTTCTAAGATGGACATAGATGTTTGACCTTCATGTTTTATAAGTTTGATTAATTTTCTAGTAATGTTAATGTATATCCGTTTTTGTCAGATCAAGGTGTTTTGTTAATGTTTAATCAGTTTTCCGTTTTAGTCCGAGAGGAAGAAAGTTAAGCAAAAGACAGTTGGCGAGTTGAGGAGAGCAGAAGAGAGAGATGAGAGAAGAAAGGGTTTGAAGGGTTAAATAGAGATAGATTATAGTACAGGGAATAAAGAGTATAGTTAGGGTTGAGAAATAAGTGATATGGTTAGATAGATGGCTTTTAGGCAGTCCAAGAGAAAAGAGGTTGATTAAGGTTATCCGTATTCTGTGTTTTGGTGTCAGATTGTGTAAAGTGTGAGCAGAGGTGTATGTATATGAATGTGTTGTTTGTCAGTTATCTGTAACAATGTGGTAGGTTATTCATGTGTATTGTTTTCAGTCTAACATTGTGTTGTATTGTTGATTTATTTATATGTGATTATTAAATGTGAAAAAAAGAAAAAGGGAGTTTTTATTCAGCATTCCAAGACTTCAAGAATAGCTCGCCACATTGATTGGTGCCGCAACCCGCTGTTAAGATTCTTGGAGCCTTTAAGTGTTCAAGTGTACAGAAAAAAGATGTCAGCAACCTACTTGAAATGACTTTGTACCAACCAGGTACAGAAATCTTATAGAGACATAAATTAAAAAAGCCAATAAACTTATGTCATTAAATGTATCCGAGGAAGATCCAACAGCTCTACTTAGAAACGTTGAAACATCAGTGAGACGGATAAAGGAGTTCAGTGCCAAATTTGAAGAAACGATGAAGAAGTGGTCAATGATGATAGAGGGCCAAGAGACTAAACAAGGTGAACAAGAGAAATTCAGTGAAATCAGTGGAAAAGTGTTCCTTTTATTAAATGAAGCAAATGAACGCTGTGAGCAGCTCATCATTCTTGAGTAAACACTACAAAAAAAACTCACAACTCTGAAGAAACCTCCCGATATGACATGCCCAAGACTTGATCACCTTATCTATTTACAAGCAAATATGCAGGCACAAATTATTCATTTTCAAGAGCTGTCACTCCAACAACACAACCCAGTGGCAGACTCAGTGGCAGTTAGACTTCCAAAGTTAGAACTACCTTCCTACAATAGAGATAAAATTAAATTCAAGGAATTCTGGGATTCCTTTGAAGCTACTGTTCACAGGAACCATCATCTCTCCAACATTGAAATTTAATTAAATTTAACTATCTCAGAAGCAAACTTACAGAAACAGCTCGACTAGCTACATCTGGACTTTCACTTTCAAATGAAAACTATGATGAAGCTATTTCTATTCATAAGGACAGACTTTTAGATGTGCAATCAGTTATCAACAAACATTATGTTGAACTCATCAATACTCAGTCAGTTACCAATGACACACCAAGTCTGCGGAAGTTACATGATGACATTGAGAGACACATGCGCAGCTTGGAAGCTTTACATCAGGATGTCAACCAAGATGTGTTCATTTCCATGATTACCTCGAAACTACCCAAAGAAACCCTACTGCAGCTTGAAATACAAAAAGGCCCACAGGAAAAGTGGACGGTGCAGAAACTGAGAGATTTAATGAAAAGTTACATCACAGTAAAAGAATCATCAGAACTTCAAGCTTCTAGTGTTGTAAGACATGAAGAGAGGCACACCACAGCAGAAGCCTTAGTGGTCTCAACTAATATGGAGTCAGCAATACGACGAAACAGACCAACGAGACTTCCAGTGATACCTTCAGTGTGCACCTTTTGTGAGGGTTCTCATTGGACTGTTGAATGTAGAAAATACAGAACCATAGGAGATAGAAAACAGAGACTCAGGGGGAAGTGCTTTGTCTGCTTGAAGCCTGGCCACAGAAGTAACGAATGCAGAGTTGAGAAGACATATTATCATGGTAAGCAGCATAGCCACCATAGAAGCTTATTTCACAAGAGAAAGAGAAAATTCACACCTGACTGAAGAAATAAGCACAATAGAAGAGACTTCAAAGTTTCAAAGGGATTCAAAGAATAATTTAATTATCATTAGGTGATATTGTTTTGATGCAGACAGCAAAAACAGAGGTTTCAAACTAATATAGAGAAAATTCAGAACCAGATAAACTTTTTATGGACTCAGGATCTCAGATAACATACATAACAGCGAACTTAGCTGACAGATTACAGTTGAAAAGCCATGCCTCAGAGAAGATATCCTTGATAACCTTTGGTGCGGAAAGGCCTAAATTAGTGAAAACACCTAAAGTTTCCTTGAATCTGAAACTCAAGGATGGACATAATTTAAGTATTGATGCAAATGTTGTACCCACAATTACAGGAACAGTCCAGAGAAAACCGGTTCCCAAAGACATCCAAGACAGATGACAAATCCTGTGGAAAATCTACAGTTAGCAGATAATCTACCAGTAAAGTTTGAAAACTCGACAGTTGAAATCCTGATAGGTAATGATTATTACCTGGATTTGATACTACCAGAAAGAATAGAAATCCAAAAGGGATTTTACCTACTTGCTTCTAAACTTGGATGGATTCTCACTGGAAGGACCCAAAGACCATATTGCGAAGATGAGGAGGTTATGATGATTACCAATGGGAATTTATCTCTCACAGAATATTGCCTCCATTTCAGAGTGGATGAGTGCCTATCGGTAAAACCTTCCATTGATCATTTTTGGAATCTGGAAACAATTTGAATACAAGATCCTCCTTTCACCTCAGATGACGAAAAAACCCTGAGAAATTTCAATAGCTCTTTGAAGATAGAAAACAACAGGTCACAAGGACTTGAAAGGAAAAATTTCCAGATCTTCCCGAAAATAGAGAACTAGCATATGGGAGACTCAAGTCACTAGTCCACAAGCTGCAGATTAACTCTGAGTTATTGCATAAGTATTATGAGATAATTCAGGACCAGTGTAAAAAAGGGGATTATAGAGAAAGTTCAGCGGAGTAACGTAATGGTGAGACGGAAATTAAGCACTACATTCCTCATCATGCAGAAATAGACTTAACGAAACCCACTACCAAAGTAAGAATTGTGTATAATGCATCAGCGAAGTCGCAACCTAAAACCTCCAGCTTGAACGAGTGCTTTCACAGAGGACCAGTGATGCTGCATGACTTGTGTGGACTCCTACTGCGCTTTAGACTAAAGAAGATAGCAATAGTCACTGATATTGAGAAGGCATTTCTGCAAGTTAGTCTACAGAAAAAAGATCGTGATGGCACACTATTTTTCTGGTTAAAGGATGTAAATAATCCCACGGTACAACAGCATCGTACAAGTGTACAGATTTTGCAGAGTTCTCTTTGGGGTGATCTCCAGCCCATTCCTACTAGCAGCAACTGTAGATCATCACCTCAGTACTTATGAAAGCAAGACAGCAGAAAACATCCGGAGTAATATTTATGTTGACAATGTTATTACAGGGGTTGATACAATTGAGAAAGGAGAGACCCTGTACAAGGAGGCCAAGGAAATCTTCAATAGCATGCCTATGAACTTGAGAGACTGGGTATCAAAGGTTAAGGAGTTCTACAGACTTGTTCCTCCTTAAGATCAATCAACAAGAGAGAAGATGAAGATACTTGGAGTGACCTGGAAACAGAAGATGTACTCTCAGTCCCAGTTGGGAATTATAAAAACATGCCATTACCAGTGGTCAAACGTGAAGTACTACAAAGAGTTACATTAATAAATGATCCTCTTGGATTTTTCACTCCAGGTACTTTGAAGGCAAAACTATTTCTTCAAGCGTTGTGGGAGAAAAATCTTCAGTGGGACGAACAACTTCAAGAAGAAGATATTAGGTAGTGGAAAGAGATATCAGCAGATTTAAGAGAAATTCCACAATGCCAGATTCCAAGATACTGTGGGCTCCCAGGAGAAGTTTCCTACAGACTTTTGTGCTTTTGTGATGCGTCAGCGAAAGCCTTTGTCACGGCAGCTTACCTACAGATGACCACTGACACTTTAAGCATCTGTAACCTAGCAATTTCGAAGACTCGTTTAGCACCCAAAAAGAAAATGTCCATGCCCCGTCTTGAACTTCTGGCTGCTCTCATTGGTGTGCGAAGCATAAACTTTGTAGAAAATCAACTGAAACTGGCAATATCTGAGAAAATACTATGGACAGATTCACAATGTGTTTTACACTGGATTAAGACTAAAAAACCCTTGACAACATTTGTAGAAAACAGAGTTAAAGAAATTCTGAGTTGCAGGGACGTTGAATTTCAGTACATTATTTCAAGCAGAGGTACGACAGTTGACACTTTAAAAGAAAATACCTGTTGTTGGAATGGCTCAGCATGGTTAAAAAAGATGAGTTGCCTTCATGGAAGCCCCCTACCAGTGAAAATTACTTTGACGGTATAATTGGGACTGAGTACAAGAAACCTCGAGTGATGTATGAGACAAACTATTAGCTGGGGAAGGTCCTCACCGATTCACAGAGACTGTTAGTGCTGAATATATGAATCCATTTTGCATGGACTACAAGCGATTCTCATCCTTCAAGAAGCTAATGATTTAGAGTATCAGCATGGATTCTGAGATTCATTAAGAGACTAAAGAGAGCGCAGCTATGTTAAGGCTGTCCAAAGCTAAATATATATCGAAACATGATACTATTTTAATTATCGAAAAATACTTTAACCGAGCGAGTTTCTTTAAGTTTTTATTACATAAATTAACGGTGACATCCAACACTATATTTGATGCATTTTTGTGACGTCATATATTTTTCTTAAGCACGTGACAGGTGTATTCTAACACGGTAAATAATCTATAAAAATCGCATCGGCGCAAGTGAGTAATGACATTAAATCACAAATATTTTTATGAAAAATCCTTCGATAAGTAATGTATTTTGCTGTTCTTACAGGGGGTTCATATAAATATTTCGTTTATTTGAAATATTGTCAAAACATTTCGCACCGCCATCGAAATAAGGCACATGTTTACCTTTTAGGTTCGATTTACACAAAGCGGTTCAATCGATAGGTTTCCCCCAGCAAGATTTACTTATTTTCTCTTCCGATTTCACGTAAAATATACTAAGATTGTTTTTATCTTTCACTTGCGCAAAGCCGTTTTTTATATGCATATACATATCACGATTCATTAGATTACACGTAGCAGGGAGAGTCTCAAAACCATTAGTTTATGAATAGTTATTTACCTATTACGAAGCTTTAAAACTGTTGATTTTTTTATACTCCATATCGGTGATATTGAATTTAGTATCACTAGTATTTTCAACAGTGTCTATGTAAAGGAATGAAGCGGTTTTTTTTATGCACAATGAATATCACTTATTACGTTACGATACATTCCCTAGGAATGATCGAAAGGAATGCAGATCGTGACGTCAAAGTTAACTATGACGTCATATCTTATGAAGTACAGACAAGTGACTTTCTACATATCGCTGTGAAATTAATCGGGCAGCCTTAACATAGCCGCGAGTGAAGTCATCCGCTGGTCCTTTGACTGAGACAGAGTTGAGCATAGCAAAGCCACTTTGGATAAAGAGTATCCAAACCCAGAGCTACAGTGATGTAAAACTTTAACAGAGAAGACGAGACATAATTTAGTTAACCAGTTAGGATTAATGTTAGACCAAGTTGGAATCATTAGATGTGTTGACAGACTAGTAGCTGCACACCTGATGGAGGGAGCTAGGACACCAATTTTACTTCCTAAGAAAAGTCAAGTAACAGATTTACTGATAGACAGTTACCACAGAATATCACTGCATCTTGGAGTATCTTAGACCCTGTTCATGGTTTGTCAGACATACTGGATTCCACAAGGATGTTCTGACATAAAAAAAAAATCTGCGGAGATGAACAATCTCCAAGAGACATGAAGTAGGACCATACAGAATGCCTATTATGCCGCCCTTGCCTAGAAAGAGAGTGAACTAGAGCAGAGCTCGTGGCAAAGCCACGAGTAGGTCTTCCGTTGATGCTGCGAGTTGAAAATGTATGTGATATGGTGTCAATAAATTATAATGACTAAACTTTCAGTTCTGCTTTTGTTATAAAAATGTGTTGTGATTGAAAGCCTGTATATAAAACGTGTATTAAGAAAGAAAGAAAATGTTTTAGGAAAACTATCTGTTGAACACAGTTTATTTAATCGTTTCAAACATTCTTTTAAAAATGGCGAGTTAAATTTTCAGAGGGTAGCAAACATTGTTACATGTAATCATGATTCATGTCAGGAATTGTGTTTTTGGGAGTTGATTTTAATCATCTCTCCTATGCAGTTACTCTAGAAAACCGAAACTGAAACTGTGTTTGCACCTAAGCACAAATCATCGCCGCTGACAAGACTTAGTTCTTGAAAATAATCGATAAATTCGATGTTATGTACGCTGAAGCATTTTTTTTAAAGGAAACTTATTTATAAATACCTTGGAAAAAGTCAGATTTTAAATGGTACGAACAATTAGAAGTTTTTGGTAGTTGTGTGTATTCCTACGCTAGAGTTCAATATATAGTCTCGTTCAACCATCGGGTGTCTCTTTACATCTCCGGCAAGTAGAGAGTCAGTCTATATTTAGAGGTCGCATCATCAAGCTATCACGTGACCTGGTATCTCTTACTTGTCGGAGATTAACGGAGACAGCCGAGCATCTGGTTGAACGAGACTAGAGTTCATTTTTGGTTGGATCCATACAATTTTTGAAATATTTGGAATACCAAAACATAGTTTGATGAAATCAATTCTTTTTCAAAATATTACACAACATGATTCATTAGAGGTTTTCTCGAAATTCTTGTCGGAAAAGTCAGAGATTTCATATTATAAAAATGTGCATAATTCAAATGCAGATTATAAACTACTATTTCAAAATAAATAATATTCGATAAAATAAACTCCCGTGAGTATTTCAGTACTTTGATTTAAAAACCGAACTTGCCTACAAAACACGTACCCTTTTCTCTAAGATAACTTCTTTATTTAAAAATATTTCTAAATTTTTGAAAACTATGTGCAAGTTTAGAATTGTTGCGTGATGACAAAATTTACAGACCCTGAAACGTACTACTACATCAAAAAACGTGCGACTTACATGCAAGAAACGTTTCGTGTACGCGGGCATGTTAAGGCTTCCCGATGCGATATGTAGAAAGTCATTTGTCTGTACTTCATACGATATGACGTCATAATTAACTTTGACGTCACGATCTGCATTCCTGTCGATAGTTCTCAGGGAATGTATTTTAACGTTAAAAGTGAATTATATCAAATCAGTATGATACCGCATGTTTCCTTTTTTATAGACGCTGCAGTTAATTCTAGACGTACAGAATTCATTCATATTAAAAGCCAGTATCAAATAATCGGCAGTTTTAAAGCTTCGTTTTAAGTAAAAGCCTATTTATAAACTAGTGGTTTGGAGACTCTCCCTGCTACGTGTAAACAACGGAATGAAGAAATTTTAATGCATGTAAAACCAGCTTGGCGCAGGTGAAAGATCAACACAATTTTAGAATATTTTACGTAAAATTGGTAGAGAATATAAGTACCAATGTGAATCGTGCTGCGGAAACCTACGGCTTTACCCCAATTTTTTGTAAATCGCTTTTGATTAGTAAAAATGTGCATTATTTTGATGATTTTGTGGAATGTTTCAACAATATCTTCTATAAACGAAATATCTATTTCTTTCCCAAGCAAGAACTTCAATGTTTATGACTTAACAAAGAAAATATGTATGATTTAATGTCATTAATCACCTGCGCCGATGCGTTTTAACTAAATCATTTGCAATATTAGGATTCGCCTGTCACGTGATTACGAAGTACATATGACGTCACAAAAATGAATCAAATATAATGTTTAACATCGGTGTCAATGAATGTAACATAGATCTTTAGAAATACTCCCGGTCAAAGTATTTTTGCGATGATTCAAATAATATCGTTTTCCAGCCGTATTTTAGCATCGGGACGCCTTAACAATGCTGCGTAAACCGTTTAGCGTTTCGTGTGATTAAGAAGCGTTTCGTGTAAACCGTTTAGCGTTTCGGGCAAAGCGTGTAAATCGTTTCGGGCAAAGCGTGCGAGAACCGCGTGAAACATTCATCAGATTTCATTCGGAACTCTCTGACAATTTAATTGTTTCAAAATGGCGCCCGTGTTTTACATTACTTTAAACTGTTTGTGATTGGCAAAACTCTTTTGTACATGTAGGAATTTTCATGAAAAAAATCTACAAGAAATGATGAAGCGTTTAATAGGCATTTACTCCAGAAAAGTTGTTACTTAATGTTTTGACTGACTTTTGTCCAATCAGATTGTAGAAGGCGGAGTTGAGACATTACCGGTCGTGACTTAATTTGAGAGAGAGAGAGAGAGAGAGAGAGAGAGAAAGAGAGAGAGAGAGAGTTAACTGGTTAATGGAAAAAATTATAGATGACGCAGATGAGTGAACTATCTATCAACAATAGTTATCGTATAAAGTGACAAATCACGATCTATAGTATGTCCCAAGTTATTGCTTCCATCAATTTTTGATGATTTTTAATAAAAATGCACATACCTGTGAAAGAAACACAACTGAAATTGATGAAAGGGAATATATCCAAGAACATAATTTTTTTTACGGAGATTTATAATGGGAAATGTTTACACCTTTCCTCCATTCGGAAGTTATCGGGATACCTCGCGCAATTTTTTAACGTTATCATCCGGGCTTATTAAAGGCTGATGCAATGCAAAATCCCCGTAGACTTTCAATATTGGGATGTGTATTGAAACCTGAAGCGGTGGAGGGGGCGTTTAACACATATAATCTGGACATTTTTCATATAAGTGGTTGAACGTAGTTTGAGGACAAAGGCATTTACTATTATTGAAATATCAAGCAAAAAGTGGTGGAAGACAAAACTCGGGACATAGAATAGTATATCTTATAAATTTATGAAACTTTGAAGTGTCTTGAAATTCTTTAACCAGGGAACAACGATGTCTAAATATAGATCAATAATAGGATAAGGTAATGTCAAACATGGAAGACTGTACGAATATTTAAGAAACTGTTTTTATTACAAGTGTTACCGTTAATAATCAAATCAAAGTTTGCCGAATCTTTCTGGAATTAAACATAGGTTGTAAATTTACTTTGTATAAAAACTTTCTTCATGGTTACTCAGTGTGAAACATTCTTTACCTTAGACGTTTTACTTTTCCACTAAGCATCCGCCTTCGTTGCCTTTCCTTTACACTACATCTAAATTCATCATGTTCATAAGTGATCATTCGTTCGCATTTCAAACTATTTAATGTCCGTATTCTCGAACTCCATGCTAGGAAATTTAGATGGATATAATCTACGTCATTCTTATCCATGTGCATGTTGTCGACGGCGCGCGGCCAAAGAAATTTTCACAATTGTTCTTTAAAATGCTTTAAAGTTATACAATATAGGATATACATGTAATTTTATATACAGACCTTAATTAATTGTTTGCAAGTTTATAACTAATGGTTATTCCTGTATCGGCACCACTTATAATTTACTCAATTCACTCTCTCTCTCTTTTCTTTCTCTCATTCAAGTCACGAGCGGCAATGTCTTAACTCCGCCCAGCTACGATCTGATTGGACAAAGGTCAGTCAAAATATTAGGTAGAAACTTTTCTGGAGTAAACCCCTATTAAACGCTTCAGTGTACTTCGCTGTAACTTAATCGATCATGTTTTGATAAGCATATATCTTTTTTTATTTATTTACATCGATAACTCTTACTGAGACCATTCGACTTTGTACAAGCAGCACGCATAACCTCGGACATCGGGTGTCTCCTGCACCTGGCTGAACCCGTCAATCAAACTCTGTGTATTTGTTTTCATTGGATGGTCAGGCGTCTCTTTTTTGTCAGTAGCCAATGGAAAATTAATTACTTCAAGGTAATCGGAATCAGTATTTGATGAATTATACAATTTAAATGACAAAAAATTTATTAATTATCTGAAAATTATTTAAACCACTGTTAACGGACAACAAAGAGTCTTAGAAGTAATTAACACACAGGGATTTGCCTACAATGTACACAGTCATTCAATTACTAGTAATTATTATGGGAATCTTTACGCATGGTATTTAATTTGAACAGATTATAATAATCTATACACTGTACGCCGTTACACATGTACGAAGCGCCGGTAATATATACGAATATGGAGTCAAAAATTTAAATCATTTTTATTTCTTGTTCTTTTCAATACAATGTGAAATTACTTTCAGAAAAAAAAATCCGAATTTTCTTTTTTGTGTAATGATTTGAATTTTTTCTGAGGTACATGTATATAAATGTACAGAACATACTTATTTACGCGCGAATGATACGACATAGGAAAAAAATAATCGGTTGTTCGTAGAACATTTTTATCTTATGAATGTGACTAATTTAATTTTAAATATTTTTCAACATTATCAATGTAAATAATATCAAGTGTATTTACTGTTTGTGTTTTTACATCGTAATCTCTGAGACCAATAAAAATACTAATGTTAACAGAAAAAATCAAATCCCGCCGAATACTGAAAAACCGATTTTAGTTTGCAATCATACGGATTTTATTTTTGGTATTGACTATTAAGTTAAGGTAACTTTTTTTCTGTATGATTTTATTATTTATTATTTTATGTAAAAGCACCATTCCAACTGTTACTCAGTTATATAACAATTGATGACCTATGTTCCAAGCTGTGTGCGCTAAAGCGACACAAGATTCTCGGTCGCACGTGGCGATTGAATTTACACAGACTGACCGAATTAACAAACGGGTGGGAAAGTTTAATATTTATTTATTTAATATTTATTAAGAAAATTTTCAAAGTCTGTTCTTCCAGAAACCAACTTTAACAACCTATTGTATTGTGATTTTAACTTTTTTTTTGTCATTATTACTTCTACTGTACATGTGATCCTTGACTGTATTCGTGTACATTTGTATATACTGATTTTGAACCTCAAATACCAGTGAACTGGTCTTGAGCGAATAAAGAATTGAAAAAATTGAAGAAAGTGAAACAAAATGTTACACATGAGAAGAAGCCACCAAAAATTATTTTCGATAGATCTTGACAATTAAAAAAATCCAGCGCGAGCTCCTGTCAGCGGGGCGGAAGGGGGGGGGGCAGCAATGAGTTCGCTTCTACAAAGAAACGAACGACCATGTAGAAAAACTACAGAAGTAATTAATATGTAACCGATAGAATCTAATCTAAAGTTGTTTAAAATTCATGTGAAAATTTAAAAAAAAAATCATTGAATGCCTCAATTCAGGACATTTTTTTAATCGTGCTAGCACCTACCGCAAACATGTTACATGGAACTCTGATTATAATTTGATTTTTAAACTACCTTGTACGCTATTTATAAATCAATGCTTAATCAACTGTTCAAGTTTAATGAATTCATCTTTTCATCTTAAACGAATATAATAGTTGAAAACATAATAAAATATAGTTGTGTCCGTGCAAAATATGAAACATGAACGCGTGATAAGGTACATGTAAAAGAACACGAACAGACCGCGGATTACTTGTCCACTCGCGCCGGTTCTCCTCAGCAATATGCGAGGGATGGTTTACTATTTGTGTCTGTGTGTGTGTGTGTGTGTGGGGGGGGGGTTATTTAAAACATTATTTGTGCAGTTTTTAAAATATTTTACATAAACAAACTAACCATTAATTTATGTCTTACGATGTTTACGATTTGGAGTAATATCGCTCATTAATATTCATTTACACTCAAATGTTCAATTGAATAAATACAAGTTGGACAAACTTTTATAGCATTAAATTAAAACAGTTCCTGTTTTTACGGCTATATTAACTCAAACACGTTCATATGCATGTAAGTGTGCGTCGCGGTGTGAGAATCTTGTGTATTAAATAACCGCTTAATAACCGCTAGGTAGTGCAGCCGTTGCTGATCTCATCGGCCGTGGGCGAAGGATATATTACGTAAAGGTACATGTACAACGCACAGACAGGCACAGCTCAGAACCCAGGAAGATTTGAAAAGTTTGCAGTATAATGACCATACTCTATCAAATAGAAGTTATTTAATTTAAACTTAAAACCCACAATTGATCTGTGTCTATTATTGCTTTAGATTAAGAACGACATTGCTTTTATTAATTAACTGAGCGATTTCTTAATTGACACCCAATCGTTTAATCCAAAAAAATATTATGTGTAATCAAAACGAAACCAATTCTTGAGTTCGCGGCTAAATAAACTCATACATGTATATGAGAAACACAGCTCTCGTGTATAGATAACCGCTGACCGCTAGGTAGTCCAGCCGCGAGCATGGTGACCTATTTTCTCGGCCGCGGGCGAGGGAGAGCTTACGTAATGGTACACATACACACAGCTCTGATTCAAGGCATTGAGTTAATAAATAAAATGTAATGCATAGAGTTTTTTAATTCCATATTTTGTGGTTTAATAGAAAAGAAAAAGAATGTTTTGTTTTCCAATTGCCGTTTTAATGATTGTGCATTATAAGAACTTAACAACAATGACTTAAACTCCTAAAAAAAGCATGTACTGCAGCAAAAAAAAAATATTCTTATAAATTAATGCCTCCTGTATAAACCAGCATACTTTCTGCGGCTACTTTATACCAGTTGTACGCACAAAGACTTTCGTTAACTTGTCAAATGAAAACAGGTACATGTCAACATGTAAAGCTTTTTACACTCATACTACACAAATCACTTACAAAATAATATTGTAACGACCTTTATGAGATCCCAACAAACAACTTTTCCAGCGACAGCCATATCAAAATCCTAACCGTTTTTGAGTTATTAAGCAAAAACTTTTAGGGGCTATTGGCCCTAAATTTAAGGGGCCAGCCCTTTTTTATTGGTGTCAAATGAAAGCCCTTGATATTCTGCACAACTTGTATTCTACACGTTTTAACAAATAAGTTTTCGTTAAAAAGATATAAAGGAAAATATGTCTAAATGTTTGCACTTTTTGTATCCTGTTTTTTGACCCCCTACCTCTTCCTAAATAAAAAACGTAATCTAAAAACAAAAACCGATGTGCACCACTACAATGTCTCTGCTATTCAAATTCGTTGGATTCCCATTACCTGCTATCATAGTCTCGGAGCTTTTGTCTGGAAACCAAAGGCCCTAAAAAAATTTAAAAGGGGAATAACTCGTTAACGGAAAGGAGATTCTAACTTTTATGAATTGATGAAGATAGTGTTTTGTAAAGTCCATTAGCCCTGAAAATTTGAGCAAAAACCGTTCAGAAATGAGCACGATATGAAGCCTCAAAGTTCGCGTCTAGGAAGGAAAAAAAACTAGAGCAGAGCTCGTTGCAAAGCAACGAATAGGTCTTCCGTTGTTGCTGTGAGTTGAAAATACATAGAATTTGGTATCAAACGACTATATTGACTAAACTCTCAGTTTCGCTTTCGTTATGAAAACTCGTGGTTATTGAGAGTTTGTATGAAAACACGTTTTTAAAAACACCGTAAGATGTTTTGAAAATGTGTTAGAAAAAGTAATTGTCGAACAAAGTTTGTGTAATCGTTTCAGAAATACTTTAAACTATGAGAACAGAGGTTTAATGGATAGTATAATTTATAAAGGGTAGCAAGCATTGCTATATACCCATGATTCGTGTTTGGAATGGTAATGAAAAAAAGACGAACCCACATACAAAACACGTTTCCGTTTTTTAAAGAAAATTTCTGTTTTTAATATTCCTTATATAAACTTTTAGAAGACTATGTGCGAGTTTTTAATTGTTGATTGCTGTCAAAATTTATAATTAGTCAAAATGATGGCATCTCTTAACATTTCTATCGAGAAGTTTGTGTCGTGTGATATTTTCTAATGACACGTGTAGACTTATGCATTAAAAATATAAGATCCGGGGGAGTGTTACACTTTTGCCTTTCTTTGTACACATTGACAGAGGAAAGGATGGTCATGCCATATAAATGTCGATCTGCTTACCTTAAAACACTCGCTGATGAAACAAAATATCCATGCCTGTATTATCCTGATTGTATCCTAACTGACACTCATCTAAATCTTAGGTATCTGTATTAAATGTCTTATTTCGGCATTGTTTACACTGCATTCCGATAATTTGTCTCCCGACATGATCTTCTCTATTAAACATGCTTGTGACGTCATCAATGATAATCATACGTAATAGAGAGAAATAGAAGCTATATTTAGTTAGAAGAGTTTGTAGTGATATTTTATGCCTGTGGTTTTTATAATTTAAACCTGAGATAAAGTAAAAATCGACATGTGTCTGAGTAAAATATGACATCATGCTGCTTATTGTGACGTCATATCGATCAGAGGAATTTGATCGCCGAGAGTTGCCTTATCATACCCGCGTATACTTCATATAAGGCATCATTGTCAAATAGCTGTTTATCTATGACGTTACTAAATCGGTTAAAATCTCGCAATTTTGTGAAAATGTTTTGCCATTGAAATTATAGAGCACAAATCTGCTCAAGTACGATTTTAACATATTTTTAGTTTCATATAATTAAGAAGAAGACCCATATTTTCATCCAAAAAATTAATATATACCAACATGAGAGTATTTCATGACGTCATTTTAACGTTTGTCCTTCTTGTGAAATTATATGACAGATAGCTTATGTAGAACACACTGAAATTTTGTAATTTGCAATTTTAATTGCCAAATGTGTCATTACTTCTTAGAATTGTATTTTTTTATCCACCTCTTCACACATTGTTTATTTTTAGTTTTCAGTCCTCCATAGTTCCGGTCAGGTCATGTTTTGATGATCGCGTCAATCATACACTGTACTGGGTGCTATTGTTTCAATCATGATTGAGAAAATACATTTTTCTAAGTTTGTACTTATACAGATAATTATAGGGAGAAGTTATTTAATGCTAAGTCTTAAAAGTAAACATTGGGTTTTTTTTTCAATTGTACATTATGTTTGCTGCACCTGCCATGTGTAAATATCCACATACAACAGAACTATCCACCTCATTTTGATAGTAAACTTTGTCCGAGATCAATCGTTCATGCATTTTTTAAACACAAGAACATGGTGCCGTATTGTCTTTCATCAAAACGTTAGTGCTATATTTTTTTTACACCAGGTCCAATAGTTGAAAATTTAAGTGGAATAATGTAACCATACATACTGGAAATAACATTGAACATGCATGTAGTTGCATTAATCTCAGCTTCGTTGTCCTTAAGATCGAGTGGTGTTTGGCCAATAGTGTAACAGAGACAAGACAGGGTTGTTTGGTCACGTTAAATTAGAGATATTGATTGAAATGGCCTCATGGTAGCTATAATATGTTGGCAAAAGCTTTGTTTGAATTTTAGACAGTTTTAGTTTTGTGTAAACATGATCAATAAGAGTTGCATTTTCTGTCGTGGGGAAATCTACACACTGTTGGTAACCATACCTCTGCATTAGTCTGAGTGTTGAAACATTGGGAGAGTATAAATTTTCATTAAAATCCCCCATTACGACCTTGTCCTCCATTTTATCATCCAACTGTTTCAGCAGCAATTCTAAGTTCATTAGAAACTTTTGCAAACCATAAACACTGGGTCTGTAGAGAACAACGTATTTAATGTGATTCAAATGATCTTCTAACAGAACTCCTTCAATGTTTTTAACTGGAAGCAGCTTTCTGGTAATACTGCAAGTGTCCTTTACATACACAGCTACACCACCTCCTTTAGATTTCTTTAACATACTGTACATGTCATCCGTTTCCTCATAAGCTTCATGTCTAGTTTGTTGAACGAAATGGAAGTTTGTTAGATGGAAATTGTCTATAGTATCAACATTTGAAAGCCATGTCTCAGTCAGACATATCACATCTGTGTCCATAATTCTGTTATCTTGTGCCATGTCTTTGAAATGTTGGCGTAGGCTTTGAATATTATGCAGAATTATTTTTCTGATCTCTGTGTTCTTTATTTCACACTTGGTCTCAGTGAAGAAGCGTGGCATTTTTGAAAGTGCTTCAGAGACCTCTTTATCCGCATAAATTTTGCTCTTTAGGTTATCAACACTGGAAACAGAGATGCATAAACCTTTTTCAGATGTAACTCTACTTAATGCAACATATGCCTGACCAGCTGAGAACACTCTGTTTAAATCAACAACTATTTCTGTTGTAGTCAACCCCTGTACTTTATGTGCAGTGCAAGCCCACGCAAGTCGAAGCGGGAATTGATGTCTGATGAAACTTTTGTTTGATGATGTTTTCATTTCTTCCCCACATCTTTGAATGTGCACAGCGATGAAATGATCTTTTTTTATTCCGGATTTTTCTCCTACTTTTCTGTTGTCAAAGGAAACGGCGATTGATTTGATTTCTCCATTTGATTCTTCTGAAAATCCCATGATTGTTCCTATGACTCCATTCACAAGTCCGTCTGACACATCAATGTTGCGAATCAACATAACCCTTGCATTGACTGACAGAACAAGTGAGCTAGACATGCCATCGCTTTTATGACGTTCGAAGGGCTTTTCTCTTAAAGTCATTTTTCCACTTGCTTTGTCCCTCTCAAAATCTTTAGCCAATATGTCACGTAAATCTGTACACGTGTTCCTAATCATCGTCAGGTTATGCTCATTTACTTCACCATTTGTTGCAAACACATGCAACGCATTTTCATTTCCATCTCGAACACAACGTTTAAGCATTTGTATAACTTGTTCTCCTAGTTCTTCATCTGAAGTTCTACAGCGCAAAGAATTTAGGTTTTCAGCAAATGGAAGATCATCCTTTTGGCGCATTATTTCAGTCAATTCTACAAGTTGGAAATACTCATTCCAAAAGTCACATGGATAACATGGATTTTCTTTAAACAACCTTTCGGCTTTACTTTGCTTTACGGGTGGGAGTTGAAAAAAATCTCCAACAGCTAAGATTGACACGCCACCAAATGGATCTTTATTTTTCTTTATTTGTACTAGTCTTTCATGGATGTAATACAGAAGTTTCTTGTAGACCATGGACACTTCATCAATGACCAGTATTTGCAAATTTTCAAGTTTAGCTCGGATTGGACTTAAACTTTGTTCTTTCAAAGGTTCATATGGAATTGGCATAAATTTGTTCAAAGAAAAAGCATGATGAATTGTGCAACCACCTATATTAAATGCAGCTGTTCCTGTAAACGCTGTCAACAAAATTGTTGTATCTTCTGGTTCAAGGCTCATTTTGCCTAATATTCTGGTAGCCTCATAATTGATAGTTTTGATGAGATGACTTTTACCAGTTCCCGCACCCCCGTCACAAATAAGTGGAATGGTTGAGGTTTTCTCCCAGAAGCTTTTTTTAAACACCACTCTCTCAAATGATAGAAAATTTGGCTTTGCTTGGCATTTAGTGACCTTAATAAAGGTAACATTTCTTCCTTGCAACTGTTCTGAACTGTCACTGTGTATGGAATATTACATTTATTTTCACTGGTTTCAAGGTCTGCAACCGAGTCAGTAATAGCATCAGCATGGTTATTTCTTCTTTGATGGTCACAAGTGTCTCTTTCAACTTCAGTTTCAGGACAGAGTGTAGCCCAAGCATCTTGAACATCTCCAATCGATTCATACACTTGTTGAGCTTCATCTAACAGCTGTTCATTGGTAGCAAACTGTGCCCAATTTGCATCTACAATTTTTTTCACAGACTCCAATTCGTCAGATTTTTCTAAAGAAACATATCCACTTTCATAAAATGTCCTATACAGGTCAAATCCTGGCGGTTTTAGTTGTAGCATCTCTCTGTATGGTAAGTACAACTGCAGCAAGGATTGGTAATGCTTTTCAGAGTTGTTTTCAGTATTGAATCGTGGATACCGAATAACAGCAGGATCAGTTTTACTTCTTCTCTGGACAAAGCCTTTGCCATTTTGCAACTCATAAACGTCCTGACTCTTCTTTTTAGGAATTTGTGATTTAGACAGGACTCTGTATTCAGAGCAGAAAGTTGCTAAACACATATTTGGAAAAGGGTCACAGACTGGCCTTAGTTGATATCGTTCAACAATATTTGTCATCCAGATATCTTCCTCCTCTACTTGATTTTCTGAATCATGATCTTCAGTTTCTGGATTGGCACTTTTCTTTTTAGTCAATAATGAGAGTGGTTTGCTCAACCTTGTCGGGTTCTCACCTACTGGAACAAACAACACTTTTCTCGAGCATTCTCTCATTCTCAAATTGCAAATTCGATAAACCGCTTCCTGAGCACTGACCTCACGGTGACACAAGTAAGCTGATCCAATTTTTTTCATTGTTTCTTTGGCATTCATATTTCCTTCATTAGCTTCAATCTTTGTCTGTTTCAACAGCATGCCCATCTCTCTTTCCGCTTTTGATATGTAGGACACAACATACACAATACAACTAAAAGGATCCAAAACGAATTGTATGTCCATATTAGCATCCCAGCATTTAAGCAGGTATGGGTTGTACTGATTGGTCCACAATTCGTTTGGATTCCTTTGAAGGACAACAGATTGCTTAGCTGTAATCGTCTGAAAAGCTTGTTCATACATATCTTGAGTTACATTTAGGTCATTCAAAATATCTGTTGTTGTTTTTCCATCATCGAAATCATTGGACTGAATTTTTTCCCAAACTAATTGCAAAATATGTTTAGCTTCTGACTTTTGAAGGTTTGTTTTCTCTTCAGCTACACCGAGCTCTTCGACTGAAATTTCATCATCAATTGGAGATGAAATAAAAGTTCTGCTTGATGGTGGTCTTGGAAAATTAAATCGACATTCTTTCCCACCTTTTCTACACGAATTGGAATGCTTTTTACTGTGCTGCTGTACTTGAAGAACAGAATTGCTCAACTTTAAAGCATTTTCTGCAGATGGTATTGAACAAGTCACGTATCTGTCAATGAAATCACAAACCGTTTGCTTTTCATTTTGAGCTAAATTTGGAGCATTTTGAACCCAAAACAAACAATGCACATGTGGTGAACCTCTTTGCTGAAATTCTACTCTGTAAAAGTAGTCTTTGATTTTTCCGATTGGTTCTGCTGGGCTTAATATGACCTCATGAAGAAAAACATGAAATCTGCGTTCAAACATGCGTGCAACAGTCACTGGATTTGATTTCAATATATTACTCTTTTCTGTCCAGTCCAGCTCCTCTACTTTTCTATCATCGCCTTGCTGATGCAATAATACATTAATCATTTCATGCCATCTGAATTCGGCTGATGAGAATGAGCAAAACCAAGTCGGTGTGCCTAACTGTCTTAACATTGCAAACAAATCTTTTTGTACATTTTGCCAAAATGATGGTGTTCCACGTATGGGCTGGAGAAAGCGCAAAGCCTCATCAGATTTAAACATTTGTTTCAAAATTTCTGGATCATGCAACATGTCTCCAGTAACTTTCATTCCTTGTTTAGTTCTTGCAGAAGACTTTCGAATGGATATTTGAGTTTTATCAATAACTTGTTTCAGTTCTGATAGGTATTGGCTGAAAAATATGTAATCTGTGTCTTTTGCAAACCTATTATCAGCATTCATCAGTCTGTTGTTAAAGTACTTTGCGAGTGTAATCCTCTTTTCCCTGTCCTCTGTCCATGTGTTTTTTCCATTTGGAAACAAATGTGGGAAAGACTTTGCCTCATTTCCATCTTCTTGAAGCATTCGCACTGGATTTTTCCCCTCTGCTGGTGCTATATTGTATATATCATCAAAATAGTGATCAAGAACTTCTTGACCAATGTCAACCGGTTGAAGACATGTATCATACTGAATTCCATTTTGTTGTTGATCATGATCTGAATCTTTTTGTTCAGTTGTTTCTTCATTTTCCGTGTCTAATGGAGACTCTTCCATGCTAAACCCTTTGATACTACTATCCTTTTTTATATCTATTTCTGAATACCAGTTAT
Organism: Magallana gigas; assembly: GCF_963853765.1. Classification (NCBI taxonomy): domain Eukaryota; kingdom Metazoa; phylum Mollusca; class Bivalvia; order Ostreida; family Ostreidae; genus Magallana; species Magallana gigas. Next base: position 35,973,241 of record NC_088860.1, read on the forward strand.
TGTGCTCTTTTAAATACACAAGGGCTTCTTGAACATGTGCCGGATTGACAAATTGGTATTCATAATGTCCCTTATATGATAATTTGCGTTTAAGCTTTACTTTAATAACCATGTCTTCATCTGCTGTTCTGGGCAAAGCTTCTACCTTTTTGGTGTCTGATGGAACACAAACCACCGGGCCGTTTATAGAATTTTGACCTCCCCTTGGCAACGCAGCAACTTTCATGAATGGAATGTGCAATGCAATCAAATGCTTCTCTAGTGTATTTAGATTCTCAAGTTCAACTGGCACATCATATAGTTCCATATTGTTTGCAGCACATTCTGCTGGAATTTGACTTTCCATAATTTTCCTATGGCATGTTTTACATATCCAATGCGAAGATAAAAGACAGTCTTGTGGACAATTTGGTAAACATTTGTGGACATATTTGTCAGATATGCATTGTCTTGCAACTTTCCATACAGATTCTGACTTTACTTTTAATGTTTCAATATCTCATTTCTGCACTTGATTTTGAAAGAGAAGTCTATGGCACGAAGAACATGCAAAACGCGGACCCTGAGCATTTTTTTTTATAAAATTGTCCAATACATAGTCTGTATCAACATGTTTTGATTTTTCAATGTCTTTCCGTCTTTGTTTAACTTTTGCTTTTTGTTCAGGTTTTTTGTGGTATCTTTTCATAACATCTTCTTTCTTTTTGAGCTGATAACTTTTGTCTTGGTATTTCAATCTAAGGTTTTTTTTAACCTTTTCTCGAAAAGTTTCATTAGTTTTGTATTTTGTCGTGCCGTATTCAATTAATTTCCTCTGAAATACAACATCAGTTTTGTATTTTCTTTTGCTGCACTCTTTCAAGTTTCTTTGGTGTGCAAGGTTAGTTTTGTAGTTCATTTTTGTTCTTTCTTTCAAATGCTCTTGGTAGTCAATATCAGTTCTGTACTTTTTCTTGTTTAATTCCTTCTTTCTGTTCCTATGCTTGGCATTTGAGCTGTATTTCTTTTTACTGTATTCCTTTTTCTTTGCTTTGTGTTTTTCATAATGAGCTTTCCTCTTTTTTAGTATAGTGTTCCTGAATTGCTCATTGTTCTGGTATTGCTTTTGAAACCATAATTTCCTTCGTTTTACGCCATGCTCAAGACTTGAATGCTCGTTGTCTTCAGGAGTTTCTAATGAGCAAGTTCTCTTCGTTGTTTTGTAGTTAGTTCTGGTAATTGTGTCACATTTGCATTGATTTACACTTGGCGAAATATTTGTGTCTAACACGGACTCAACAACATTGTAATGGTTTCCATTGACGTGATGAAGGTAAATGCCTCCTTCTATAGGTGAGAAAAGTCTGTCTACAAAGTTGCCAGAATATTTTTTCCAGGTAAAGTCAGAATATGTATAAATGTTGACGTTCAACATGTGCGACATTGCTATTATTTCAAATTCAGTTGCCCATGTTCCAACAGAGTTCATTCTTTCAACATAATCTTCTAGTGATTGGCTGCGGGACCTTAAAATCCCTTTAAACAGAGCTTGATTTTGTTTGACATGTCTGCACATTTGAAAACGTAGATTTTCATGGGATTCCTCTGATCCTGACAAGCATACAGATAAAGCTCGAAAAAAGCAATTCCCATCACCTAGAACTGACAATCACTGGTGTGGTGACCCAGCAATTTTTTTGTATTTCTTTTTACAGTTGCTTAGTTTCTCAGCAAGAACTGGAATTTGAAGGATTGAGCAAAGCATTTGCTTTGAATTCATACTCAACTGCTGAAATGCTGTTTGAGGGGGTTCTTCCTGTTGTATGCAAACAATGTTATCATCAGATGTTGGATATGCTTGCACATTTTCAGTATTTTCCCGAGAAGCAATTTGCATGCAAGACATCCCTGTTATTTCACACTCAATAGCATTAGAAAACCCCATAGAATGTGCCAGTTCAATTATGTGCATGTGAACTTCATCAACACTCTGGACAATTTTGCAGGTGCTTTTTCCATTTGCAGACATTTTTCCAGATAATGTTCTAGAATGAGAATCAAACAGAAAGAAACCATGGTTTAAAACACCACACAAAAATGTATTGTCACCAAAACATATAAAACATCCCTCTGTGTTTTCAAGACTGTTTTGTAATGCTTCTTTCAATGGCTTGGCATTAAATTGACTCAAATCTGGCATAACCTGCTCATTTGATATGGGTATCAATGTGGCAATTGACTCGGTAAATGACATGGAGAACAATTTTGAGTGGATGTCAAGATTCCTTGGGAGATCTGATATAAGCAAATATTGATGACCAATATTTGTGTATCTTTGCAATGTATCATACAGTTCATTTCCAGTTGTTAGGATTCTGTCCAAGTCTGAGGGCTGCCATAACTGGGCTGGTTTAATTTGGTGATATGTGAAAGCTGATAAGCAATTTGGAACACACTGTAATCCAGCATTTAACCCAAACATATCATTTGCCTGATGAAAGTTTCCCTGAATTGAGGTAGGCATGTTTTCAATTTGCATCACAGAATCTGAATCTATTAATTCAACAGCTGAAGACTCGTGTGCAACATTGCAGTAACATTTTGAATCTGTAACCATGTCAGACATTTCATTTTCCATCACCAAGTTAGACTTTTCAATTTCTGTTACCATGTTAGATCGATTTGTTTCTGTTACCAAGTTAGACATTTGAGCATCTCTTTTCATAACCATACTATCCTGCATGGATAAGAATGGTTGCGTCTGATCTGCAAGGCATGGCTTTACACCATCATAGTGCCAGGGTACCCTCAAAGGAGTACAGACCGAATCAGAGACAGATACCTCATCAGAAGTACTCAATGAAACGGAATCAGAGATCGGTGTCGTACACACGTATACGGTACTCAGACTTCCCTGGGGCGATGCAACCCCCAAGGCATTTGAATGAATCATTTTCTCACTAGGAGAAGCCAGATTCTGGGCTGTAAAATTTTCTCTCTTTCGTGACACTCCTGTAGACAGGCTCTCGACAAAGTCATGATCGGAGCTGCAGGGTGCCTCATGAAGCTTAAGCTCTAGCACCTTCTTTCGCTTTCGTTCTCTGTCTTTTAGCCTAGAAATTTTCTAGTTTGATTTCTTTTTCTTTGGCATCTGAAAATACACGTGCATAATAAATATAAGTATAATAAATCATGGATTTTAACCTTTTAAAAAAACCTGAATCACACTTGAGGTACAAAAAATTAAGGAAATTGGTAGCTGAAAATGTTTTTCTATTATCAACTTAAGAATATTTTAAAAACTGCAAGATGTATACATGTTTATAGTTATGATTGTCAACTTTTTGTCTTAAAAAATGGGAAATGGTTTGGAGAGTTAATGGAGGCTGTTAAACCCTCATCTAAGCCAAAATGTCAACTCATGAAACACAGTGATCCCAGTAGATGCTCTGGAAACATAATTGTTTGGCTGGCTCAACACCAATAGGTCTTACTATTTATCAGCACTAACTTGTCACATGTAAAGAAATATATATTTTTTTTTTTTTGGTTTTCCACTACCGGTATGTTGCTTGATGTAAATTTAGGAACCATTTATTTTTAATGTCGCCCCCTGAATAAAAGCATTGCCAAGCTGAACATCCCTTTGTGACAAAAATGTATAGTATGTGTTGAGTGAATGTATTTTACATGCTTTAAGGTATCTCACTACATGTAGACTTATACATTTTAAGACACTTCATCACAAGATGGCGATTTAAGTGCTTTGTTTAATCGAAAATTGTTTATATTACGTGATTAAGTTGAATGATATCATAGCTCGGTTGTTAAACTATCAGACTTCAGAAGCACAGATCATGAGTTTGAATCCGCCCTTGGCTTTTGTTCATATTTATTTATTCATTTTACATCTTTTCACCTATTTGACTTTATTTCTTATGAAAGATAGCATATCTTTCATAATCAAGTACTTTTTTGCTGTCAGATTTGAGAAACTCTTTCCAAGTATAGTGAGCCACTTTCGTAAATCAATAAAACTCATTTTAGATTTTGTGCTACATGTATTTGATTATTTTGAAAGTGATAAATCATAGATATTGTAATATCAGATATCAATTAAATGAAGTGAAATGTTGTTTTCAACAAGTACTTATTGAACAATATTGGGGTAGCTTCTTTAAAAAAGTTTTGCAAAAGGATTGGTGGGAGGTAAGAGGACAAATACTGATTCTACAGTAATAACTAATTAAATAATTAATCAAATTGACTACAGCAATAGCTCAATTTGCTTTCAACTTAGAAAAGCTGATGATGGTGATATCACTTAAAGTATTTACTCACTGCATTTTAATACAAATTGTAAGAAAGCAGTTTCAGTGAAGGAACAATATCTAGTTATCTACATCAATTCATGAAAACATTCTCTTTTTTCTTGTTTATTTGGAGATAAATTTCTATGGTACTTTTACTCGTGAAAGTTAAACATAGGTAAACAGAGATTACAGAGCAGCTCATTGTGGCAGACATCACCTTTATGATACCATTTCAGTAGTTTAATTTAATACGTTCTGTTGATATTTCAATGATAGACGGGCAATGTCTGCCAGACTGGCAATGCCTGTCTGATACGCGTGAGCAGTACACATATTGTAGGATAGAGACAAAGGACCAGTATATTTCAATGACGAGGAAATAAGAACTATTTGCATTATATCGCACATTATCAATTCACGTTTGTGCTCAAAATCTACCCCAAGAGATCTGATGACAGCAAAGATCTTCCCACTTCGCAAGCTCAATTGGAAAACAAACTGGGTTTTATAAAAATAGATTTTACGCACATCTCCATTTGGAGCTTCTCAAATATTTACGCTCATTAATACGAAACAATGTGTGCCCCTGTTAGTTGTCAAGTTCATGGGCAGCGATTGAACAAAAACTACCGGTACTTTGATTTGTTTTATTTTTTAAACATCGAAAAAACTTTTAAAATATGTGTGTAAATAAAGATGGGATTGTTTAATCATTTCAAATTGGCAATTACGCAAACAAAAGCTGTTAATGCATGCACTACTTTCTTTAGCTTGTAGTGCAAAAAGTTCGCAGAAATGACTATGATAACAAATACTCACTCAGTTAGCGAGCTGACATACAATAAATGTTTGTGAAACACTTATGCCCCCCCCCCCCCGGAAACATCCACAAAGATAATGAACATGAACTGCAAATATTTGGAATTTTTCTAAGTACAAGGGGCATAACTCTGTCGATAATTGCTCTATCATACCAAAACCATACTGGACCTAGACAGTATCATGATTAACCTGTATATCAAATTTCTTTTCAATATGTTCATCCCCTGCGAAGAAAATAAGCAGAAATTGCAAATAACTGGAATTTTTTTACATCCAAGAGCCATAACTCTGTCGAAAATTGCTTGAGCATACCCAATATCAAACTTGACCTAGGTATTAACATGATAAACCTGTATACCAAATTTCATTGCAATATGTTCATCCTCTGTAAAGAAAATGAGCTGAAAACTGCAAATAACTGGAATTTTCTACGTCCATGGGCCATAACTAAGCCGAAAATTGCTCGATCCTACCTAATATAAAAGTTGACCTAGATATTATCATAATTCACCTGTATAACAAATTTCAGTTCAATATGTTCATCCCCTGCGGAGAAAATGAGAGAAAATTGCAAATAACTGGAATTTCTCTGAGTCCATGGGCCATAACTCTGTTGAAAATTGCTCGATCGTACCCAATATCAAACTTGACCTAGGTATTAACATGATTATCATGATAAACCTGTATACCAAATTTCATTTCAATATGTTAATTCGCTACGAAGAAAATGAACGGAAACAGTTTGTGGACTGACCGAAGGGGTTCATAAAAATAAGCAAGCTCACATATCCCTCACTTCCCTATTACATGACAATACTACAGATATGAATAGAAGAGAATTCATTAAATAAATACACAAAATAATCATAAAAGGTGCACAATTCCCAAAGCATCATCACATCTAAACTTCAGGGCTGCAAATATGCAGATTTATACTTTGGTTTCGAAGAACAACAAATTAAACATGCAAGCATTCTTAGAGTATTGCATAAGCAATACACGTCCCCTACCAGTTTGTATTAATCTATCTCTGAAGCAAACATCTATTTCAAAACTATTTTAAACAAGATGTTATGCTTTAATCAGAGATAAAAAAACAGAGGAAATTCAAACTACATACTTTATATAGACATGAAATAAAAATCCGGTAAAATAATACTCTTTATTTTATCTCCTGTAATTTCGCCAAGTCCATTAAGTATTTGCTTGCAGAATTTTAAGAAAACAATGCACAGTTATGCAGACTATCATTTCTTACTGTCTTCTGTACCCCGAATCAACAGACCAACCCAATAACGAACCCGATTGTAATAATACCAAAAAGAACCTGTCAATTAAATCTACAACACAATGCTTGACACTATTTTACAGAACTTATTTGTTTGTTAGAAACAATAAAAGGAATGGTACAATTAATGCACGATATGATAATATATTACTGACTACATACTTTCCTCGTTTATTCAAATACACGGAACCCGATAACGAACCCGAACATTAAAAAATTGGAACATAAAAAATTAATTTTCTCAAAAACATGTCAACCAGACGCTACAAAAGTGTAAACTTGATCTGTAGTTTGACATTTTGAAGCTGTTCAGCAAATTTCATGTTATTCCTAAAACGCATAAAGAAAAAAGTGTGGAAAACTGAAGTGGGACAGACAGACGCACAGACGGAAAGACGGACTGACGGACGCAGAGGAAAGCTGTAGTCCCCTCCGGTGAAACCGGTAGGGGACTAAAAATGTCAGTAATTCCTGGAAAAATAATGGAACTTTGATTTTCTCTTGATATGGACAACAAACCAATTTTGTCTAATTCCCTACAAAGTTTTGGATATTCTGTACAGCAGTTCAAAAAGGAGTAGCATTTATGAATTATTCATTACTACATTCATTAAATGGCCAAATGTCTTAGTGCAAAAGGGAAGAAATTTATACAAATATATTTCTTTTCAGTGTATATTTAATTCCTCTTCTGTTTATACCAACTAATGCACTACTAACACACGGTATTCAAATTGTCTGCATTGCTTGGTGTGTTAAAGAAATGATGAAATCCAAAAATAAACATCCATTGCCTATAAATAAGAGAAATGGAATTTCCTGAAAATATGGAACTACTCTTGTAAGCCCAAGGACATGTGAAGTAAGGGGATGATCTAAAGTTCTGCATCTGACAATAAAACTACCAAGTAAACACACAGACTGATAGGTTTCATGTTAATTCAAAATCCTAACTGATAGTAAATAAATCATAATGTACAGTTAATTATCAATAATTGCAATAGTGATAAGGATGCATTGAACATAAAAATAACTGCTTTATTGTTTAAAATAAAGACCACTTTCATAAACTGGTTTGAAAGTTGTAAGTTCCAAGACTGTAATTCCAGGACTTACTAAAATTGTTTGGTAAGATCATTTGGAAATCCGAAATCATAGTTTAGACTTCAACCAAGCATGTGTAGAATGAATGTTCCTGATCAGATGTTGCTCTTTTGTAATAAAGTTTCTTCTTAGCTTAAGTACTTTTTTTTTCCAAGTCATAAATAAATAAAATGTTTAATCAGTTGATACACGAAAACTTAAAAGTTTACATGTACATGTAACAATTGCAGTAATGGCACAGTACATGTATAAACAAATGCATTTCCTATTTAATATTCCTGTATGAGCTACTTTTCATCATAGAAGAATGGAGGAAAATTCAAGATGTACTGGTGCACATTAAATCAAGCATTTTTTAATAGCAATATATACATGATATATTTATAAACATTTTTCGTCATTTTTGCCATCCAGCCCAGACAGGAGCAACTGTAACGAACATAAAATATTCAATATAAGATCACAATTATAAAAACTCGATAAAAAGAGATGTTTGTGGAACACTTATCCCCCTCCCTTGGACATACATTATAGGGTCACTAACAAACCCCTAAATGGGCAGTATAACGAACATGGAAATGAAATTGTTATTTCCATTCTTACATCGACTCAATATATCCCCATGAACTTGCAATAAAAGATACCACAAAATCTGCGTCATCTGTTTCATATTTGGATATTTTACTGGAAATGGACACTGATGGTAACCTAATTAACAACAAAACTTGATGATAAACACGATGACTTCAATTTTTCTATAGTAAACTTTCCTTACTTATGTAGCAATACACCTTCATCACATGCATATGGTGTTTTTGTCTCTCAGTTAATTCGATACACAAGGGCATGCTCTTCGTATAAACAGTTTCTAAGGCGAGGCAAGCTACTGATAAACAAGTTGATAAAACAGGACTATCAAAAGTCTCGTTTGAAGTCATCTTTTCGTAAGTTCTAAAGATACATAGATCATGAAGTGTAGGCCTTTCTTTGTTCAGTAAAATATAGTACAAGATTTACATTAACATTGTTGTGAGATATTTGGTCAAGCATTAATAGCTGTAAAATATTGAAATTGCCATCAATCAAGATGAGTACAGAGAGAGCTCAGCAAAGCCAGCCTTGCAAAGCGAGTCTAAATAGTAACATGTATACGTAAGAAAAATAGTGGACAATAGAAATTGAATCAGGGGTGCCATGGACTGTAAAAAAATTCTTCAAGCTCATGGATGCCTCCATACTGGCCGCCATTTTGTTCAACAAAGTCAATCCATTCATTAAATGATTTATGGTTTTCTTTCTTTATTGTCGATTAACTCTAAAAAATTTCCCAAGTTTTCAATGGAAAGTAACTTTAATAAAATAATGGACTATGCAAACGAGAAGTTTCAATCAATGCTCAAATCAGGAGATAAAACTACCGGTAGTATTAATATCATATACCGGTACCTAGCTAGTAATATATCAGCCCTGATACAAATGTTTTGGACTACATGTACTAGGTGAGAGAGCAACTGGAAGCTCAAAGTGATATTTCTCTGTCTAAGCCCATGGTCAAGGGGCTGTATTGCCCTTAATTTTAAAATTGTTGACAATGTTTTAATAAGAAAATAAGACTAATTTCACATATGTCTTAACAAATTTTTAGATGGAATATTGAAACATTAACATCAAGAACCAAATTTTTAGATACTAAATAAAGTATAAACAGATAATATTAAACTTATGAAATAGTTAAGCATTGACAGACAAAATATAAAATTCTCGAAATCACATACTATTTTTCGGCTATTTCTGAAGACATGACTTTTATGTTTTACGTATGAAACACGACGTCATAATGTAGACTGAGCAAGCAACGTTAAGTTTAGCTTATGTCTTATGATCTGAGTAGGAAGGCAGATCATACTGACTAAAATATCTGCACTTGGCCCAACAGTCACACCATTTACATATTATGTTACAAATTATTAATTCTTGAAATTACTCAAATAAATTTATACTTATTGATAAATCAAACTGATGGCATTTCCCCAACTCCTGGACAATCTGAGACCCATTATTCTGAGGTTTTCGGATAACATGATAGAAGTAAAGAGAACCCATGAGGCTACTGACAATCGATAAAATGATATAATTCCTACACAAGTTATAGATATTTATTTAAAAAGCGTGAGATATAATGGACGAGATCATCGCTGACTACAACGCCATTAACGGGGTTACAATTCAGAAAGGTTGTGCAGCGTTCGAGAAACCGTAGGTAAAAAAACCGAAAACGAATTACCATAGTTTTGAAAACCACAATAAGAATTAATTAAAGTCAAACTTGAACACATGTATCTCTTTAACGATCTTGTATTTTATTCTTCAAGTCCATTGCCGTAAAGTCAATAGGTGCGTAACCGCCAAAACATTGCACCGAAAACACACAACAAACACTCCGTATTTTATTTAAGCATTATTTAAATACTGAACACTTACAGCTAGGCGAAGGTCACGTTGTATCAGATGATTCTCGTGGATATGTTTTCTCGCCTTTGGAAATACTTTAGTTCGCCAGATCAGCGGGAGAATATTTAGGCAAAAGTGAACGTCTAAATCTTACACTAGATGGCGCTATTTTATATTTATCGAGACACCGCTATTTAACGTATAGTAAAATAACCTTATTTACGAAAAGGAATTTTACTTCTCTTGTCGATGCAATATTTATGCAAAAATCCTTATTTTCATGTTAAATTTTTTTTTCTCATCAGATGATTCATCAAAAGTAAATCTTTTGGGAAAAGTTAACTTATGTATATTGAAAAAAAAGTGAAAAAATAGGCGGAAGATCAGGCATGGTGTTAGGATTTTTATTTTTCATTTAAATCTAAATAAATGTGATACATGTACATATTCGGTCGGATTTTAATATATTACATGTACATCAAGTAAGCTCGACGCATGTTCCATGTTTTCGTTTTGTTTGTTTATTGCTTTTTCTGTTTTATCACATATGTATCTCAAGGAATTAAAGTTTCCGTAATTAAAATCATAAATCACTGCTCAAATGTGCAGATCTAGAGGAGGTGAGGTGTTTGTTACATGAATCCCTTTTGGTATAATATGTTGAAGCATTATGTACTATTATGTAATTTAGATGACCGCAGATCGCCAATTTCCACGCGATGGATCTTCTTGGCCAATGTCCGAAGGATCAGTAACGTAATTGTGTACAGAAAGTCACAGGTCTATAGATCGGTTCAAAATGCTTGCAGATTGATAAAAATGTTAACAGTTAGAATATATGCTTAATAGTCTTTATTTACATATTAACTATATATGTTAATCTTAATTTTTAATATTTAAATGTATTACTGACAATTAACAGATTAAAGAGTTAGACCATGTCAATGCATGTCGCATGTACGTAACCAAGTGGAAATAAAAACGGGAGTTTTTTTCTAATAAAAAAAAAAAGAGAAATCATATACTGTTTAATCATTGACGTCTGACGGCAACACAGATACGCTCCGCGTGCTTCTTCCAAAATAGAGGTATTCTACATGATCAAAGCGTGCTAGCTTTTGTACATAAACAACCACAGATCGTTCTAATCGATCAACGCGCGATAACTCTCCCAGCCAAGTGCGAGGAATGAGTTACGTAAATAAATTTCTCCAATGTTTAATTTAAATGAATACAAAATGAACAAACTTTTAAAACATAAAATTAAAACAGTGTACAGTGTATTTACGGCTATATAAACTCAAACACGTTCATATTCATGTAAGTGTGCGGGTGCAAATCTTGTGTATTAGATAACTGTTTACCGCTAGGTAGTGCAGCCGTGGCTGATTTCCTCGGCCGCGGGCGAAGGATAGATTACGTAAAAGGTTTAACGCATACACACGCACAGCTCAGAACCTAGGAAGATTTGAAAAGTTTGCAATCTATCAAATAGAAATTCCTTTTTTTTTTTTTACTTAAAACCCACAACTAAACTACATGTCTGGTATTGCATTAGATTGAAAATGGCACTGCTTTTATTAATTAACTGAACGATTTCTTATTTGACACCCTATCGTTTTATCCAATTGTATAATAAACCTTTATATGTAATCAAAACTGAAACAATTCTTCAGTTCGCAGCTAAATTAACTCATATATGAGAGACGAAACTCTCGTGTACTAGATAACCGCTGACCGCTAGGTAGTCCAGCCGCGACCATGTTGACCGATTTTCTCGGCCGCGGGCGAGGGATAGCTTACGCAATGATACGCACACAGCTTTGATTCAAGGTGGATTTTAAATGCATGCAGTATAACTAAAATGATATGCATAGAATTTTTTTCAATACGTATTTTGTGTTTTACTTGAAAAGAAAAGGAATGTTTTGTTTTCCGATTCTCGTCTTTAAGGATTGTGCACCATAAGAACTAAACAACAATGATTTATTGATAAGCTTCTTTAAAAAAGTATGTGTTCTAATTTTTTCTCATGAATTAAAGCCCCCCTGTATAAACTAGCATACTTTCGTGGTAACTTTCTGCCAGTTTACGCACAAAGACTTTCGTAAACTTGCCAAATGAAAACAGGTACATGTTAACATGTAAAGCTTTTTACACTCATACTACTCAAATCACTTAAAAAATAACATTGTAACGACCTTTATGAGATCCCAACAAACAACTTTTACATCGACAGCCATATCGAAATCCTAACCGCTTTTGAGTTATTAAGCAAAACCTTTTCAGGGCTACTGGCCCTTAATTTAAGTACAAGGTCTTCCGTTGGAAACGGAAGGGCTTAAAAAAGAAAAATAAGATTCCCGCACAATAATAGAAAGGTCTTCCGTTGGAAACGGAAGACCTTAATGAGTCATTTCCATTTACCTACACTGGTGTAGACTATTTTGGTCCAATTTATGTGAAAACAGACGGCGTCACCAAAAAAGTGTGGGTGTGCTTGTTTACTTGTTTAGTGGTTAGAGCCATCCATTTAGAGCTTATGCAAGATATGTCTACAGAAGAGTTCCTTTATGGATTGAGACGATTCATAGCTGGATGGGGAAAGCCGAAGCAACTTATTTCAAATAATGCATCACAATTCAAGCTGGCCAGTCATATCTTAGACGAAACTTGGGCCTCAAGAGTCAGAGATCCAGATGTTCAGAGCTATATTGCAAATGAAGATATCAAGTGGCAATGCATAGTAGAGCTTGCCCCATGGATGGGTGGTTTCTATGAGCGTCTTATTGGAATAGTAAAGAAATGCCTTCGGAAAACAATTGGGAAGTTGTGTCTTACCAATGAACAATTAAGAACTATTTTAGCAGAGACAGCAGCAGTGGTTAATTCAAGACCTTTAGTTTATGTAGGAGATGACATTAATTCCAATATTATTCTTACTCCTGCTCACTTCCTGACACTGAATCCTAAAACTTGTATCCCAGATAGTAATGAGGAAGATACAGAGGATCCCTAGTATTTACCCAACATCAGCAGTGCCGAGAAGTTATTGCAGACATGGAAGAAAGGACGGAAATATTTAGATGCTTTTTGGAAAGCTTGGTGCGATGAATATCTGCTAAGTTTACGAGAAAGAACAACATACTCTAAAAGAAACAAGAGTCAAGCACAGCGAGGAACCACAGATTGGTGATGTTGTGTTAGTTAAAGATGACCTTCCTCGTAGAAGCTGGAAAATAGGACGCCTTTGTGAACTTACAGTAAGCCTGGATGGAGAGATTCGTTCCGAAAAGGTATTGCTACCTAGCAAGAAGACTCTGAATAGACCGTTGAACCTTCTCTATCCGATCAAGTGTTCCAAAGATACATAGACAAAAAACAGTGAGAACACAGTGGAAAATCAAAGTACTGCAAGTAACAAGAGTATGACCCATGAAGATCAATCAGTGACCGAATCCATAAAAATGAACTTGATGTAAGAGAGCCGCCGCAAACGAGACCCAAACAAAAAACTGTGACAAAGGGCGAATGAGAAGATCAAAGACTGGTTGGTCGTGGGAGTGTTTTGATATATGTATATCACAATTTCATGTTTATTTCTAATTTGGACATAGATGTTTATGTTTACTTTCATGTTTTAATAAGTTTGATTAATTTCCTAGTAATGTTAATGTATATCCGTTTTTGTCAGATCAAAGTGTTTTGTTAATGTTTAATCAGTTTTCCGTTTTAGTGCGAGTGTTTACTTTTTGTCAATACAGAACGAGAGGAAGTAAGTTAAGCAGAAGACAGTTAGCGAGTTGAGGAGAGCAGAAGAGAGATGAGAGAAAAAAGGGTTTGAAGGGGTTAAATAGAGATAGAGTATAGTAGAGGGAACAAAGAGTATAGTTAGGGTTGGGAAATAAGTCATAGGGATTAGATGGATGGCTTTTAGACAGTCCAAGAGAAGAGAGGTTGGTTAAGGTTATCCGTATTTTGTGTTTTGGTGTCAGATTGTGTAAAGTGTGATCAGAGGTGTATGTTTATGAATGTGTTGTTTGTCAGTTATCTTTAACAATGTGGTAGGTTATTCATGTTATTGTTTTCAGTCAAATATTGTGTTGTATTGTTGATTTATTCATATGTATTTATTAAGTGTGAAAAAAGGAAAAGGGAGTTTTTATTCAGCATTCCAAGACTTCAAGAATAGCTCACCACACAGGCCGCATTATCGGGTACTAGTTTTACCCAGCTTTTCGGTTATATTGGTTTCACGTGATGTACATACCAGTACATGTACGTGTTTTCGATAAGCATAAAAGGATTATTAACACGTATTAACGTTTCTTAAATTTTGTGATGACCAGGTAAAGGGATTCATATTCTGCTCTAATTGGATTATCATTATGATGTTAATCAATATCGGTAAGCAAAATACATGTAGTAGCACAATATTATAAGACACCGGTATAGGGATAAGTATTACTTTTACTTTCTCAATAAGTGATCCCCGTTTGCCAGCATTCTATATCATCATTTTTTAATATTTTAATAATCTTAACAATCTTTACATCATTTTCTATTCGTATTTCTACAATTTCTGTCATATTAATTGTAAAGGTTATTTTTTTATTTGTCAGACTTACACTATTGAGTTGACCCCATGTTGACCCTGTGACATTTTGTATTACACAGGATGAATGACCATCTTTAAGTCCTCCTTAAAGATAGCTTAAAGGTGTTTAAAGGTAGCTTAAAGACGATCTTTAAGCCACCTTTAAGCTACCTTTAAGCTATAAGTATTGCTTAAAGGTGACTTAAAGAATGCGTAAAGATGGCTTAAAGGCAGCTTAAAGACTATCTTTAAGCCACCTTTAAGCCACCTTTAAGGACAACTTATAGGTCCTTAATGTCCAAACTTCTTTAAGCCACCTTTAAGCTACCTTTAAGCCACCTTTAAGCCATTAAAAAAAAATTAATTCAATATTGTGCTTAATTTCCAACAAAATGTATTAACTTTATGAAAGAAAAGGTATTAAAACGGTTTTTGTTCTAGAAAGAAAAATGAAAAAAAAAAAAAAAAAAAAAAACCCGGCCACGGCGAGAATTGAACCTGGGACCCTTAGTTTACTAGCATCACCACACATCCTCTGCGCCACGGCAACTTACTTATATCTGAGCGTTTTTATATCCTTTATATCAGTGGATATTGAATCACTGTATTGAATGTGTTTACTTGAAAAGATTTTGACAAACCATTCAGTTTGTAACAATCAATTATATCTAATTTATAAATTACATGCATGCATGTATTTAGAATGAAATACGGAACTTGGTCTTCAGTGAACAAAAATATATTATACCTAAATGGAAACCGTTAGGTTCACTATAGTAGGCTTTCTTAGTTAATAAGTTTAAACCGAGTAGATATACGTTCATCTAATTTATAGCTATAAAAATGTAAGAAAGAAAATGAAATCATTTCTTTTATTAAATGCATTGATACTATTAGGGTATTTGTTCAATTTCCCGCAATTTCCCGGTTTTCATGATCTCGGCGCCGTTCCAATATGGTTAAATATTTACATGTAATTGTATGTACATGTACATGATTTTTAAACTATCAATTCTATAACAAACAAAACTACCAATTACCAGTGATGTATTTACTGCATGTGGCAATTGCAAATGACTTGTACATACAATTGTATGATGTGCCAGGCCGGGTATATTTGACATTTTTACCCTTATACATATATTTAAATAATCAACCCCTATTTATGAACACCGGTACATTAATTAATTAGCCTCAAGATTTTACTCTTACATACATGTATCGTTAATTTGTAGACGTAACATCTTTGAAGCCCAGAGCTAGGAAATAATACTTTGAAAATGAATTACAAATGTAAATTAACTTTTATTCACTAGACTTATCGTATACTCGTACATACTAAGATTCAACGCCTTTAGAAACCCTGACGTGCACCTGGGCACACGACACACCTGTTGTGTATATCTTGTATATTCTGTGTTAGTTCCAGGGGTTTTCTTAAGTTGGACAAACAATAGACTTTAATTAGATATACACAAACATGCACCTGGGCACACGACACAACTGCTGTGTATATCTTGTATATTCTGTGTTAGTTCCAGGGGTTTTCTTAAGTTGGACAAACAATAGACTCTAATTAGATATACACAAACGAACAAAACTATGTCTAGACAAACAAAGCAGTAATGTCCTGCCCGATATAACAAAGGCAGTTGAGACTCTTTTCATCTTTAACATGTATCTAGCAGATCTAGAGTTAGAAATAATGAAAATTGAAAAAAAAATACAAACCTTAAACCGATTAACAAATTAAATCATGCATTTTTGGTTCATTATCTTTATTTTGTTTAATAACCGGATGAACTGAGAGAGAGAGAGAGAGAGAGAGAGAGAGAGAGAGAGAGATTTTTTCACTGATTAATTTATAATAGGAAACAAACATACTTTATTTAGTTTTATGCACATATTAAGATACAGAGACTGCGCTCATACCTACAATAATTTTGAAACCCCCAAAAAATTATAAAGAATTTTATAACGGCAATCTGTGTCCATCAGAGCGGTGCTGATGATAGCGATCTGTGTTTAATGGAGCGACGATTAAAACCGCCTGGAACACCCCCCCCCCCTTCCTTGGAAATTATATTATCACTCGGATGACCCCCCTCCCATCTCTATAAAAGAGCTTTTGCATTTAAGATATGTTTTTATTGTTCAGCTTGATCAATATTGACTTAAAGGCCACTTAAAGACAGTGTAAAGAGAGCGTAAATGCCACTTAAAGATGCTTAAAGGTGGCTTAAAGGTGGCTTAAAGGTAGCTTAAAGAAGTTTGGACATTAAGGACCTATAAGCACTTGCTTAAAGGTGACTTAAAGGCGGCTTAAAGGTTGTATAGCCTTTAAGCTCCTTTAAGTCACCTTTAAGCCACCTTTAAGGACTTGCTTAAAGATGGTTTTTCGCCCTGTGTTAGATATGTGTATTACATGTAAGTAAGTGTATATACTTATTATGATCATGTTTATATGAGTTATAATAGGAAGGAATGAGTCTTTTTATGTATTATGATGAATTATATATAATGTAGGCCATGACCCTATGGGATTGTTCTGAAACCATGAAGCAACAAGAAAATACCAAATATCTAGAAAACTGTTGAGATCCAAACCACTAAACCATATATCATAATTCTTGTTTCTAATGTCATTATGATGCATCAAATACATGAAGTGTTAAGTACATGCCCCCAGGTGTTGTCTTTATACCCCCCTACTTCTCTGAAATAGGAAATGTGATAAATTTTGATAACTTTTGAGATCCCCATCCTTAAACCATATTTATTCTTGTTCTTTGTGTCATTGTGAATCAAATGGTAGATAGGTTATGCCCCCTTGGAGACACCTTGACTTTCTAGAACTAGAAATAATAAAGTATTAATATGTCAAAATCAAGTTCAAATAAATGATTCCAGAAGTCTTTTTGGTTATAGAACCATTATGATGTAATAATTGATTTGAAAAATCGTTTTCCTGTACTTTACGGCTTTGAAGGAATTATGTAGAAAATTACTAGTATTTTCCTGACATTTAATGTTAAATCAAGGGAAGTTATGGCGAAAGCAATCCCTATACCTATATTTAATTTGACATCATTTAAAGAGGAAGTCAAGCGTTTGTATCATTCCGTTTTGGGGGAGACTGTGGGCATTCTAGATATATTTTATTAGTCTTAATCAGGGATGGGGTAATCGTAATCGAGTAATCGTAATCGATTGCATTGA
The DNA here is from genome assembly GCF_963853765.1 of Magallana gigas. Classification (NCBI taxonomy): domain Eukaryota; kingdom Metazoa; phylum Mollusca; class Bivalvia; order Ostreida; family Ostreidae; genus Magallana; species Magallana gigas. Next base: position 35,991,014 of record NC_088860.1, read on the forward strand.
TTCCTCTTTTTCAAGTAATCGACAGTAATTTGTAATCGAAGAAATTTTCGATTACTTCTAATCGTAATTTAATCGATTACAGCTAAAAAAAATTTTTTCGATTACTTTCGATTTTTCTTAACGTAAATATTTTGTGATGCTCATATTAAGAAAACAAATACTTTACAAGTGTTATTTATTATATTATTAACAGAATAAAATTGATTTATTCATGTAGTATGATTTTCCACTTTCACTTAAAATATAGTATTTGTTAACTTGAATATATAAACAGATAATCAGTTATTTAGTATGCGTTCACACATAGACGAACTCACTTTCGATCTCAGTCTCACTTTTCCACTAACCATTCCTTCTGTAAAAGTGAGACTGAGATCAAAATCAAGTTCGTCTAAGTTTTATGGCCCACAGGCCTGGTCAGTTAATGGTCAGTCAATGAGGTGTGACCATCCTAATTAATGTTTAGATAACAATTAAACTATGGCCCCAGTAAGGATTTAAATTTTAATTAGAACAATTACAAGCTTTAAACATAATTAATTCAAGTCAATAAGCAAGGTTCCCTCAATTATATTTGCATATTGCCAATAATATTTTAATCATAAAATTTCAATCAAATTCCAATTTTCAGGAAACCTATAATAACAGAATATATGATAGTGAAAGGTGCAAGGTCAATATTTTATCTAAGGCGAGAGAAATTTAATTTTTAGTTTTACGGATCCGCCGACCCAATTTTTTCGATTTTGTAAAAAAAAAAATCTTCGGAAATTTTTCCGGAATTTTCAAGTTTGACCGATCTTGGTTTTAAAATTACTTTCTTTTATTTGAAATCTGCAAAACTTTTGACAAAGGGACCTTTTAAAAGCAAGTGTAAGCGTCTCTATAACATGGAGTATTTAAGATGGAGGTCAGCCATGCATGGTTTGGCTTAAAAGTTTTTATGAAAAGCAAAGAAAATGTTATCTAAACAAGTTTAGTAAGGTTAATACCAATGATCTTGAAACAAACACAAAGTACACAGTGGATAGTGGACAAATTAAACTTAATATTAAAGTTCAAGCAAATAATATGTAATTTTGATTAATAAAAGTTTGCCCACTGGTTTTTTCCCTCCTCCGACCCAAATTTTTTACAACAAAATCCGTAAAACTAAAAATTAAATTTCTCTCGCCTAAACCTTAAAAAAAACCATCTTAATTTCAGAAACTGACCTCTTCATATTGATTATACTTCGACATTTGAATAAGCGGCAGAAATTCTAAACTGTTATCTTAATAAGATTGAAATAGGAAGTCTCAACTTTTTATATCATTTCTAATGAAAATTCCAATTTTACTCTAAATTTGAATTAACTTAAAGAGTTTATACACTATGTTCAGAAGAGGTATCATTTGCATTTTAGTGAAACATACTAACTCGATTATTAACCGATTACTTGTTTTAAATTAATCGATTACAAGACATAAAACGATTGTAATTGATTAATAATCGATTAAACAAAAATCCACTATGTAATCGATTATTAATCGATTACATTTTAAAGTAATCGTGCCTATGCCTGGTCAAAATGGACAAAACTCCGAAATTTGTTCCATATTTCCTTCATATTTCATTGAAAATGACAGTTTAAAACATGCGTTTTCATTATGTATACCAAATATTTTAGTTCCGGTACACATTATCAAACAAATCTATTTTTATGAAGCATCATGGACAGATTTTATGACTTGAATTTTACAAACCTGTATGCAGCTTTCATTTACTAAATCTTGATTTAATTAAAGGAATGTACGAGCGAGGTAGGCAAACATAATTTAAGAATTATCAAAAGAGAAATATGTATTTTTCAAGTTTGATTATGTTGTTTTTTAACATATTCTGCCTCTGTTTTAATATTCAGTTAGTTAAGCTAAGTGTAACAATTTTGTTACGCATGTTACGATACTGTGCAGTCCCTTTGCATGCCATTTGAAAGTCTTCTTTAATCAGCTAATTGCCTTTGGTCAACAGTCATCGAAACTAATTACTGGTATTATTCGATTTTTCTTGTTTTTTATTAATCGCAAAAAAAGTTTGATGTTATAGGAGTCGTTACGTTGAAATCGAAGTCCGATTATTTGAATTTAGTAACTATCAACAACCTTATGATTGCCAACTAATAAAGTTTGCATCGATATAAAAAGATACTATTTACTGTCTTTTATTAGGTTTGTTGTCCCCCTCGACAGCAGGTATTTTCCCCGAAAAATAGTTAAACTCTCAAGAAACAATAAACTTGATATCGTTCTATTGCTAGTTAATAGGTACAGTATACAATATTTCAAGAACATTGTTAAGTTTGGCTTTCGTCATTAGTCCGGTGTAAGTGACTTTCAATATTTTATAACATTTCTAAACGAATTCATAATTTACATAGCTTCATATTGACGGTCATTATTAATACATGTATGTTGCGTTAGTTAAAAAGATGAAACAGTCATACAAAATCATCAATATTTTAAAATAAATATGAATATAAAATATAAATGAAGATATTTTGCAATAGAAGTATAAAATTCATGCACCAAATTCCTGCTCACACCTTTGGTATTTGAGCAAAAATTAGAGTGAGGTAGTGGAACTGCGTTGTTGGATATAAGTCAGTTTGAGTTTGGATCAAAATACATACGTGCATTTAAAAAATATTGAGTTAATACGCAAAGAGTATATATATATATATATATATATATATATATATATATATATATATATATATATATATATATATATATATATATATATATATATATATATATCTATATATATACCGAAAAAGTATTCAGGGTATACAGAAATAAAATAATTTGACAAATGTTGAATTAATAAAACGTTTTTTGAATGGGTGATTATAGTTTTCATGGAAAGAACTTAGTTTCCTGTCAGTTCAACAAAAAGAATTCAGGTCACTTACATGTATAATCAAATATAGCCCCTGACAGCTCCTCTAAATAAAAATCTAACCAGTTGCTTTTTTATTACAATTGTAAAGGATAAGACCAAAAAAAATGAGAAACCCCCCCCCCCCCCCCCAAACCCCCCCCCCCCAAAACATCCGCCTCAAAATACAAATCAAATCAATTTGCTGTCTTATTTCCTTCCCTTGCACGGGTTATTATCTAGTATCTCTTAAATGCAACACTTTTCCAATCCATTTAACAATTGATCATAGTAACATTTTTAGTAAATAAAAAATTCGTTTCTTAAAAAAATAAACAAAAAAACATTACACATGTAATTCCAAAACAATTCATGCGTTTACCAAAAACATAAAATAAATTGAAAAACAAACAATTCCACCAATGGCAACGAAAAAAAGCGCTCTCTCTCTCTCTTTTTTTCTCTCTCTCTCTCTCTCTCTCTCTCTCTCTCTCTCTTAATTTATACTATTTCTTCATAGTACCATCATGTAACTTAATTCAACTAGATGTATACCTATTGAATCGTTATGCAATTTACGCGCATAAATGTTATTTCTCCACACCAATGAGAGAACCAACAAGGTTAGAGATACAAGCTAAAACTCTATGTGCAACCTAAGTTAAGTCTCATTTAATACCAAATGACTTCTTCTTGGACACAAAATTTATACTGCAAGGATTTTTTTTTCAACAAAAATGTTATTAAAATAGTGTTTAAACAAGCATAACATAGGTAAATAGTTTACTTACGAAATTGTTGAGTACTAGAATGGAGGAAAAGAAATATCCCGATATCACAGGACACACTTTCATGGGAATACACAAGTCGACTCTCTTAAAGGTTTGCGTAGACTTTGAAATGTTGTTGTCATTGGAGGTGCTGTTTAACTGTTCTTAACCTAAATTTAAAAAAATCTCATGATTTGAATTCATTCGTCTGGTCTCTTTTATAGAATATATCTGTTTGGGCACCCGAGAGGATTTTGACTAATTAGGTCAAAATTTTTTCTCCTATTCTAGATCCAAAATAGTATGTATCTATACATTGAAAAAAATGATCCAAACATCAAATGTAAATTATTTAATATGCCATTTATATAAATATAAACTAAAAGTTTACGTTCATAAAATCAAAGGCCCCCTGTGCTAAGACCCTAGCGATTTAATAAACACCCAAATATGGTTTTTATTGAACAATACAATACACAGAACCCTCTTCTCAGTAACACAATTGGCTTTACAAACTTGTCAATGACAACTGGCTAAACAAAACACGGTACAGTAAAACTCGTTTAGTACGAACACGGATATTGAGAATTCACAGATGTAGAAGTCATCTTGGATCCCCAGCTACGTAAATTTAATTAATTTCTTATACGGTGATAACGAATTACGGATATAACGAAGTAATTTCTTAGGTCCCAGTGACTTCGTTATAACCGAGTTTTGCTGTAATTTGATTTCGGTGTCACTTGATCAAAACGGAGCTCTATTATCAAAATATAAACGATATCAATTAAATTTCTTTGAAATAAAAGTAACTGACACACTAGAAAATCGGACTTAGCTCAAGTTTGTGAAAAGAAGTTTGTAAAAACAATCGCATGTATTATGTGTATTTCCTATAGAATATATCATCTAAGGAATATCATTACAACATGTTTTGCTGTTGTATGAAAAAGTGTACTTTTACAAACCAAGTGTATTTGTCTAGTTGGTCCTATCACCGTTAATTCAATTATATGAAGATTAATGTATAAGGTACATGTATTTTTTAAAGATTTGAATTGAAAAAAAAATGTTGCGTGTTATCTTTTGAAATTTAGTGTATTTTAGTTTTAAAGTAGTCTCCAGTTTCATTGTTTTACATTTAAATAGGTTTAATTCAGTTAGAAATATTGGTTTGAACATCTTTTAGAAGCATATGGGCCGTTGCAATTGCTCTTAACTTACATGCCATTCTCGTTTTGTCAAATTTATCTTCAATATCAACGTACAAGTATTTAAACCCTTTGCATTTGTTACACAAGAGATCTTTGTTACACAAGAGACCTATTCAGAGAAACAAATGCTTGCAACTGCTTGAAAAAATGTTTATAAAGGGAATTATGGCCACCTCTCGCGAGCGTTTGTTCTGTTAAACAGTTACATTTTATTTTATCGCAGACGAATGGCAATCCTATCTAGTAGGCTATTGTCTCGAACAAATCTTTCCACCTTAATATTTTTATTGAATTGCTAGATTGCTCTATAAGGTATACACAAAATTATTATACCTATGATACATGTTGTACTATAAAATAAGAAAACCACTACGCCATAAAATGATAAATTAATTTTAAAAAGATTTTTTTTTTGTATTTTCAAGCCATTTCTTTAAGAATTCTATGTTGTATATATCGTAAACATTTATTAAATTACTTTTCTGATTTTTTTCACTATGAACAAAACTGAGCCTAGTGAATATTCTTCACACAATCATATAAACAGTAAACCTAACAATAGAAGAGAGTATTTTAGAGGCTAGCTGTCTTTGTACAAAATGAATGGGTTAACTGTAAAAACAAGTTCCACTTGAGTAACCACAGGACTTGATGTGATACCTGGATGACCCAAATGAATGGTTTATTGCGCAATCCAGCAAGCTTAACTTTTGAAACCCTTACTATAATTCTGTATTTCAAAGCATGAAAATTCATTAATTAACAGCTTTCCAAACCTTTGACCTTGATGCCATTTTATTTGGTCAGGGTTGACGCCTCTATTCCAAGTGGTCCGAAGTCTCTGTAATAGATAGTAAAAAAGTTTGAAGTAATTTTATCAAAGTTAAAAACTTTCAGGGGCAATAACTGCAAGAAACGGGCCTCAGGTCCTTTTAGTTTAAATGGGTTGAGAAACCCTCTAACTGTACTGAAGACATTGGTAAAAGTTCCAAGTCTCTATATCCTATGGTTTCAATGGAGTAGCGATAACAAGTATTTAGTATAAAAGGGGCAATAACTCTGTAGTTATTTAAAAGTGTGAGCCAAGGGGCTATATTTTTAAATATCTTTCGGTGTCCTACTACATCCATGAAAAGTTTTTCTTTAGTACCCTAAACAAAAGAGATCTAAAAACTCGTGAATTAACAGATTTCTAGATGACCTTGACCTTTGACATTTATGTCATTTTGTTTGGCAAAAGTAGACGCTTCCATTCCAAGTAATCCGAAGTCTCTATGATAAGTAATAAAAAAGTTGGAAATAATTTTATGGAAATTTAAATACTTTCAGGGGCAATAACTACTAGAAGGGAACCTCAGATCCTTTCGGTATGAATAGATTGGAAAACCCTCTTATTGTACTAAAGATATTGGTAAAAGTTCCAAGTCTCTATCTCTTATGGTTTCAGAGGAGTAGCGATAACAAGCATTTCCTTCTCAAAGGGCAATAACTCTGTAGGTTCTGGGAGTTTTATGACACATGGTCAATTGGAACCATAACTTTTAATGAGCAATTACATAAAGTTTGAATTGTCTGGATAACCTTAATAACAAAAAAGTGACTCCGAGGTAAATAGAAGAAGAAGAAGAAGAAGAAGAAGAAGAAGAAGAAGAAGAAGAAGAAGAAGAAGAAGAAGAAGAAAACAAGAGGTCTTTCACCTGAAAGGTGGACAAACCTAATGAAACAGATCAGATCTGTTTGCAAAATATTTTAAAATGTGAAGGATTTAAAAGGCTTTTTAGGAATCCTACGAGTAGAAATGATGGAAAATAGAAAATGCCAATTCGAATGTTAATCAATTTGTAGTCAGTCGAATTTTTTTTTTCGATAATAAGAAACCTATCAATTCCATATACATGTACGCATTCCTTTATACATTTCAAATACTTTTCCAATAGTAGTACTCAGTACAATTTCATTTAGTGATTATAAGGGATAGTAATCATGAATTTTATTATTGTAAAAATGTCTTTTAAGTAATTTCGCCGTTAACTTTTTTTCGTGATCTATACAACCCTTAGATTTCGTTTGTTCTAAACTGATAAAAAAAAAATTCAAAAAAAAAATCGCCTTGTTTGAGTTTTACTTTTTAAATACTTCTTTTGATATTTTTCTTTCTAAATGATACTATCCTTTTTATCAATTTTTTCACACTAGTAATAATCTTTAGTAAGTGACACATCTGTATAAGTCTGCATATATTCAGTTGTGTGAATTATGCATGGATTTTCCGCAGTGATAAGGATGTTTTATTGTTTGAGTTTCACAATGTGCATATCAATAACAGTGATAATGTTTTTTCTGCATTGGCATATAAGGACGGTAGAAAAATGGCAGCAAACACTGGACTCAGTACCTACCGTAATCCTGGAGAAAGCAAGTCTATCATCCACAAAGCCACCATCACTACAGTTAATGTTTGTTTAAATCTATGTATGCATCAGAAATACATTTTGATAACTGTTTTCAGTTGATCATTTCCCAATAGTAGTATCCCAAAAGAAATCTATTTTTGGCATTAAATGTATTACCTTCTTACATTGTCATTTACATATTTATTTCAAATGGGGTTTCTATCCTTATAGAGGGATTATACTTTTATATTATATGGTTAGCTCTGAATAAATATACACTTGAATAAATTTACATGTATATTTGTGTGTGAAAAATAAATTTGTAAAAGCTGTTTTAGTCAATTGTATTCATGAACATGTACTTTAAAATTATGAAACTTTGTACATCAAAAGCATTTTCGTTCTTTTTTATATTTTCATAATTTTAGTGTGTCCTGTGATATCGGGATCTTAACGAATTCATACTTTTCATAGCTTTATATTAACGGTCCACATTAATACATGTACAATGTATGTTGCGTTAGTTAAAAATGAAACGGTCGTACAAAATCATCAATATTTTAAAATAAATATGAATATAAAATATAAATGAAGATATTTTGCAATAGAAGTATAAAATTCATGCACCAAAGTCCCTGCTCACACCTTTGGTATTTGAGCAGAATCTAGAGTAAGGTAGTGGAACTGCGTTGTTGGATATAAGTCAGTTTGAGTTTTGATCAAAATACATACGTGCATTTACAAAAATATTGAGTGAATACGCAAGGAGTTTAACAATTGATAATCGTAACATTTTTAGTAAATAAAAAAATCGTTTCTTAAAAAAAAGCAAAAACAAAAAAACAATACACATGTGATTCCAAAACAATTCATGCGTTTACCAAAAACATAAAATAAAATAAAAAACAAACAAATCCACCAATGAGATCGAAAAACATCTCTCTCTCTCTTTCTTTCTCTCTCTCTCTCTTAATTTATACTATTTCTTCATAGTACCATCATGTAACTTAATTCAACTAGATGTATGCCTATTGAGTCGTTATGCAATTTACATGCATAAATTTTATTTCTCCACACCAATGAGAGAACCAGCAAGGTTAGAGATACAAGCTAAAACTCTATGTGCACCCTAAGTTAAGTCTCATTTAATACCGAATAACTTCTTACTTCTTGGACATAAAATTTATACTGCAAGGATTTTTTTTTCAACAATAATGTTATTAAAATAGTGTTTAAACAAGCATAATATAGGTAAATAGTTTACTTACGAAATTGTTGGGTACGAGAATGGAGGAAAAGAAATATCCCGATATCACAGGACACACTTTTATGGGAATACACAAGTCGACTCTCTTAGAGGTTTGCGTAGACTTTGAAATGTTGTTGTCATTGGAGGTGCTGTTTAACTGTTCTTAACCTAAATTTAAAAAATCTCATGATTTAAATTCATTGGTCTGGTCTCTTTTATAGAATATATCTGTTTGGGCACCCAAGAGGTTTTTGACTTATTAGGTCAAAAAATTTTTCTCCTATTCTTGTTCCAAAACAATATGTATCTATGTACATTGAAAATAATGATCCAAACATCAAATGTAAATAATTTAATATGCCATTTATATATTTATAAACTAAAGAGTTTACGTTCATAAAATCAAAGGACCCCTGTGCTAAGACCCTAGCGATTTAATAAACACCCAAATATGGTTTTCATTGAACAATACAATACGTAGAACCCTCTTCTCAGTACACAATTGGCAGACTTGTCAATGACAACTGGCAAACAAACACAGGATGAATGACCATCTTTAAGTCCTCCTTAAAGATAGCTTAAAGGTGTTTAAAGGTAGCTTAAAGACTATCTTTAAGCCACCTTTAAGCTACCTTTAAGCTATATGTATTGCTTAAAGGTGGCTTAAAGAAAGCGTAAAGATGGCTTAAAGGCAGCTTAAAGACTATCTTTAAGCCACCTTTAAGCCACCTTTAAGGACAACTTATAGGTCCTTAATGTCCAAACTTCTTTAAGCCACCTTTAAGCTACCTTTAACCCACCTTTAAGCCATTAAAAAAAATTTAATTCAATATTGTGCTTAATTTCCAACAAAATGTATTAACTTTATGAAAGAAAGGGTATTAAAACGGTTTTTGTTCTAGAAAGAAAAATGAAAAATAAAACCACATAAAAAAACCGGCCACGGCGAGAATTGAACCCGGGACCCTTAGATTACTAGCATCACCACACATCCTCTGCGCCACGGCAACTTACATATTTATGAGCGTTTTTATATCCTATATATCAGTGGATATTGAATCACTGTATTGAATGTGTTTACTTGAAAAGATTTTGACAAACCATTCAGTTTGTAACAATCAATTATATCTAATTTATAAATTACATGCATGCTTCAGTGAACAAAAATATATTATACCTAAATGGAAACCGTTAGGTTCACTATAGTAGGTTTTCTTACATGTAGTTAATAAATTTAAACCGAGTAGATATACGTTCATCTTATTTATAGCTATAAAAATGTAAGAAAGAAAATGAAATCATTTCTTTTATTAAATGCATTGATACTATTAGGGTATTTGTTCAATTTCCCGCAATTTTCCGGTTTTTATGATCGCGGCGCCGTTCCAATATGTTTAAATATTTACATGTAATTGTATGTACATGATTTATAAACTATCAATTCTATAACAAACAAAATTACCAATTACCGGTGACGTATTTACTGCATGTGGCAATTGCAAATGACTTGTACATACAATTGTATGATGTGCCAGGCCGGGTATATTTGACATTTTTACCCTTATACATATATTTAAATAATCAACCCCTATTTATGATCACCGGTACATTAATTAATTAGCCTCAAGATTTTACTCTTACATACATGTATCGTTAATTTGTAGACGTAACATCTTTGAAACCCAGAGCTAGGAAATAATACTTTGAAAATAAATTACAAATGTAAATTAACTTTTATTCATTAGACTTATCGTATACTCGTACATACTAAGATTCAACGCCTTTAGAAACCCTGACGTGCACCTGGGCACACGACACACCTGTTGTGTATATCTTGTATATTCTGTGTTAGTTCCAGGGGTTTTCTTAAGTTGGACAAACAATAGACTTTAATTAGATATACACAAACATGCACCTGGGCACACGACACAACTGTTGTGTATATCTTGTATATTCTGTGTTAGTTCCAGGGGTTTTCTTAAGTTGGACAAACAATAGACTCTTATTAGATATACACAAACGAACAAAACTATGTCTAGACAAACAAAGCAGTAATATCCTGCCCGATATAACAAAGGCAGTTGAGAGTCTTTTCATCTTTAACATGTATCTAGCAGATCTAGAGTTAGAAAAAATGAAAATTGAAAAAAAAAATACAAAACTTAAACCGATTAACAAATTAAATCATGCATTTTTGGTTCATTATCTTTATTTTGTTTAATAACCGGATGAACCGAGAGAGAGAGAGAGAGAGAGAGAGAGAGAGAGAGAGAGAGAGATTTTTTTCACAGATTAATTTATAATAGGAAACAAACATACTTTAATTAGTTTTATGCACATATTAAGATACAATGACTGCGCTCATCCCTACAATAATTTTTTAACCCCCAACAAATTATAAAGAATTTTATAACGGCAATCTGTGTCCATCGGAGCGGTGCTGATGATAGCAATCTGTGTTTAATGGAGCGACGATTAAAACCGCCTGGAACACCCCCCCCTTCCTTGGAAATTATATTATCACTCGGATGACCCCCTCCCATCTCTATAAAAGAGCTTTTGCATTTAATATATGTTTTTATTGTTCAGCTTGATCAATATTGACTTAAAGGCCACTTAAAGACAGTGTAAAGGCAGTGTAAAGAGAGCGTAAATGCCACTTAAAGATGCTTAAAGGTGGCTTAAAGGTGGCTTAAAGAAGTTTGGACATTAAGGACCTATAAGCACTTGCTTAAAGGTGACTTAAAGGCGGCTTAAAGGTTGTATAGCCTTTAAGCTCCTTTAAGTCACCTTTAAGCCACCTTTAAGGACTTGCTTAAAGATGGTTTTTCGTCCTGTGAAAACACGGTAATTTGATTTCAGCGTCATTTGGTCAAAACGGAGCTCTATTATCAAAATATAAACGATATTAATTAAATTTCTTTGAAATAAAAGTAATTGACAAACTAGAAAATCGGACTTAGCTCAAGTTTGTTACAAGAAGTTTGTAAAAACAAACGCATGTATTATGAGTATTCCCTATAGAATTTATCATCTAAGTAATATCATTTCAACATGTTTTAATGATGTATGAAAATGTGTACTTTTACCTACCAAGTGTATTTGTCTAGTCGGTCCTATTGCCGTAAATTCAATTATATCAAGATTAATGTCAAAGGTTTTTTTTAAAGATTTGAATTGAAAAAAAAATTGTCGCGTGTTATCTTTTGACATTCAGTGTATTTTAGTTTTAAAGTAGTCTCCAGTTTCATTGTTTTACATTTAAATAGGTTTTATTCAGTTAGAAATATTGGTTTGAAAATCTTGTAGAAGCATATGGGTCGTTGCAATTGCTCGTAACTTGCCTGTCATTCTAGTTTTGTCAAAATATTCTTCAATATCAACGTACAGGTATTTAAACCCTTTGTATTTGTTACACAAGAGATCTTTGTTACACAAGAGACCTATTCAGAGAAACAAATGCTTGCAACCGCTTGAAAAAATGTTTATAAAGGGAATTTGGCCATCTCTCGCGAGCGTTTATATTGTTAAACAGTTACGTTGTATTTTATCGCAGACGAATAGCAATTATAACTAGTAGGCTAATGTTCTCGAATAATTCTTTCCATCTTAATATTTTTAATGAATTGCTAGATTGCTCTATAAGGTATACAACAAATTATTATACATATGATACATGTTGTACTAAAAAATGGGAAAACCACTAAACCATGAAATGATAAATGAACTTTAAAAGGATTGTTTTGTATTTTCCAGCCATTTCTTTAAGAATTCCATGTTGTATATATCGTAAACATTTATTAAATTACTTTTCTGATTTTTTTCCCAATTACTTTGAACAAAACTGAGCCTAGTGAATCTTCTTCACACAATCATATAAACAGTAAACCTAACAATAGGAGAGAGTGTTTTAGAGGCTAGCTGTCTTTGTACAAAATGAATGGGTTAACTGTAATAACAAGTTCCACTTGAGTAACCACAGGACTTGATGTGATACCTGGCTGACCCAAATGAATGGCTTATTGCGCAATCCATCTAGCTTTTGAAACCCTTACTATAATTCTGTAAAATTCATTAATTAACAGCTTTTAAAATGACATTGACCTTTGACATTTATGTCATTTTGTTCGGTCAGGGTTGACGCCTCTATTCAAAGTTGTCCGAACTCCCTGTGATAGATAGTTAAAAAGTTGGAAGTGATCTATCAAAGTTCAAAACTGTCAGGGGCAATAACTGCAAGAAGCGGGCCTCAGATCCTTTTGGTATGAATAGATTGAAAAACCCTCTAACTGTACTGAAGACATTGGTTAAAGTTTTAAGTCTCTCTATCCTATGGTTTCAACGGAGTAGCGATAACAAGTATTTAGTATAAAAGGGGCAATAACTCTGTAGTTATTCAAAAGTGTGAGCCAAGGGGCTATATTTTTAAATATCTTACGGTGTCCTACTACATCCATGAAAAGTTTTTCTTTAGTACCCTAAACAAAAGAGATCTAAAAACTCGTGAATTAACAGATTTCTAGATTACCATGACCTTTGACCCTTATGTCATTTTGTTTGGCCAAGGTAGACGCTTCCATCCCAAGTAATCCGAAGTCTCTGTGATAAGTAATAAAAAAGTTCGAAGTGATTTAATGGAAATTTAAATACTTTCAGGGGCAAAAACTACTAGAAGGGGGCCGCAGATCCTTTCAGTATGAATAGATTGGAAAACGCTCTAATTGTACTAAAGACATTGGTAAAAGTTCTAAGTCTCTATATCTTATGGTTTCAGAGGAGTAGCGATAGCAAGCATTTCCTTCGCAAAGGACAATAACTCTGTAGGTTCTGGGAGTTTTTTGACACATGGTCAATTGGTACCATAACTTTTAATGAGCAATTACATAAAGTTTGAATTGTCTGGAAAACGTTAATAACAAAAGAGTGACTCCGAGGTGAATAGAAAAGAAGAAGAAGAAGAAGAAGAAGAAGAAGAAGAAGAAGAAGAAGAAGAAGAAGAAGAAGAAGAAGAAGAAGAAACATAAAGAAAACAAAGGTGGAAAGACCTAATGAAACAGATGAGATCTGTTTGCAAAATATTTTGAAATGTGAAGGATTTAAATGCCATTTTAGGAAACGTACGAGTAATGGAAAATAGAACATGGCTGAAAATGCCAATTCGAATGTTAATCAATTTGTAGTGACTCGAATGTGTTTTTTTTCGATAGTAAGAAACCTATAAATTCTATATCCATGTAGGCAATTTTTTTTTTTTTTATAAATTTTAAATATTATTGCAATAGTAGTAGTCAGTAGAATTTCATTTAGTGATTATAAGGGATAGTAATAATGAATTTCATTATTGTAAAAATGTCTTTTAAGTAATTTCGACGTTAACTTTTTTCGTGATCTATCCAAACCTTAGATTCCCTTTGATCTAAACTGATAAAAAAAAATAAAATAAAAAACCACCTTGTTTAAGTTTTACTTCTTATATACTTCTTTTGATATTTGTCTTTGTAACTGATACAAAGATGTAAATGATATATTTGTATCAATTTTCACATACTAGTAATAATCTTTAGTGACACATCTGTATAAGTCTGTATATTTTCAGTTGTGTGAATTATGCATGAATTTTACGCAGTGATAAGGATGTTTTATTGTTGGAGTTTGACAATGTGCATATCATTAACAATGATACTGGTTTTTTTTCAGCAGTGGCATATAAGGCCGGTAGAAAAATGGCAGCAAACACTGGACCTACCTACTGTATCCTGGTGAAAGCAAAGCTCTCATCCACAAGGCCACCATCACTACAGTTAATGTTTGTTAAAATCTTTGTATGCATCAGAAATACATTTTGATTACTGTTTTTAGTTGATCATTTCCCAATAGTAATATCTCAAAAGAAATCTATTTTTGGCATTAAATGTATTTATTTCCAATGGGGTTTCTATCCTTATAGAGGGATTATACTTTTAGAGTATATGGTTAGCTCTGAATAAATATACACTTGAATAAATTTAAATGTATATTTATGTGTGAAAAATAAATAGACAAGAATGAAGAAGGTGATGATGGCTACACAGGCGACAAATGCTGTAATGAAAAGTGCGAGTTCAGGGTCAAAGTTCAAGGTCAAATTCAATGCAGGTAAGATTCATTATACTGGTACTTACATGTAACTGTGATGTTTGAAAATCATTCATTCAATAGATTTTACTATGTTTTGCAAGTATCGTTGTTGAATATTGAATTATTGCATGTTTATAAGATTTATACTGACCGAGATGTTCTTCTGACTTTTCAGCCCCATGAATTATGCTTGCTGTGTGAATTGTACTGTTGCACCGCGTGCTTAGACCAGTTTGACGACAACTTTGATTGCAAGAAAAAAATCCCATTGCAAGTATCCATAGGAACACAAGTCACTCATTTTTTGTATTTTTAGTGAACTTACTTATAAAAAGAGCGAACATGTATTTCCTTTTAATGTAAAGGGTTTAAGAAGGCGTTTTGGACAAAAAAAATTTTGTAATGCAAGATTGGTAACAAGTGCTTGTTGCATTAAATGCCATTGTTGGTTTCAATATCCATTTCATTGTCCTTGACCCTAATCAGTGAAGGCCTTACCTGTCCAAAAGCCACTTTTAAAGCCGACAATACCTCCTGTCTAAATGGGTGAGTTTACATCTACTCTAATTTTACATCATGTCATTGATTGCTATCTAACATTATCCATGCCATTGATTGCTACCTTTGTTTTACATGACATCATTGCTACCTTTATTTAACATGTTATTGGTTGCTACTTTTATTGCACTTTTCATTGATTGCTACCTTCATTCTTCATCATTACATTGATTGCTACCTTCGTTTTACATCATGCCTTTGATAGCTACCTTCATTTTCACGTAGCATTGGTTGCTACTTTCATTGTACATTACATTAATTGCTACCTACGTTCTTCATAATTACATTGATTACTACCTTCGTTCTACATCATTTCATTGATACATACCTTCATCTTTACATACCATGGATTGCTACTTTAGTCTTACATGCATTGATTGCTACCTTTTTTAACATGTCATTAATTGTTACCTTCATTTTACATGTCAATGATTGTTAGGTGAACATATGGTTAATGATTTATCGTTCTTTTTTTAGCATGTCATTGATTGCTACCTTCATTTTACATGTCATTGATTGTTAGTTTAACATGTGGTCAATGATTTATCGATTTCCTTTGTAACAAGTCATTGATTGCTACCTTCATTTGACGTGTCATTTATTGATACTTTTAATCTACATCATGTCATTGATTGTTATCTTCATTTTACTTGCCAATGATTGCTAGTTTAGTCTTACACATCATTGATTGCTACTTCAAACTACAATTATCATTGATTGCTACTTTCATTTTACATGTCATTGATTCCCACCTTCATTTGACATGCTTTGAGTCCTTCATCTTTACCTTCATTTTACATGTCATTGATTGCTACCTTCAAATTACCTGTCATTAGTTGCCACCTTCATTTACATGTTCTGATTTCACTTTCATCTAATGTCATTTATTGCGACCTTCAAATAACATGTTGATTGCTACGATCTTGTCACATGTCATTGATTGCTACCTTCATTTACATGTCGTTTGATTTGTCAGTGATTGTTTTTTTCGTTTAACTTGCCATCGTTTGCTACCTTCATTATATGTCATTGATTGCTACCTTCCTTTGCATATCGTTGAATACTACCTTCATTTGACTTGTTATGGTTGTTATTTTCGTTTAACATGCCGTTGTTTGCTACTTTCATTATTTATGACATTGATTGCTACCTTCGTTTTTCATGTCATGGATTGCCACTTTATTTTTTACACGTCATTGATCGCTACCTTTGTTTAATCCGTCATTGCAATTGATCGCTACCTTCATTACACATGTTCTGGAAAGCTAGTTCGTTTATTGCAAATCTCGCTTGTAAGTATACACTACTGCCGATATAGCATTGCTTTTCTAATTGGCACTAATACGACACTTTCTAATTGGTGTATATTTCAAAGATTCTGATTGCCGCCCATTTATCAAATTCATGAAGACTAACACGTAGAAAAAACATAGGAGAAAGAAAACTTAAAATAAAGTTGTGCTTGCTAGTTAAAAATACATGTTTAAATGATATTAGTGATCCCCCCCCCCAAAAAAAAAACAAGTTTTCTAAAAGCAGGGAAGGGCGCATATAGTTAAAGACCGCACAGATTGTTCTTCGCGCATCGAATAAAGTTATCAGTTTTTGTGAAGAAATTCGTCGGAAACTGTTTAGTGAACGAATATATTTTATGTTACTATTCACAATGTACCATATGTGGAATATCGCATGAATTGAACAAACTGTTATCTGGCGGCAATAGTGCTAATTTTTGCCTCACAAAAAAAAACTTGATTCAAAATGTAAATCAATTCTGGTTGACATGCCGTGAAATCCATTAGACGTGTTACACTATCTCTATATCCCTTCTCCTATTCACTTTCAATAAATCTGTACTGAAAATCTTGCCATTACCTCCTTAAAATAAAGAAGTGTGGTTTGTATGCATGTAAACCTGTGTAAAATAGCGACCCAATCTGCACGTGCATTTAACAATCCGAGGTCGGGTAATTAAAGCGACAATCCGTCAACATCAATATTATATACTTTTTCTGATGAATTTTGAGGTAAATTAATGTTCCTAAAGACAGAGTGAGTTACAAAATACGGTTAATCACAGATTAGACTAAAATTGCGCCATAAATTACAAATTGTGCAGGATTTAGGGCACACACATTTGTAAAAGTGAGTGTGCCATTGATCGATTGGTGTTATATAAAACGCAATTTCTGTAATATTTATTGTCAGTCTCTGTTGTGAATTTCGTGGAATAAGATAAAACAAAATAACGACTGCCTCAAATTCAATTGATATGTTAAAAATGGTTGAATTTATCAAGGAAGCACAATGCTGAAAAATTAAATTCGGAACATGTTTAATATATTGATGGAGAGCGGTGTGTTTTTGTTAACACCATAAAAAACAAGAGTTGATTAATGGAGAACTCGGGATGAATTATTAAATATTTTGCAGTCCTGATAGAAACTTTTAATTTTAACGTCAAAGTGGCACCTAGGAAATAAAATATCATTATCGCGTAAAAGTGGTCGGGTACCAAATCGGCATATTAAAACGCTTCTATATTTAAACTGCAACCTGTGATTCGTTTAAATGTTACATCAAATAGACTGTCGTGATTCAACGCATTGCTATATCAACCGAAGCATATAGTATCAAGTGGGATTTTTGCAATAACATGTCATTGCAATTGATTGCTAACATCATTATACATGTCAGTGATTGCTACCATCAATTAACATGTCATTGATTGCTATCTGTAGTTTACACATCATTGAATGCTACCTTTGTTTCTTGTTATTGTTATTTTAGAAAACACAATTAAATATTAATAAATAGTTCCTTTTAAAATGTTTCAATTAATTTCTATCAAGTATTAGTACAATAATAATTATTGTATTTAAAAAAGGAAAACACACCAAAGGCCGTTAGCTGTGTTGATTGGTGTGGTTCTCATTGTAGATATGGGAAATGTAAAAATGGACAATGTTTGGACCCATGTAAAGATGTGGGCAGTGATCCATGTCTCTGTTCAGGTGAATATACATTATTTGTTTTATTAGGGTCCCGCTCTGCGTGCGCCCTGTAGTGATCAGTCTGTCCGTCTGTCCACCAATTCGTCCGTCCTTCCGTCCAATACCCTGGTCTAACAAATTTGATGTTGACCTGACTGAAAGTCAATGCTCAGTTATACCCAATTAATAATTATAAAATATTCACCAGTTCATAATAAAGTAAAATTGAAATTTAATATACTTTAAGGTCAAATGAGTGACGCAGGTAACCTATTCCCATTGGTATTTCGTCGCCTATAACAAGAATGATATATTTCTAAATTCTTGAAAATCGTTACCATTTTTTATTTGAAGCCTTTCTAATATAAGAGAAATTAAAACATAAATTTTATGACCTTACCTACACTGGGTTCACATGAAAGGAGCCAAATTTGCAAACAAAAGGCCAAATCTTCTTCTCTACTCCCTAACTTGTGGGACTAACTAAATTCGTGGTTATGAGATTCATGAAGCATTCTACCAAAGTTGTTAATTTCATGGTCCTTCGGTCAGGGATTGAGACCCCATGGCTGGGACAATACTATCCATATAGTGAACATGTGTTTAATCTTAGAAAATACAATTCTCTTCACCCATAATAATTTGTAAAGAACTAAATTCATGCATATGGTCATGATGTCGTAAAAACACACTACTTAAATGGTAAAATTCACGGTCTCTGGATATTGGGTTCAGGCACTTAGGCGGGGCCGTTATGAATATGAAGTGAACATGTATTTAATCTCAGAAAATCTTCTCTACTTCCATAATAGGAGAGGAAAAACTTAATGAATGCATGGTTATGATGTCAATGAACCTTTTAACTACCTTTCTTTTACCTATATAGCTGTAGTATTCAAGTGAATGTCAAAATCTGTTAATATTCTGAACTGATTCTTCACCTGCCCAGGAAATACCTCAAGTACATGTATATCATAAGTTTTCCATTTCACTCCATATTGCTTGCATGAACTATATATATATATATATATATTAAAGAGAACGTAGCTGTTTTTACATAATAAATAATGATGATTAAAAACAACTTTTTTTAAGTTGTTATTTTTTGTCATTAGCTTTAAATCTTTGATATGTCTATAGACATTTTTTAAGGTTAATGAATGCAAATGAACATATAATGTCTTTTAAAACTACAAATCTCATTTGTAGTCAAATGATGTCATTGTTGTATCTCAATCCCAACCTATCAAGAATACAATGGACTTATTCCTTGTTGCTTAAATCAAGGCCAGCTCAAGGTTATAATATAATTTAGGCATCTTAAAGGTTTATCAAAGAACCAGAAAAATTATTACTGTTAATACAAATACCTTTTTGTTTAGATTGGATTTATATTGATTTGTTTTCCTACACAGGGGATGATGCATGTAAAACATGCTGCTACAAACTCAATACAAAGCTTTGTGAGCCTTTATCAGAGAAAATTCTGGAGGATGGGAGACCATGCTACAATGGAGTTTGTAAACAAGTAGGTTCACCAGATTCGATAAGTCAGAATGTCTTGTAGTACATACTTGTACTTTACTTTAACTTTGTGCAAGTAGCTAAGTTCGACTTATAAAATAAAAAGATAGAATAAATCAAACTGTATAACAGGTGTGTCACAATTAACCCAAAGTAAATGTAAGTCATTGGCCTCATGTTGGAATTGTATAGCTTAACATCTTACAGATGTTGGATCAGTGTGTTTATGTGACCTGCACTTTTAATAGGTCCCTGTGGAATATTTTAGGAATCTAATATGTATTCCTTCTCAAATTGTGTCCAAATCACGATTAGGAAAAGGTGTGTTCAGGCTCAAAAGTATGTTACTATAGTGGCCTCTTGATTATTTACAAAAAATGTATTTTCTTAAGGAATAAAAAATCATCCCTTGACCATTATGAGGTGATAATTTTTTTCGGGGCATGGCGAAATTCAATAAATCCTGAAGGGCCTCATGATAGATATGACCACACTCCGACTGAAATTATTACCTCATAATATTCAAAGAATGAATCATCCTTATAACTTATATTTATATAGTTTTTAGCAGTGGTAGGTCTAGATTAAATATTTGAATCTTGACTTTTTTATGTGATTTCCATGTCATTATGCAAACCTTCTTGCGTCCCCCAACTATACGTCATTTGAATTTAAAGGATTGTAAATACAAAATCGAGTAGTGTTATCATAAACAAAGACACTGTATTAAGTAAATATAATTATATAACATATCCAATAAATGTTTTGCATACTGTTAGACTGTACCATATATTCTATATGCAACTTGCTGATGAATCTTGGGTGGAAGTTGTGCCATATGATTCAAAAGTAGATTTCATTGACCTACTCAAATTTTGTAGTTTAAAATCTAAGCATCAAACTGCTGTAAGCCAACTTTTATTGGCGATTTCCCGATTTACCTGTGTTTTAACTAATTCGTGACGGCTCATTTTAGCGAACAAAACGAGATTATCCTGACATTAACATAGCAAAGTCATCGCTAAATGTTCTCGCACGCAAGTAAAAGTTAGTTTACCGTAAACTTGAAACTTGATAAGGATTAATCTATATCTAAAGTTTTATGTATAGATTTAAAGCAGACTTATCTGTATTATTTAACTTTTAATTGTAGAAAACACAGATATGTTTATGTTAATATGTATAATGTTTGAAAACAATGTGGATTTGCTAGATGCAGACTAGCTAAATACCAACAGAACACATTCTTATTGCCCGACACATATGAGCCAAATGAGTTATAAGTTTATTGTTTTCACTTATTCATTAGTTGCTATTGTACTTTACCTGTATTTGGATCAAATGAATTCTGGGATGGTCCGGTAACCTTCTATACTAGGTGCTCTTTTCCAATAAGTATGGACATTGCAGTTAAAGATTTGATATTTTATTCACAGGTGCTTGAGGACAGGATCGACCCCCCCCCCCCCCCCCACATCCACTTGTATCCACTGGTAGATGTAGTTTGATAGTACATTTTAACAAATATTCATCGGCAGTTCCTCTCGGCTGGCAGACGAAGTTAGCAACCTTCTTGTATTATATGTACAGAGGGTCTGATTTTTTTTCAAAAATGTTTGTTTTATGTAATTTTGGGCAATGGATGAATAAATTAGATTAGAAATATGTCATAAAAGGATAATTTAATAAAAAAGAAAAATAAAGTCCCGGGGTCTATATATTGGGGCGGGGGGGGGGGGGGGAGGGGGTGGATGGAAGGGGAGGGGGTCGATCCTGTCCTCAAGCACCTGTGATTTTATTGATATTTAATGATTTTTTTTCTCATAACTACACAATGTCCTTACTTATTTAGGGGAAATGTCGAAAATTAGAGTCCAAGCTGGTGCAAAGGCTGTATTCCATAATTCAGTCTTTGAGTATTGACTTTGTGGGTAAGTAATGTTAAGTTGGCTCTGTTATCCTCATTTTATTGGACGAATCATTAATATCTTAATATCTCTTTAGGAATATGGTTTTAAAATACAAAGCATTGTATATGATGTTTTAATTCTTATGTAAGGTTTTGTGTTTTTCTAATGAAAAAAATAAATCAAACGAGTTGTAATTGTTTTAAAAAATGTGATTGTACTGAGTGACCTCAATACATATTTTTGCCTGATCTATTTTTACAAAAAAAAATCACATCCAAAGTTTTTCTTTATAGTAATGTTTTTCATTGATGAAACTTTTTTGCTTTATTTACTAAATGTATTATTTACATCTAAGTTCAGTTTTTATTTAGAGAAGCAATTTCAGTGTTTCTATATCTCATAGTTTCTCTTTTATATGTGTTGCTGTGGAATATGGTGTTGTAAGAAATTTTTTCAAAAAAGGGGTTGAGAATATCTTAGATGTGAAAACTTGAGCAAGGAAAACAAAGAAAAAATGTAGAAGTCTCAATAAAAAGGGGACAATCCACCAATTGATTTAACACTTTTACTCTAGATCTGTTGATGATTCACGCTAATACAAAACGCATCAACACCATAACTCACTAGATTTGTTTTAATTCTTGATATCTATACTTCTATATTAAAATAATAGACTCGAATTTTTGGTCTTTAATACTGAGAAATCGGAAGAATACTGTCTTTTGTTTTATATATTTTAAACATCATTGGTACTTGAAGATTACCAATTTGTTTTTATTTTTTCTAAGTTAAGCTTCACTAATTAATAATCAACGAAAATTCCTCAAAAAATCCCGGAAATCACCTGGATTTTTTGGATTTTACAATCTTGCGCTTGCGTAACACATTCGCGCTAACGGGATCTTTAGTTTATGTTTCCACACATCTGCATAAATAAACACAGAAATGATAATACAAATACGGGTAAATTTTTATTGGACTTTTGCTATATATTCTGTTCATATATATTAATGATTTCTTATATGAGAGAAAGTATAAAATAAATATACATTTCAACCAAGTACTTACTTTTGTCTTCGTGATGACAAAAAATATTTTATTACATGCAAAAAAGTTACATTCTATGGATTAAAATTTTTAGTTGAATGGTATTTGCAGTCTCAAAAAGGTTTGTTGTGATGAATTTGACTGTTATTCTTAAGACAACTTCATTAACTTACCCCAAAATCGTTCCGGAGCGATTCTGCAATTTTCTGCTACATTACGGGTATAAGGGAGGACCTTTCCCGAGACACAGTTGGATTATTCAAACTAAGGAAAGTGTAGTGATATTAATAGCATTATTGTAGGCTTATAGCTTTGTTAAGGTGTGTCGATGTACCTATTCCGTAAATATGCGGTATGCAATGTCAACCCGTGCAAGCACGGGTCAAAGTCTAGTATCTTATGAAATCTTCCCTTGTTTTTGTATATATTTAATGAGCAGCTAAAACTTTTTAAGCTTTTTTGATCAATTTATCTAAATTTTATAACATAGTTTTACCACACGTAGTATTTGGAAAGAACCGATTCGTCCAAAATGTTTAAGGAAATATTTTTTTTGAGATGGTTCATTAATTAAGACAGGCCTTTTTCAGCTGAGTTTATGAAGAACAACATTGTGTGGACAGTGCTAATATTGGCGACCCCATTGTGGATCGTGGGTATTGCAATCATTAATAAATTGGTAAGTTTTCATTTGATCAAGAACTGACTGTATCATTAGGAATTTTCTATACAATCCTCATAAAACCTCAAATATATATACATTTATATTAGGGGTGTATTAAAGTCATATATGTCAAAATATCTGTGCATATCCAGACATTTTTCCATGATGGCTGCGGTGGGAGATATTTTTTTGCATGCAATGAGGTGAAGGAGGCTTATTTTTCCTGTAACCTAACTATCAAATTTTTTAAGACCCAAAATGCAATATTGTTTGAAAAAATTGAATTATTTACTTTATATAATTTTGTATTTTCAGAATTTCACAGCTTTAAAAAGCTGAAAGTGTAATTTGCATAAAATTTACTTACATCTAATTCGATGAGTAAAAAAACTCATTCATTCCTGAAATTATTTACACGAATTACTAATAAATAAACGGCAGATACAGCATTGAAATTTTACATCTGTTATTGACAGGATGAGAAAAATGACATGAGTTCAGAAGTAATAGACGATAAGGTATATGTATATGTGTTTTAATCATATTTGAATGAGAAACGGTATATATTTCTAATTAAACTTTACATCAATTTAGAAATAGAGAAAATATTTCCAATTAGTGAGAAATGAAAAAAATGTATGTAATTTCTAATCAATATTTAAGTATATCATTTATTGCTTAAAAAAATTAAATTAATTGTAAGATAAGATTTTTATAAAGATAGTTTGATATGTGATAAATGTTCAACATATTAATGATTTTTAAACGATGTTAAAGTTTATCATTTATTGACTACATTTTTTTTTAAAATTGTAGGATGGAAGGATGAAAGCTTTGATAGTTGACGATGACAATGTACTTCACGTCAGTCGACATCCAAAACCTTTAGATTTTAGTACTTGAACAGTGACTCAAGATCATAACTATCAATTATTGTGATAAACACCCTTCTACCAACTAAATTAAGGTTGTTTTACTGTGTGTGTGTGTGTGTGTGTGTGTTAGAGAGAGAGAGAGAGAGAGAGAGAGATGTGCAATGTATGTTGACTTTTACATGTATCTGTATAATGCATGCTGCAATTATCAACTGTTGATTTTGATTTGATGTGTATATAGTTTTTATAATGTAAGTTTTTAAATAGATATAACTTAAGAAATTCATTTTAGACATCAAAATTATTGTTGGCTTGGTAGTTGTTTTATGAGGCTTAGTTTTAAATGATATGACTTGAACTACATTTTACTCTGAAAAAACTAGTATTTACCCTCAGTGGGCAAAGTGGTGTCAACAAAGTTTTTTTTCTTTTAAAAACATAATAGAAAAAAAGTGATGTGATAAGTCTCTTTTTTTATAAACAGTCTAAGCAATGCGTGGCAACCAATCATTACTCATCATTGTTGCATAGTGAATAAACGTGTTTTGGGCATGTAGGCTGGTCAGTTGGTGTGTCAGACTGTAAACAAAGTATTGTCCATTCAAAACGTTTAAAATCTCTCATTTGACGGACTCCAGCCATGGTACATGTTAGAAGACCCCTATTGATTTTGGGGTCTTAGGTCAAACTATTCCAGAAATCGAATAATAAAGGGAGTGTTCGATGAATATCATAAGAACCGTTTGTTATGCTAAATTTAAACTTGGTAGAGTGATGCCCCCTAAAACAATGATGATTTTCTTGATTATGAGGTCACAAAATCATAGGTTTCAACTATTCTAGATACAGACAGTGATTAGGATATTGTCATTTCAATGCTAAAGTTCGATTATAACTTGACTTATTACTAATTCATTGTTTTGTGGCAGAGTGAAATTTAATGTCTTCCATGTGTTAAAATTGTTTGTTATGAAAATGTTATATTAGAATGTGGAATGTTGTGTGTGTGTGTGTGTGTATGTGTGTGTGTATGTGTGTTTGTTAAGAGAGAGAGAGAGAGAGAGAGAGAGAGAGAGAGAGAGAGAGAGAGAGAGAGAGAGAGTGAGAGAGAGAGAGCGAGCTGCCTAACCAATAGCTTAATTTTTTAGCGACGATATTACAAAATGTAGTTTCTCTAATTCTCGGGGCGTTTTTCTTGTTCAATAAACATGTGATATAAATACGTTTAAAAATACATTTCTTCCCATCAATTTATTTCCTCAATTCACAAGACATACATGTTACAAGTAATATGGTTCTGCTAAATGTGAATTAATATTATTTACGTCGATGGCTGTAAATGCAGATATACTCTTCGTGAGACAATTTTATATATATTCATCCAGTACAAAGTAGTCGACAACGCTTATTGGCAATGATAGGTATTCTCATAAGAGACGTTTTACCCATACTATATGAGTAATAAAATCAATTAAAATAAGAATATCTTTCGATTTCTTTTGGCCAAATTTTCTTCAGTTACTGTATTTTAAAGCTTTCAAACACGGAATCCGAAACCATTTACACTAGTTTTTAAATATCATTCTTGTCACTCTTTCCACCTGACATGATACAAAAAGAGAAAAATAGGAATCCGGGTCGTACAAATTATTTTGAATGTTGTCTTTCTGCATTAAAAATACCACTGTGCAGTCCTGTTTATCAAAGCAATCAACCAAGGCGGGATTGACTTCCCATCCGCAAGCCAGACTAGTGTCTGCGCCATTGTTGAGTAAAATATTTACAATTTTGTAAAGTCTCAAAACAAAAGCAAGAAATAAAATACTGACTCCATCATTCGTACATAAATTAATTTCTGCTTCATTATTCAATAAAAGTTGCACAGTGCTATCATGTTCGTTTTGACAAGCTATTAAGAGAGGACTCACTCCGTTTTTCTCGCAACAATTAATGTCTGCTCCATTACTCAGTAAAAGTTGTACAATGCTTTCATGTCCGTTAAAACAAGCTATAAAGAGAGGACTGGCTCCGTTTTTCTTGCAAAAATTAATGTCTGCTCCATTACTCAGTAAATGTTGTACAGTGCTATCATGTCCGATTTGACAAGCTATATAGAGAGGACTGGCACCGTCCTCCTTACACAAATTAATGTCTGCTCCATTACTCAGTAAATGTTGTACAATGCTATCATGTCCGTTTTGACAAGCTATATAGAGAGGACTGGTTCCGTCCTCCAAGCAATGCTGAATGTTTGCCCCACTACTCAGTAAAAGTTGTACAGTGCTATCATGTCCGTTTTGACAAGCTATATAGAGAGGACTGGCTCCGTTCTCCTCACATAAATTAATGTCTGCTCCATTACTCAGTAAATGTTGTACAGTGCTATCATGTCCGTTAAAACAAGCTATATAGAGAGGACTGGCTCCGTTCTCCTCACATAAATTAATGTCTGCTCCATTACTCAGTAAAAGTTGTAAAGTGCTATCATGTCCGTTAAAACAAGCTATTAAGAGAGGACTGGCTCCGTTCTTCTTGCATAAATTAATGTGTGCTCCATTACTCAGTAAATGTTGTACAGTGCTATCATGTCCGTTTTGACAAGCTATATAGAGAGGACTGGCACCGTTCTCCATACACAAATTAATGTGTGCTCCATTACTCAGTAAAATTTGTACAGTGCTATCATATTCGTTTTGACAAGCTATATAGAGAGGACTGGCACCGTCCTCCGTACACAAATTAATGTCTGCTCCATTACCCAGTAAAAGTTGCACAGTGCTATCATGTCCGTTAAAACAAGCTATATAGAGAGGACTGGCTCCGTTCTCCATACACAAATTAATGTGTGCTCCATTACTCAGTAAAATTTGTACAGTGCTATCATGTCCGTTTTGACAAGCTATAAAGAGAGGACTGGCACCGTCCTCCATACACAAATTAATGTCTGCTCCATTACCCAGTAAAAGTTGCACAGTGCTATCATGTCCGTTTTGACAAGCTATATAGAGAGGACTTGCTCCGTTCTCCATACGCAAATTAATGTCTGCTCCATTACTCAGTAAAAGTTGTACAGTGCTATAATGTCCGTTTTCACAAGCTCTATAGAGAGGACTGGCTCCGTTTTTCTTGCATGAATTAATGTCTGCTCCATTACTTAGTAAAAGTTGTACAATGCTATCATGTCCGTCGAAACAAGCTGCAGTAAGAGGACTGATTCCGTCCTTCAGGCATAGCTGAATGTCTGCTTCATTACTCAGTAAAAGTTGTACAGTGCTATTATGTCCGTTTTGACAAGCTATATGGAGAGGACTGACTCTGTCATCATCACATAAATTAATGTCTGCTCCATTACTCAGTAAAAGTTGTACAGTGCTATCATGTCCGTTTTGACAAGCTACATAGAGAGGAGTGGCTCCGCTTTTCTTGCATAAATTAATGGCTGCTCCATTACTCAGTAAAAGTTGTACAATGCTTTCATGTCCGTTAAAACAAGCTTTAAAGAGAGGACTGGCTCCATCCTCCATGCAAAGCTGAATGTCTGCTCCATTACTCAGTAAAAGTTGTACAGTGCTATCATGTCCTTTTCCACAAGCTATATAGAGAGGACTGGCTCCGTCCTTAGTACAGAAATTAATGTCTGCTCCATTACTCAGTAAAAGTTGCACCGTGCTATCATGCCCATATAGACAAGCTATATAGAGAGGACTTGTACCGCTCTCCTCACATAAATTAATGTCTGCACCATTACTCAGTAAAATTTGTACAGTGCTATCATGTCCGTTTTGACAAGCTATGTAGAGAGGACTGGCTCTTTTTTTTCTGCAAAAATTAATGTCTGCTCCACTACTCAGTAAAAGTTGTACAGTGCTATCATGTCCGTTAAAACAAGCTATTAAGAGAGGACTCTCTCCGTCCTTATTACATAAATTAATATCTGCTCCATTACTCAGTAAAAGTTGCACAGTGCTATCATGTCCGTTTTGACAAGCTTTATAGAGCGGACTGGTTCCGTTTTTCGTGCATAAATTAAAGTCTGCTCCATTACTCAGTAAAAGTTGTACAGTGCTATCATGTCCGTTTTGACAAGCTATTAAGAGGGGACTGGCTCCGTACTCTTTACATAAATTAATGTCTGCTCCATTACTCAGTAAAAGTTGTACAGTTTTATCTCTTCTTTCTGCACCTGATTCTCTATTGTTATTATTTTCGTTTTCAGTATTGTTACCAGCTGCTAACATAAGAGGCGTCCAAAAACTGTTACCGTCAGTCTTTTCATTGACGTTTACGCCTATCTTAATCAACTCAGCAAATAATTCATAATTATGGAACGCAGATACAATGTGAATAGGATAAAGTTTTCCCCATGTTTTTTTCAACGATCCTTCTGCATGGTCTTTTGAGGCAGAAGAAAACAATTCTATTGAACCATTGCAACACAGTGCAGGAATATATTCGATAAAATTAGTTTGCATTTTTTGTAGGTAGTTTAAGCAATATTTTGAAAGTTGTGTATGACAAAATGCAATGAGAGCAAAAAGTGGCGATATTTTCCTTTCTAAATTCAAAAAGGAAAGTTTAGTCAAAACAAAGTTTTTAGATATCCGGTGAAGTTCTCGTTTATCAATTGTAACGTTCTTGGTTTCTAACAACATTTCATGATTTTTGGGGTGATCTGCTATCTTTTGTATCAGTACTTTAATTACGTTTTCATTCCTGAGACAGGGATTGAGTACGACATCTAACAGTCGTTCTCCAAACAGTTCTGTAAAAAGCCTTTCTCCAAGATTTTCAATGTATTTGTCACTCAGATAAATAGTGAACGATTCGTCGTGTTTGTCAGAATTTCCTAATTTTACTCTTCTTTTAATGAAGCCGATATCAGCGTAGTCTACTATTTCTGTGGGATAATCTATTCCAAACACATGAGTAGTAACTTCCATCACAAAATCATGATAAAAATTATACGTTTCCTCAACTTTCTTGACATAAAAGTCTTTCATGGAGTTAAGGATGTCTCCAATATCAAAAGGTGGCGTGTTTTCTGGTAATCCACAAAGTTTTAACGTATGCTTGAATTTTTTTTCCGTGTCTTTATTTTTTAAGATATCACTTAAACAAAGATCATCGTTAAAAAGAACAAGGAGGGCCAAAGCACAATATTTACCCCTGTCTTTTTTTCTGAACCCAAGTATTTCCTCTTTCAGCACAGTTACAGGTTCTGTAAAAAATTCAAGACCCTTATTTTTGTACTCCTCTTTGCTAGAATATAATTTACACAATAACGGGAAATACCTCTCTACTTCAACGATCTTATGACGATCTTTGTCGGATAAATTCATATCAGACGTATATTTGTTCAAAATCTCCCGCTTTTCTTTAACAGATAGTTTATTTTTGTTCACATCGATGTTTATGATATGTGATTTTTTCACGAGATTATGTGTCACTCTAGCATCAGAAATAATGTGATTTCTACACGACATCACAATTTTTGATGTTTTCAAGTATAACTGTAATTCCTCCTCGTATGTTTGCCATGAATTATTCAAAATTTCATCAAAATATTCTCTTCCCAATGGATCATTAAAAACACAAATAGTTTTATCTTTAAATCGACTTGAAGAATATTCATCCACGATGTCTTCTACCTTTTTTACTCGTTTTACGGTCCAGCCCTGTTCTCTGTATTTGAGCGCAATATGTTGAATGATGGCTGACTTTCCAGATCCTGAGTGACCAGCCACAATAACAAGGTTCCTGCTTTTAATTAATTTTTCTACTTCTTCACACGCCTTTGTTAAAATAAAACAGACTTCGTCTTGTTTCCATTGATCGAATATGGCCTTTTCAATTCGTGATTCTATAATGAAAACAAAAATTAAAAATCGTTCTTGAGTTTATACTTTTAAAAAAGTAGATCCATAATATTCAAAGATATCTATAAAGTAACACAGGTTCTAAAACTAATCGAATTAGATGAAACGACCTGCTCACCTGAGCAACAATTGCCCTAATTCTGATCAAATTAGCATTACAGTATCAAAATATCTTGACAACTAGGTACAGTTGATCTTGCTAAAACAATTGAAAATCTGCCAATTTTTATCCACTTCTTTTTTGGTAAATACCAAGCCCCTTTTGTTGTTGTACCTGTAAGAAGATTTTTCTCTATTCCTTTATACCCCCCCCCCTATTTCGTGACCCCACTTTTCTCTAGGGAATCATGGTTTCATCAAACTTAAAACGCATAACCTGTGCTTTCACACAAAGTACTGAGTTTTGGACCGAACACTTTCCCAGAATATTTAAAAAAATGTTCTCTATATATTCCTATGTAAAAATTCAAACCGCCATCACGGCCCCGCCCTACCACTAGGGACTGTGATTTTGCAAACTTGAATTTACACTACCAGAGAATGCCTCTACTCAAGTTTAAGCTTTTCTAGCCAAATAGTCTTTAAAAAGAAGATTTTTAATGATTTTCTCTATATATTTCTATGTAAAAATTCATCCTCCATTGTGGCCTCACCCTACCCCTGGACTATTATTTAAACAAACTTGAATCTATATGATCTGGGGATGCTTTCACTCAAATTTGGGCTTTCCTGGCCTAATAATTTGAGAAGATTTTTAAAGATTTTCTCTATATATACAAATTTATCCCCCATTGTGGCCCCGCCCTACCCCAGGGACCATGATTTGAACAAACCTGAATCTACATTATCTGAGGATGGTTATGCGCCAATTTGAGCTTTCTTGGCGAATAGTTTTTAAAATATATTTTTAAAAGATTTTCTCTATATATTCCTGTATAAAAAATTATTCCCCAATTGTGGCCCCACCCTACCCCCGGGGACCATGATTTGAACAAACCTGAATCTACACTATCAGAGGATGCTTACACTAAAGCTTTCCTGGCCTAAGCTTTCCTGGCCTAATAGTTTTTGAGAAGAAGACTTTGAAAGATTTTCTCTAATAATTCCTATGTAAAACTCTATCCCCCAATTGTGGCCCCACCCTATGTAAAACATGATCCATGATTGTGGCCCAACCCTACCTCTGGGGACCATGATTTGAACAAACTTGATTCTACACTACCTGTGGATGCTTACATTTTAATTTGAGCTTTTCTGGCCTTATAGTTTTCGAGAAGAAGATTTTTAAAGATTTTTTCTTTATTTTCCCATGTAAAACTTGATCACCCTATTGTGGCCCCACCCTACCTACAGGGACTGTGGTTGAAAAAAAAACTTGAATCTGCACTACCTGAGGATGTTTCCATTTTAATTTGAGCTTTCCTGGTCTAATAGGTTTTGAGAAGGTTTTTAAAGATTTTCTCTATATATTCCTATGTAAAAATCAATTCCCACATTGTGGCCCCACCATACCACCAGGGACTATGATTTGAACAAACTTGAATATACACTACCTGAGGATGCTTCAACTTTAATTTGAGCTTTTCTAGCCTAACAGTTTTTGAGAAGGAGATTTTTAAAGATTTTCTCTATATATTCCTATGTAAAACTTGATCCCCAAATTGTGGCCCCACCCTACCCCCGGGGACAATGATTTGAACAAACTTGAATATACACTATCTGAGGATGCTCCCATTTTAATATGAGCTTTTCTGGCCTAATATTTTTGAGAAGGTTTTTAAATATTTTCTGTATATATTCCTATGTAAAACTTGATCCCCCAATTGTGGCACCACCCTACCCCTGGGAACCATGATTTGAACAAACCTGAATCTACACTACCTGTGGATGCTTACATTTCAATTTGAGCTTTTCTGGCCTTATAGTTTTTGAGAAGAAGATTTTCAAAGATTTTCTCTATATATTTCTATGTAAAACTTGATCCCAATATTGTGGCCCCACCCTACCCACAGGAACTGTGATTGAAACAAACTTGAATCTGCACTACCTGAGGATGCTTTCATTTTAATTTGAGCTTTCCTGGCCTAATAGTTTTTGAGAAGGTTTTAAAAGATTTTCTCTTTATATTCCTATGTAAAAATCAATTCCCTCATTGTGGCCCCACCATACCACCAGGGACTATGGTTTGAACAAACTTGAATCTACACTACCTGAGGATGCTTCAACTTTAATTTGAGCTTTTCTAGCCTAACAGTTTTTGAGAAGGAGATTTTTAAAGATTTTCTCTATATATTCCAATGTAAAACTTGATCCCCAAATTGTGGCCCCACCCTACTCCCGGGGACAATGATTTGAACAAACTTGAATATACACTATCTGAGGATGCTCCCATTTTAATATGAGCTTTTCTGGCCTAATATTTTTGAGAAGGTTTTTAAATATTTTCTGTATATATTCCTATGTAAAACTTGATCCCCCAATTGTGGCACCACCCTACCCCTGGGAACCATGATTTGAACAAACCTGAATCTACACTACCTGTGGATGCTTACATTTCAATTTGAGCTTTTCTGGCCTTATAGTTTTTGAGAAGAAGATTTTCAAAGATTTTCTCTATATATTTCTATGTAAAACTTGATCCCAATGTTGTGGCCTCACCCTACCTACAGGAACTGTGATTGAAACAAACTTGAATCTGCACTACCTGAGGATGCTTTCATTTTAATTTGAGCTTTCCTGGCCTAATAGTTTTTGAGAAGGTTTTAAAAGATTTTCTCTTTATATTCCTATGTAAAAATCAATTCCCTCATTGTGGCCCCACCATACCACCAGGGACTATGGTTTGAACAAACTTGAATCTACACTACCTGAGGATGCTCCAACTTTAATTTGAGCTTTTCTGGCCTGACAGTTTTTGAGAAGAAGATTTTTAAAGATTTTAATTATATATTCTTATGTAAAACTTCATCCCCCAATTGTGGCCCCACCCTACCCCCGGGGACAATGATTTGAACAAACTTGAATATATACTATCTGGGGATGCTTCCATTTTAATTTGAGCTTTTCTGGCCTAATATTTTTGAGAAAAAGTTTTTTAAAGATTTTCTCTTTATTCCTATGTAAAACTTGAGCCCCCAATTGTGGCCCCACCCTACCCCCGGGGACCATGATTTGAACAAACTTGAATCAAAACTACCTGAGGATGCCTCCACACAAGTTTAAGCTTTTCAGGCCGAATAGTTTTTGAGAAGAAGATTTTTGAAAAATACCAACAAATTTTCAATAATTCTCAATTATCTCCCCTTTAAAGAGGATGTGGCCCTTCATTTGAACAAAATTGATTTCCCTTTACCAAGTGGTGCTTTGTGCCAAATTTTGTTGAAATCTGCCCAATGGTTCTTGAGAAGAAGATGAAAATGTGAAAAGTTAACAACAACGACGACAGCGACGATGACAACGACAGACATCGGACAAATTTGTGATCAGAAAAGCTCACTTGAACTTTTGGCTCAGGTGGGCTAAAAAGAGAGTTGAAAATGCGTTAATAAAACTATTTCCATAACCGTACCCTTTACGCCACTCTCTCTCTCTAAATCATCTCTTCATTAGACTTTTCTGATGTAGATCAGATTAAAGGGGCATGGTCACGATTTTGGTCAAATTCTATTTTTATGTTGTTACTATTTACAATGCTTTAGAAATGCATTTCTAATGATCAAATAAAATTTGAGAGTCACTTGTAGAGTTATAAGAAAGATACAGGACTCACAATTCTTTGTAATGTAAACAAGGCTCGTGCCCTGTTTTTGTTTACATAGGTTCAATATTCAAGTAGAAAAAATCCTCTTCCAGCTTACTTGTCTTTTTTATTTATTTTAAGCATAGATAAACAGTTCTTAACGTTTAATACATTCGTTTTAGGTTTAAAACTGAAAATTTTACTTCAACGTTCAAAATGTAAACAAACACTTTGTTTACATTACAAAGAATTTCAAGCTCTGTAACTCGCTTATAACTCTACAAATGACACTCAAATTTCGGTTGCCTATTAAAAATGCCTTTCTGAAGCATTGTAAATATTAAAATCGGAAAAATAATTTTTGACCAAAATCGTGACCATGCCCCTTTAAGAGAATGCCTTTCTCCTGGGTTGGGTTTTTTAGCTCCACCCACATCCAATATTCTTTTAAAATGGTTTTAAATGGTTTAATGGTACATGTATGTATGTGGCATGTTTTATCTTTTTTCGACATATTTTAGTCACAGTTTGAAACACGATGTTGTTTGTCAGGTGCCCCCCCCCCCCCAAAAAAAAAAGGTAACAATTTTCTTGTGTGTGAGTTCGCCGCTACGAATACTCTACGTATTTTAAAGAAAGAATGCAGTTTGCAGTAATTGATTTTCGTTTTAGATACACATTTCCTTATTTTACTCTGAGTTAAAAATGGTCAATGTATTTACTCTTCAGTAGCTCACTCCACGTGCAAATCAAAAGGTTTGCGCGTTAAAAGACATCGCTGGTGCGCTGTCCTAAGTATATTCTTAATCGTCGTGTGTTCTATAAAAACATCTTTTTTGTACATCAAGAGTCTTTGTACAATGTAAAACCATAAAATATGAATCCGCCCCATTCACTAAAATCTACATGTATGTATGGCAAAAGCGCAGGTCTTTGCAATTAGCCTAAATAAAACGCTTTTGCAAACATTAAACTTTTTTTAATATTATACAATATTAAGTTTATATATATATACGGTATATATATATATATATATATATATATATATATATATATATATATATATATATATATATATATATATATATATATATATATATATATATATATATATATATATATATAACACCCATCAATCACAATAATACCAGGTTTAAAGAGTCTTAATTATCAAGCTTACTCTACATTATTAAAATCATCAGCTTTTTAAGAGATATATAGGAAAATAGTATTTAAATAATTGGATATGTGAGTGTTTGAACTTTTTTAAACCAAAGAAATCCGATTAAAAGTATGTCCTACAAGTATCGTAGTACACGTTTACATTACGGGTATATAAATTTTGGTTTTATGTGGATTTTGTTCTTAACGTTAGACAACTATTCAAAAAGTGACTTTTCTAAAACATTCATGCATATAGCCACAGATATTGAAAAGAGGTTCCATTCGTGTGTTGAATGCATCGCCTAGTGGTATTTTCTTTGATTTTGCGGTAGCAGGATCGATTACATTAAGCAACTTTTAAATTACATGTATCTCATCTGCTGTTCTTTAACGACATGCCTAATTGTGAGAAGGAGCACACGGCAAATGCGACCGGTCAACAGGGGATGCTTACTTTTCCTAGGCACCTGGTCCCACCTCTATCATCGTATATCGCTTTATGAATTTTTCAGATGATTGACAGTTTGTTATTGTCATTTTTCATTTTGTACAGTTCTGGGAATGAGAATAAAGATCTCTATATTAACCTACATTCATTGCATTTCGCTGGAACTAATAACGATTTAGAATATCAACTGATTTTACACACATAGTTCTATATGTTATTTTTTTTAGATGCAGATTTTCAAAATGTATGACAAATCAGTGGTTACAGCCACCATTATAAAATCAGTACCCAGGTTTCGACAATTATACTGCGACAGATACCTGTATCTTTTTTTGGATTAAAAGGTACTTTCCGTTTAAACACGGGCATAGGCAAAATAATGGGAAAATGGTCTGAATTTATGCCAGATTCGAGATATAGATAACGCCATTAAGAAAATAATACTTTTCAATTTAAAAAATTTAGTAAGATACAGTGTTTATAATATATAAAACAAGAAATTCCTCTACCGATTTGCCGGTGCAAAAGCTGAAAATCGGGTCGATTAAGAATTATATCCTTAAACATATGAAAACGGTCCCTTTTTTATACAATGAATAAAGGAAAATCTACTATTCTACCACGCTTGTGAAAATTTTAAAAACAGTAGAGTGAATAAATATTGTACATTCCGATTAATGTTGATAGATCAAACAGCTTTTTAATTGTAATGATTGACGCATTATCGATAATTATTTTCACCCTGTAACGGTGATTTTTGCTCTGGTTTGTGACCTTATCTTTTTAATGAATACAAACAAATAGAATGAGTGGACGGTGGATCATAAGACGATACATGTATATATATAAAGAAATTTAGCAGATCAGACTCCCTTACATATTACGTGACTTTTTTTATCGTCAAATTCTCATCAGTTGAGGGAAAACCTAGCGATCAGAAATGAAATTCGTTGATAAACAATTTACAAATAGGCCTTGGGTATTTTTATAAATTAAAGTAGATGGAATAAAGT
Organism: Magallana gigas; assembly: GCF_963853765.1. Taxonomy (NCBI): domain Eukaryota; kingdom Metazoa; phylum Mollusca; class Bivalvia; order Ostreida; family Ostreidae; genus Magallana; species Magallana gigas. Next base: position 36,027,487 of record NC_088860.1, read on the forward strand.
CACATCAAACTCGCTTACCGCGAAATCGAAGTCACCTGCCACGCGTTGCACAGACGAGTACATTGGGTTAAGAAACTTCATATCAGTTAAACAACATCATTTTATAACATGGAAGACCAACTGGACCTTTGCATTCATCTTAAAAGTAACATATGAGGTACATTTTTCCTCGTACAAATAGATAAATGTTGACAAAGTGTATTGACCAGATGAAAAAGAAAAAAATATTTTAAAAACTTTCAAATGTGTGGCGTGCCTAAAATTTTACGGAGATTGAATGTAAACAGTGTACCCTACCGAAAATAATGATGTAAATAATATCTTCCATTTTTTGGGTAAGAAAGTGATTCAATAAGAGTACATATATCAAAGATTAAGGAGCTATTAATCACATTAATAGTTTTAAGAATAAATCCCTGACAATTTCAAAGCCCGAATTTAAAATGCAATTCACTTTTAAATTGCAATTTGCTAACTGTGTTCAAAAAACCGATTGTTAAATATTAATGCATATGATCTTCTAAATGTGTCCCTTTTAAAATATTGATTTTCAAAATGTTATCAAATATACATAATATTAATATATACATAAGAAATGTTTTTTTTTAAAATAACTATACCTTGAGTAGATATTTTGTATGACTTTTTCATCTCTACTACATCCTCTGCAAGAATAAAGATTAAATCTTTCAATGTATGGAATTATTTTTGATTTGTTAATATGTTTGCGTAATTAAAATTGTGTTTGCCAGTCATATGAATACGCTACCTCTATATATTCAATTCTTTGATCATCAAAGACCCCAATACCTTTTGCAAGAACGTGAGTCATGGTTCATTGTGACGTTTTAAACCAAAACATGAAATGTTTCTACATGTATTACACGTTTATTTAATCTTATTACCCATTTGTTAAACTCACTTGTCTGTTACCCTTCATATTTGTAAGACCACTCTGCAACTCTCCAAACTCCTTTGTAGTAATGAAGATAACATCTTTAAACATATAAAATTATTTTGGATCCTGTTTGAAATTGACATTGAGCCCTCCTTGGGGCCTAGGTATTAGTGTAGAGTCATTATTTTACCAGTTTACAATCTATCCTTTCTAGGAATGCTTGCATTCTAGTAACTATGTATTGTAGTTCTTGAGAATAAGATTTTGAAACATTTTGCTGTATATTTGAATGTAAAATTTTGAACCCATTATGGTGCTTCAAGTATAAGTTTGGGGGTGACAATTTTAACAATTTATATTCATTTTGATATTAGGGTGACTGCACAGTAATATCATAAATGTACCTTTGTAGTACTTGAGAAGAAGATTTGTAAAACTCATATTATATATATATATATATTATATATTATATATATAAGTTAAACTTTTTTGGGCCCCATTATTATTCTGAGTGTCACAAATTTAAAAATTTTAAATTTACATTATAGGATGATGCTTGCATAGTAATTCCACTAATTGAAGCACTGTGGTTCTTGAGAAAAGGAGTTTTAAACATTTCCTAATGTTTTCATTTGTCTAATTTTACAATGTAAACCCCATCTTTTGGTCCCGGTTTTAGTTTTGGGGCCCCAATTTTAACAATTTGGAATTTGCACTGTATATTCAATCTTTGGTATAAATATTGGTATTTCTGGTGCCGTTGTTCTTGAGAAGAAGATTTGTAAAGACATGCACCCTATTTAAACTAAATCGCAATTCATCCTTTTTAAAACACGTTTTGCCATTTATTTTTATTATTTAAAATCTAGCTCTTTCATATAAGGATGTTGTGAAGCAAGATTTGTTAATATTGGCTTAGTGGTTTTAGAGAAGAAACCAAACATGTGAAGGTTTCAGACGGACAACGGGTGATCGGAAAAGCTAACTTGAATCTTCGCTTCGGGTGAGCTAATGATTTAAAATCTACACTGTCTGATGATGCTTGCATAAAAATATCTCAAATTTAAGCATTGTTGTTCTCAACAAGAACATTTTAAAACAGTTTTCTGTATATTTTTATGCTCAATTTTTAACTTCTCTTTGGGCCTTTTATTGGTCCGGGAGTTACGGTTTTAACTATTCAGAATCTACACCCTCTGATGATTCTTTCATATAATATCACAAATTGTAGCATTGTAGTTCTTCAGGAGAAGATTTTAAAACATTTTCCTTACATATTTATATGATTTGATTTGAAACCTTTTGCGACCAAAGAATTGGGATCCCGATGTTAACAATAAGAACTAGATGCTGTCATTAGACAGTATTACCCGCACCGTGTGTTTGCCCCTAAATAACACTGTTTTGTACCAGTTTATTTAAAAATGAAGGCTATATGCAAGCACCGGTAATACAATTAAAATTCATAATTTTCACAACTGAAGGATGAGATCCCTTCCCATATGATAATACACATCGTGACATGAGCAGCACTTTATGTGCAATTTGGGGTAGAACTGTTTGCAGTGAATTTTCAGGTAATCAATAATCTTAACATTTTATGTCATAGAAAGTATAATGGTCTACATAATTATCACAAACAAAATTAAAAATTAAATGATGCCCCCTCCCCGTTGCGGTTGCCGGTTTTAGATTTGCTTCTGTGTGCCTACATGAACATCATCATGTGCACAGATTTAGAGAAGGGGTGGGGGTGAAGGGTCCAGACCCCCCCCCCTCCCCATGAAAATTCATTTATATCAATTGTAAAATTACCAAAAATACACCTTTGACCCCAATACTCTTACAGACATGTAAATGCTCAAACCCATTGCGCTTCAATGTTAGGTAACATTATTTGGGGGGTAAATATTTAATAAATATTTAATATACTTTATTGTTTATCTCAATAGAAAGTATACATGTACATCACAATATGCAGGTGTCCTGCACCACCTTAAAGCTGTTATTTACCTAATAAAATAGTGCAAGTGGATTTGAAGAATAGGTCATAAAAATACATGCATGTTACATGTACAAATGAATGATCTTTGTCTGAAGTTACGTACACAACACAGGTCTGCATGTCTCATAAGCAGGTACTAGTTTTACCCAGCTCTTCGATTAGATGGGTTCACGTGTATATATACATGGGTGTTGCTAAAACGCGGAACGGAAAACGGAACGGTAGGGAAAACGGAAAATCTTATCTAATGTTATTTACCGCATAGATTTGTTAATCATGCTAAAACGATATACTTTATGTACCTTTTTAATTTTTTTGAAAGATAAGCAATATTAGATTATTAATTCAAGAATATTTATTTCCTCAAAATTTACAGTACATGCATTGACCACTATATTCTGTCCCAAAATATCCTCGATTCACTTTTTGCTGTATATTTATATATACCTCAGGGTTCAAGCAATTCTCTTTTAGAAGCATTAAACATTCTCATTATTCTTTCTTTAAAACGTCCTCTCTAGCTTATCAACTGGTATAAATACACGGCTAAAAATAAAGAAGTCTACAGGGTTTTGCATTTCAACAGACCCGGATGATAGTGTTGAAAAATTGTGCAAGGTCTTCTGAGTGACTTCCAAATGGAGAAAAGATGTCAACATTTTCCATTATAAATCGTCCAAATGTGCTGCATGAATATTTTGGGATCGACAGACTATAGTCCCAATATATAATCGGAAAATCAAACCAGGCAACGTCTAGAGCTCTCTATTCGGATCATATGTATATATCTGCTGGAATAAACAACTGCTTAGTAATGCAAACGTAAACAAAATTGCATTGCTAAAAATACTAGTTTCACAAATTACCGGGTATTTTAATGTTTACTGTATTTTAATTTTTAATGTCGTCAGTCCTACGGTTTTTTTCCTTCCATCTCAATGATACTGTACGTATCGTCTGTATGATAAAAGATCGTCTAGAACACAGAAAATTCAATTTTGATGTAAGTATATACATGTACATCATATTTGAAATATAAAAATACTCAAAACACTCATAAAACGCTTTCACTAACCGCGTACGTTACGCTGATATGCCAGCAATACCATATAAGAAAAATAAGATGAAAAATTAAAGCTAATATGCTCGTTTAATCATGTTAATGTTTCACAATTCGTATACATTTGATTTTTCCGTTTCCGTACTCAACTAAAGCTGAATGAATACAATGCTATAATTGATAGACATTCATATGAATATTAATAAGATACCAACATGTTGATAATCATTCATTAGATATAAATAAAAGATACAAAGTAAATCGTTTCTGGCCAGTCTATATACCCTTTTTTAAGCGATAAACGTGATGATATTTTCCATTCCGTTCCGCTTTCCGTTCCGTTTCCGCGTTTTAGCAACACCCATACATACATGTCGGTGTTTTCCGTATGCAGAAAAGGAATAGTTAAGATCAGCTAAAGGAATTCATTATTGTGTTTTAATTGGATTATCATTATGATGTTGACCAATTTAGGTAAGCATAATACATGTAGTAGCAGTAGCACAATATAATGAGATGCCAGCATACATAAATAAGTTCTTCTTTCACTTTCTAAATGTGATCTCCCTTTGACAG